>NW_020272000.1:309355-635805 GCF_003268045.1 Sipha flava
GGGGGGGGGGGGGGGGTTAACAAAAATAATCGTTATCTTTTTTTTTTCGTTGCACAGATATATAAGATTAATAATTGTTATAAATAGATATCATTATATACAACTTTCTTACCAATTTACAGTTAACTTTTACATTACAATAAATCAATAGCTATTGGAATATAAAAACAGCATAGTTAACATAATATTTCAAACACTTATCAATATAATTATTTAATTATCATAATATTTGTACAGTTGTATATTTTAAGTTCAAAGCGTAATAATGAAAATTCGTAGTTTCATGAAACTTATGTTATTCTCTTTTTGAAATGCTGTCAGCATTGTAAAAGCCTCGTAATTTCCTGTTTTTATGCAACGTGATCACAAATTAAGTTTTTTTGTTGCAGATTCCACCTTCTCTTGTACTTAAAATATTGTCACATTTTTACCTTGAAGTGCCAAATTTAAATTATTCAAAAAATCAAACACATCACAAATGTAGGCTACCTTAACTAACCAATTACCATCATGAAATCTGTCTTTAAATTCAAATATTGCATCTTTAGATGTTGGAAGATTTTGTTTTAAGAATACCGAAACTTCTTCCTTCAATTCGATTAGTCTTTTCAAGACATTTCCTCTCGATAGCCATCGCACCTCACAGTTTAAAAGAAGATGATCATGATCACTCCCCATTTCTTTGCACATAGCAGAAAATATTCTCGAGTTTAGTGGACGAGATTTAATAAAATTTATAAATTTTACACGTTCTTGCATCATTTCAGTTAAAGACAATGGCATTTTTTTGACCGCTAATGCCTCTCTGTAAATACTACAATGAACCCATACACATTCTGGCGCTACAGCTTTTACTCTTGGAAAACGTCCAGTACGAATACCTGACATTGCACGTGCTCCATCGCTACTCAATCCCTCACATTTATTCAATTCAATGCCATTCTCAATAATATATCTATTGATTAAATTAAATAATTCTTCTGTTGTTGTTCTTGTTGGTAGCGATTTACAAAACAATAACTCTTCGTGAGAAGTATTTCCAAGATCATATCTTACAAAACATATTAGATTAGTGTTATCCGACACGTCTGTACTTTCATCAACTTATAAAGAAAAATATAAACACGATTTGAGGTGGCCTACTATTGTCTCTTCGATGTTATTTGCCATATCCACGATTCTACGCTTCACCGTGTTATTCGACAACGCCAACAAATTTACTTATTTTTCCTGTTTTTTTTTCGCATATTCGAGATGAAATTATTTTCATTGCCGGAAGTATTAATTTTTCACCGAATGTGTGTGGATAACCCGTTTCAGCAATTAATTTTGATATTTCATAAGAAACCAATACAAGGTTTTCAGTTGGCGGACTAGGTGAAAACATTGAAGTCATATTTTTTTTGGCACTTTTTAATTGTCTTCTCCTGTTAATGAAAAAATCTATAGGCTTTTCTTTGTATTCAGGATGCTTCAATTCTAAATGCCTGTTCAACTTTGAAGGCTTCATGGACTCGTTTGAAAGTTCTACATTACATATTACACATAATGGTTTGTTATCATCGCCCTCGATGAAGCCAAATAGAATGTAATTTTCAAAATACTGTCGAGTCCAGGCCCCCTTTTTTTTCGTGAGAGAATTACTTTGCGCATCGGACGACCATTTATTAGACCCAATATTAGAACTTGTACTTACATCACTCGACTCTTGGTTGGTGTTTCTTATGGAACCGGTACTTGGTTTTATTAACCATTTATCCATTATAAATAAACGTGAGAAAATAAGATGCGTATACGTATTACAATTTTAATAACTCGTCGTAGACGTTGATTGTTAGACACCAAGGTTCAAACTAAAATAAATATTTAGCCATCGCTATAATATGCCTATATCGGTAATTCATTTGTAGATAACGGATAACGGATTAGTGCCGTAACAACCAACGACGCTTGTCATTCATTTGTTACTATTATAATGTATTTATAGATACGGCGAATGTCATACTATTCGGATTTTTCATGAAGCATAATCTCATAATCTCAATAATTATTATTTATGTTGTAAATAATAGTTATTCGTATTAATGAATTTATTTTTACTTAAAAGTTTAAATTATCAAACGAAAATGATAAATAACAAATTTAATATGAGAATGTCATTAAATTTTGCGAACCGGCCCGGTAGTGGGTCGCGATCCGGTATTAAGAAAACGCTGCTTTATATTATACGGTATTTTCTGAGTTTCAGTGAAAGTATTAGTTTATAGATGTCAAAGAATTCAAATTTAAATATTTTCAAATAATTTATTAACAATAATTTCATTCAAATAAACACTGTCGATTTTATTTATTTATTTATTAATTACTTTTCTTTTATTTTGTTATCCTCATTTTATTTACTATTTTATTATTAATTTTTTTTATGAACGGTTATAGAACTATTAGTATATGTATTTTATATTTATATCTATATTTATTGTATCTATATTTGTTAGATATAAAACGGTAAGATTAGTAAATTTGACAACGTTGCATACAATTTCATACGCAATCGTGTTTATTTATTTTGCCTACCTTTTTGTTACCCATCTATAAACGTACGAAATCGTGTTGCCAAAAAGGACAAACGTACACAATCTCGTTCTACCCTAAGTGATTCCGTGTTAATCGTATATTTGTATATAAACAATTTAAAATATGCGAATAAAATACATATTGTGTAACCCGTTACTATAAGGTATAAATACTGTATTCAGTATTTGTAACAAAATGGCTGAAAGTGTAATACAACTAGAGGCGTGACGTGTGATTTGACACAAGCACTGCATAATACATCGCGAAGGCATGTCCAATAATGAAAATTTATTGGTCGAACACCCAGCAAATATTGCATTCTTATGTATTATTATATTCCATTACAAATATTCGCACTCATATTTTATTCAAATATGTTACACGATCCAGATGTTATATAAATAACATCTGTTAAGCTGTATTATTATTTAATTATTATTTTTTTCGATTCGTTTTCGCAGATAACGAATCAATCATTCGGCAGCAGCGGCGGTGGCGGTGGAAAGTTGCAGAAGAGGTTTCCAAAAGTTACGTGCTCGTGGTCATTCTCTGGAAATCAATAATGCCTGTCGGCGGAAGGGTAGCCGGCAAAGGTGTCGGCATGCACAATTCTGGCGGATCTAGCGATGGTAAATCCGGATACACCACCGAAGACGAGCATATTATTTTGTTGTTGCGTGCAAAGTGTTTACGAGGACTAGTATATAATATCAGTCCGTTGATTTTCCCTACAATTCATTCAAATAGTTTTCACAGCCTTTTCGATATTCCTGGCCCAACGACCACCGCCTTCTCGAAAACTACATCGTTCCCATTGGCGCAACTAGGTCTAAAATATTGGGAAGCTAAAGCTCTATAAATAAATTTAGTCAATGTGAGCTATAGGGAGATTTGCCCCCCCCCCCCCATACTCCCCATTGCCGCAGACACAACAATAATTATTAATTGAAATAAAAACAATCATAAAATATTATTACCATACTATATTATTATAAATCAGTTTTATGTTGTACATAAAATATGACATAAAATCACCTCAATATTCCACCGTCGTCCATCACATTTATTAGATAACAATATTATTATTAATTATGTAAGATTGTAGGAATTACAAAATAAACTATAATAATAATATTTTATATTTATACAATTTACTTTTGAGTAATTCTCTGCGTCATATATTCATATTATTTAGTATGTATCTCACTATTCCATGCTTAAATTATTATTAAATTTTAAATAAACAAAAAAATTTGGGGGGCTAAGCCCCCCCCCCAGTTACGCCAATGGTCGTTCCTTAGTTGTTATCCCTGAACGTGTTATCAGAAAAACGTGCTCCCGGTGCATTAATCAGATTGTATTCTCTTACCGGGGGTATTATTGTAATATTAAGATAATTTTATCTCTCGGTATAGAATTCCTAAGAGTCGAATGCATTCCGTATAAATATTATAGAATTTACATTATTAAATTCCTTCACTCCATCCAATTGAAGGGATTTAATATAACTAAAGATCGGATTTTTATCCATATTACTTCTGAAAAACGGACAATTAAAATGCTGAAAGGTGCAAAACAAAGATTTTTTCAGTGTAGGCAATTCAAATTTTACTATTATTACTTTTCTATTTTTACATTGATTATTACTTTGGAAGGCAAATAAAGAAAAGAGAATGTAATCTTATTTATAACATTTTATTAAAATTTATTATCATGGACATTTCCAGATTTTCTATGAAATTGTGTCTTCTGCCACTTAATATGTATATAATATTTTCTGAACACGTTTTCAACAATTGTCATTGGGTAATGGTTGTATACAATACTTGCTATAACAGCTTATAATAATAAGATTTAAATTGATGTAATTTCCATTAAATAAAGCATTTTAAAATATCTTATCCAAGATTTTTATTAAATACTAATCTACATTTTTCTTAGATTATTCGTCCCTTTTAATTTTAAATTTGCATAAATCCACCTCCAACTTAACAAAAATACCTATTTGACAATTTATGGTTAAATTTTGTTTTTTGAATTGTGTAATTTAACTAGACAAATGAAATAAATTCAACCGAATGAATGCTAAATCGGATATGATAGATATTGAATTTAAAACTGTTTTTTTTAATTTTTTAATAGATTGGGCGTCATCGTTCAGATGCGATACTAATTCTTTAAATTTACTAACATTCTTTAAATAAAACTAAGCAGATTCTGTCCATGATCTCCATAGAGTTATTACAATAATGTAACAGTCATTCTGCAGAAATAAGTGTGTCCATGAACATTTTAAATGGAGTGATACGGTGGGGAGCTTTTAAAAATATTTTTTCCTGTTATTTACTAGTTTATTAATACAAGGGAAATCATTTCTAACTTTTTCAGCCTCGTAGTTTAATTCAGGGACAATAACAGCTATATGAATTATATTTTAATATAATACGTTTAATGCACCCACAATTTCTATCATATATGGTTCTGAATCACTGATAAATATCAGAATTTTATAACTTACTTTTGTAACTTCTAAAACAGCTTACACTCTTTGTAGCTTTAGGACATTTTCCATTTCAAAACTGTGTCAACCATTACTAAAAAGTGTTCACGATCAACCATTACTAAATTATTGTAGTGAAGCTTTCCGCTTCAAATTTACAGGTACTTATGTTTTACTCAGCACACCCAAATACCTCAGAGTTTACCGATGTATTAAAAACGTGAACATAATATATTGGACAACGCAATAAGTATCGCTAGGTATGCGAAAAAAATAATTTTGACACGAAATATAAAAATCTTTCGTTTAATAGCATCATATGCCCCCTTATAAACTTATGTTTATGTTAATGTATATATACATAGTTAATATATTAACTTAACTTACCGACGTTTTGCAGGTCACGCGTCTGGCGGATTCAACGAGGAAGTCATATGGATCAGTATTGGCATGAGCATAGCCATCGTCATTCTAATCACGATAGCGTTGTGCTATTTAGCCCGGCAGCGGTGCAAGAAGCGGCAGGAGATTACCGTCCGCACCTAATGCGGCGGCACTGCGCGGCAACCACGTCTGCACAACAACACGTTACGATACGTCGTGTCATGTTCTAGCGACCCGGCGAAAACGTTGTTCTTCTGCGGATGACGTGCCGATAAAACCCAACACCTCCCCATTCGCGTTTCAAAATCCGTTTCACCCCCGTAGATAATCGTTAAAGTTAAGTGTTTGGTAACAGACCGCCGACTCCGTGACACGACTACGTTATTTTAACGTACGACAAACGCCGCCGCTAATAGCGACCGTAACTGTCGCAGTTGTCGCGTTTATTTCATTTTTTTTTTTTTTTTATTTTAACGCAATGCTATTATGGCACGTATCTCGTAAGGGTTTCTTAGCCTTTTTTGCGTTGCAACTGTAACAATGTTCGAAGGATAGTGTCCATTCACTGCCGCGGTCATCACCAACCGAGGAAAAAGTTTTATGGTCTGATTTTCAAACGCAATAAACAGTTTTTCTCGAAAATCCTACCGAAGGTATTTTTATTATTCTTTCACTCGCCAAAGATCTACATCGCTTCTCCATCCATAACTCCGCTGATAGAACAGATTGGGTGTACAGTCACTCCGCCATATCGAATCTCCCATAACATAATTTGGCACTGCTACGACATGTCGTGCTGCACGTGGGGATTTATTACGAAGATGTTTAGAAGTTATATATATATATATATATATATATATATATATATAAAAGTGTGGTTTAATCGCCGCGAAGAATTCAATAATTAAAATTTTATTCTATAATATATTATTAAGAGGATGTAATAAAGTAGTAATAAAGGCATAACAATTCATTTTACTCAGGACTAAATCATTTCGTGCAAATTCATGGTACAGGCTCCTTTAATTTATTTTTTTTTTTTAAAAAAAGAAGAGAAAATAATCTATGATGTAACGTTTTTATTTTTTAGTTAATAAAAATGGATTCGAAGTTATGAATATGTTAACATTTGTAACATAATTAAGTTCTTTATTTAAAATATTGCTAAAATAAGTTATCGAAAAAATAAAAACGCTACATTATACTTAATAAGCTTATTAGTACTCTAACCTATTTTTAAAACAAAAAAAGGAACCTCAAGTATGAATTGGTACTGAATGGCTCTATCCCACGCAATTTGGTTTTTCTGCATTAAAATCCTAAATAAATAATTTATTTATATTATAAATATTAATAATATATTAATAACAGTAATTAATTCAATTTATAGATCAACGATCATGATCATTCGTCATATACTTACATGTATGCGTTCGTGCTGTAGATCATCGGTATATAGAACGTTAAGCTTGAGACACACTTTTGAGTATCATGTCTTCTTAATACATAATAAATAATATTGTATTCATAATAATTATTGTAACAGTACGAATATAACAACATTAAAATGTATATAGCAGAGACGGGAACCTTTTAAATGATAGGAACCGATACCGGGACCGAAACCTTTATTTTGATAAATTAAATATCGGAACAGAACCGGAATTTTTAAATTATAAAGGTTCTTTTAGGTTCCAAAATTAAATAGTTTTATTTAGCATAAATTATTTGTAGTTACTACTTTGTTTATAAATAATCAGGGATCCATTCTTATTATGTTTATTCCTAGAACTATACAAAGTTCTTATTCTTGTTCTTATTCATATTCTTTACCTATTTAAAATTATATTTTTGAAGTGTTTATTACGTGTATATATCGCAAAATAATATTATATAGAAATGTTTTTTCCAGTATATACCATAATTGGAATCAATATTATCTTCCAAATAAAGCGATGGTATTAATAAAATAGACACCGCTAGTGTAAATTGTAGTTCATAGTTTATTGACGAGTATTGTAAATATTTTTTAACTACTGATTCTATGGAGCGAAGGCTATTATTTATAATTTAATTATTTTTAACCTATTTGCAATTTTTAATTTAAAACATTATTATCTTCTAAATTCTGATACATAACGATTTAGTTTTACCGGTTATAACAGATTTAAAAACCGTATTACTGTTTTGTGTATTTTATAGGGGGTAACGTTGATTGTCAGCAATACATATTAAAATAATTTTTCGTTTAGTACAGTACTACACTAACAAATGGACAATGGTATATATATATATATATATATATATATATAGTATATTCACTATTTTTTTTTTCATTGATAAGAAATAATATTAAATTTTATTGATAACAGGAACCGATACCTTTATTAATTTTCATCATAGAACCGGAACCAAACCAGAACAGTTATTTTATTTTCTGAGAACCAGTACCGGAACCGATACCAATAAATTCAAACGATTCCAGTCCCTGGTATATAGTGGTTTCATGTACACATTATTTTCGATATTTATACTTTTAATTCATATGAATATCGATGTTTTATGAAGGATTCATCGTCACCATTGCTCCACAAGAATAAATAACAAACATGTTCAACAAATTTTCCTACAAACCAGTCAAATCCTAATCCTCGATTAAAAACTTCAAATCATTTTTACCAAGCATGTCGTACGTACATTAAAAGTAACGGTTACTCTGCTCGTTCAGGTTCAATAACTGATGGCCAGCTAGGAACATTAAGTATTACAACATTAAAATATTAAAAAATGTTAATAGCTTTCTTTATATATACCTATATAATATGTACACGATTATAAACAAATACTTACTGTTATATTATTTATATTTAAAAAATATATATTAAAGTTAACTCTTGTGCTTTAATAGTCACATTGTATTATTTACTTAAAAAAGTATTCATAAATTCATAAATATTAAATTATTTAATAGTATATCATCTTAAATAGAATATTTTTTGTCTTATTGGCTGATAGATATAAGTTCAGTTTTATATTACGTATGTTTGCGAATCTGTGTGGAAAACTTGTGCTAACTATTGTACCAACATAGTGTAGTAGATGATTACTATAGACCATACTTGCGCCTATTTTTAACATATATTTATGCTAAGACCAATTAATATTAATGAAATTTACAAACAATTTATTTTGTGTATTAACAAAAATAAAAAAATATATATATGTATTAATATACGTCTTTATATCAATATAATTATGTAGTTAATATAATATTATATCGGTAACAATGGAAAATATAATATTATCTTCTATACTGTACATTTTGTTTCTTATTTTTGTTGAGTGCCACCACTGGATTTTCTTTAAATTTAAATTTAAAAATATTTTTGGCCTTAACCTCTAAATGGGTGCGTATATGTTTAAGAAGGAACTACAAAATTTTTTAGACCAATCAGATAAAGTTAACTAGTGCCGATTTGAACTTAGAGTTTGAACATAATACATTTTTCATTTAATTTATTTTAAATGAAATTTTCTATAACTTTTATATAAATACATTTTTCATAACTCAAACCGTTCATGCATATTAACTTAACTGTAAGAAAGCATCATATAATGTATAAATAGTAATAAACTGTTAATAATAAACAATATTATAGATCAGAGGTATTTAAATTGTGCGTTGTGGTTCCCAAGGGCATTGCAAAAGTTAGCGAAAGGAGATGCTTAAAAAACAGGAAACTAAAATTAATATATATAGTTTATAAAAATTTAAGTGATTACCGAAGCGATATCCAAACACACGTAACTATTTAAAGTTCTATTGCATAAGATAAGTTAGGTTAGGTTCGGGTATGAAATATATTTATAAAACATAAACAAGCTCATCTATCTCACTAAATATTAATTTAATGATTTGTATTTGTTAAATATAAAATATTTAATTTATTTTCTGTATTACTTATTTATTTGTAAATTTTATTATATAGTCATCTATCAAATAAATACAAATTAATATATTATAATAATTTGCATACACAATACCTACAAACTTTTTTTTTGTTATTATTAATTTGTGAGCCGTCAAAGTACATATTATGAAGATATTAAGGAGCCGTTGGATGAAAAAGTTTTAATACCTCTGTTATTCATAGTTATAATAATAATTAATAATAATTTAATAATTTATTATCCACGATAAATTGAGAAAATAATTTTTAACTACCTTATTGTTTCTTCCACAAAATCACAAAAGCTCCTTTATACCCCTCCAACCATACTCTCCACACAAACCTCAATATTTCCTATGTCTCCAGTTTTGCAGTAGCACACTATTAACGTCTGCATTCTAAATTAATCGCCCACACAAATCCATTGATGAATGAGCTAGTCACTGAAAATACACCCAACGACCCCCTTGAAGCGACTGAAGCGAGGTAGTGACAGACCTTAAAATTCTTTAATTTATGATCTAACCAAATATAAATAATTGTGTTTAAATAAATACTCGAATTGTTTAAAAAAAAAAAAAAAAACAACAACAACAATTTTTAGATGTGATTCTGTAGTTTTGTCACTGGTTAACTTCCTAATTTAAGTGAATAATGCTATATAACAAATAAATATTATAACTTTCACTTATTGTAAATAAATTTTTACCAATTGTAAAAATTAAAAATAACGAAAAAAATATATTGAATTGTGTATGCTTTAATTTATAAATAATTAAGCTTATTCCTATATATTATATAAACAGGGTTTATTCGTTACCTTTAAATTGATAATCTATTTGGTTACAAATCTTTTATAAATTGTATGTCTTGATTTGGGAATTTATTCAGCAGTGGACTGAGCTATAAACCAAGCTATAACATAAAATTTAATAATGAACACAAATATATCCAATCGCTTTTTTTGTAAATTCATCAATATTATATTGATTACTATTCAAAAAGATTTTTAAGCAATAAATTGAACGTACCATTCACCGGACTTGATACATGGCTCTGGAAAGATAAAGTTAAATTTTATTTTCCGAATCATCACCAATAAAAAATAAAGTTGAAAACGAATTGCATCCCCGAAAACAAAAATATGCGTCGCACTAACCGAGTTGCACCGCGGTTTTTACACACATTCGAGTATATTCACGATTTTTCAGTGATCCAAGTTACGCCTGTAAAAATAATATATGTACATAATATATTCTATATGTTTGGCAATAGAGACGTAGGTATCATCGATTATAGACACCTTATCTGTAAATCCTACCTTACTATTTATTGTTGGACATTAATTTTGCACGTGTTAGCATCAATTTCACTGCGACGTTCACTTAAATAATTAAACGTATAATAGAACATACTATCATTGATTGCAACTTTGCAACAATAATATAATCGTGAAAAATCTTGAAATAAATATAATATTTGGTAAAAAAAAAATAATTATATTGTATTAATGGATAAAAATTTGCTTTCCAAAAATTTTTCAAAACTTAATCGGAAGAGTTGTATTTGATAATAACCAAAATGAATAAGATATAAAGTAACAAAAACGAAATTTTTGTGAGTAAATCGAGGACGTATTATACAAAAACCGAGAACACAACTCGAACTTTTTAAATTTCAATTGTGGACGCAATTCGAATGCGTTAAATAATAAATACCAGTTATAAAAATGAACGATTATCCCCATGTGAATGTTTAATCCCTAATCTTCATAATTTTCACAAAAACGTGCTGGTAATTCTTTTAGTTATTACACAATAATGAAAATTTTACACATCAACCTACATTATAAATATATTAGGTGTACAAAATCGTAAAAATCGTAGTACATAATCATCATAAAATATTTTTTTGAAAAAGGAAAATTTATTAATGAATTTGTAATTTTTAATATAAATGTGTTATAAAATAATAAAAATAATAAGGAACTTATAAAATTATTTTTCTTGATTTTTTTTTCAACAAAGACATAAATCATAGTTTCATAGTAAAAAATGTTGTTAGTTGGTTTTCAATTGATAATATTAACAAGTTATTTAAACATTCTTCTCCTGTAGTTGAAATAAAAATTTTTTATTATTTTCATTTTACTAAATTTTCTTTTCTTCCTGCAGTTACCGAAATATATATATATATACAAAAATCGAAATCGGGCAAACCTCAGAAATACCCGGGAAAAAACGCGAACTGCCCACAGTCCTTGGATAAAATGTCATGTTTTGACTTTTGACCGGGCAAACCTATTTATGACCAACCTCATTTGAGAAAAACCGCCAAAACCGTTTACTGACTTTTATCATAAGGGCAAAACCGTATAGTCTTAAATATGTATAAGGGAATTTTGTTATCACTTTATGCCAGAAACCAAATTTTTCAATGCAAGGAAAAATTTATTAGTAGCAATGATGTACCGATTATCGAAATACCACTGAGGACTGCTAGTATTCAAAATTCATTAAATGGAGGACAAGGGTTTATTTTTTGTTTCTGCAAAACTAAGTGCACTACGAGACGATGCAAATGTAAACAACAAAATATTTTGTATAGTTCTAAATGCCATGGTTCTAATATGTGTAGCAACAAATAAACAAAAATATTATTTTTTTATTATTATTTAAGTGTACCTATTCAATTATATCTGTACAATATTTTATGATAATTATTTTTTTTGTATTTAATATTAGTAAAGTGATTTAAGACGCTACGGTTTGGCTCAAATGATGTTTAAATGTATTATTATTTTTAATTATTTATTTTAACATTATAAGAGTACCTAATATTAATATACCTACATGTTTATTTTTATACGAATGCTTAATATCATTACATTTTTATTATTATTTGAGTGTATTCAATTATATCTATACAATGTTTTATAATTATTATTTTTTTGTATTTAATATTAGCGAAGTTATTTAAAACGCTACAGTTTGGCTCAAGTGAGGTTTAAATGTATTAATTAAGTTTATTCAATTATACTTGTACAATAATATTTATTTTATAATTATTTGTATTTAATTTTAGCGAACGTATTTAGGACTCTACGATTTTGCCCTTACGATAAAAGTCAGTATACGGTTTTGGCGGTTTTGTCCAAATGAGGTTGGTCATAACCAGGTTTGCCCGGTCAAAAGCCGAAATATGACATTTTGCCCAAGGATTTTTATTTTTATGTAATGCAACCCCATCAAAAAAAAAAAGTTGTTTTATTCATCAAAATTTGATTTAATTACCGATAAAATATTTACATGATAAATAATTTTCATTGATTAACACTTTAAAATTTCACAAAATAAATAATTTACTTTGTTTTTTTTTAAATAATACCTATGGAAAAACTATTTCATCCATTATTTTTGGCAACCCCCAAACCTATGATTCGTGATCCCCTTGGAGTAGCAACCCCAAGGTTGAAAACCACTGCTTTATATTACAGCCTACGCTGGGCATTTTTGATTATTCCAAAAATATAAATAACCACACAATCACTTCCGCAATGTTCGACGGTCGCGATAGTGATGGGTTTTGAGTAATAATTATAGAAATCATTTTTAAGTCTTTTTACATAGATGTGTCACGTAAAAATAAGGGGAGTGGCTAAGTTAAAATAAAAGCTCAATTTTTTTTAGAGGCGGAAAAATTTGATTTTGCCTAGTGCACTATTTTTGCTTGGGCCAGCCCTGCATATGTCGCTAATAAAATAACGATACGTATGAGAAGACGTTTTTGTAACACTTCGCGTAGTTAAAAAACTTATACATTTAGTGTATATATGGTATAAATTATCAGAACTACTTTTGTACACGTGCCAACGTATGGGTCATCTATGAGAGCAAATAACGTCACATTTTGCATGGGATCAACTTTTAGGAGGCCGTCCACCAACATATAAGGGCTCCGGATAGGCACTGAATTCACACGTTACCAGCTATACAGTAATAACGCAGCGCTTATATCGATCATCGTCAAAATTGTAAACTTTGTTGATTGTTCTAAGCCTTTCAAATAAATTATCGACAACAAAGCCATACAAGTACATATTGAATTTATCCTAAAATCTTAGAACTTAACATTTTAATGCCATCGTAGAGTAACCGGCAGCACGCTACAAGTATTTCGTCTTATAACCAAATACCGAGCAGTAATTATGACTTTTTTTTAAATACCATTCCATTTTTGAAAAAAAAATAATAAATATATCTGGGTACCTTCTCAACTCTTTATGGTGTTTAAATTTAATCGTAATAGGTTATTCTTAAATGTGGAGATAAAATTTATTAAGTATTAAGATATGTAAACGTAAAAAGTATTAAAGTTTGATGAATTAACTATCACGAAATTGATGAAAATAATGAAATATGAATTCAGGAACCAAGTACGTGTCGACATTTCACGTATCTCGTGTGTCCTAAGCATAGGCGCAATTTGGGGTGGGGCTTGGGTGTGCTTAGCACCCTCATTTTTGAAATTAGAACCCTCAAATGTGTTTATGTTAATTTGCATTTAAATACTTATTACTCATTATCAGGGCTCGAGATTTATAACACTAATAAATCATGAAATATGCGCTATTATATGCACCAAAAAATGTAAAATATGCGCTATAATATGCACTAAAAATATGAAAATATGATTTAAAAATTATTTATTTAAAATTTTTATTTAGACATTTATGAATTTATAATTATTAAAATTTAAAGAAAAATTTTATATAATTTTACAGTTAATTTTCTACAAATAATGACTAAAAACTCTTTCCTGTTCTCATTAATTTATATGTATCGAATTTTGCCAATCTGTAAAATATAATTATTTCAAATCAATAAATTATGGAAAAGTAACTTACAGTGTGTACCTTCATAATTGCACTTATTATATGTTTCCGAATATTTTCAAACTTGAAAGATCTGTTATTGCTTAATAATGTTTTGTACAACATTAAGATAAAAGATACGATAAACACAATATTGACTTGGATTGGGATATTTTAGGAATATTTTTTTTCAATCGACAATGAGTTTTATAACGTCCCAAAACTGTTGATCACTGATGAGTGGTCGAAATATGTATTTTTGCAAGACTGAGTTTTCGATTTTTACATTAATTAGCAATAAATAGCAAAATAGTCGAAAAAATAGCAAAACCTCTAGAATATGCAAAAATATGCACTTAAAACTTTTAGAATTGAGTTCATTTTTGTCTGAAATGGATTTATTGCTCACTCTGCTATCTTTTCATAAACTACAAAAAAATATGCAAATACTACAAGTCTCGAGCCCTGCTCATTATGTATAGAAAAATAGAGTTTTTACTGTATAAATATATAAATTTATTATTTAAATAATGGTGGTGGACGTTCATCCTTCCTCTTTTCGGTCCTCGAACTGAATAATAGTAATAGGTTAGGTCACCAGATTTTGAAATCCCTAAACTTAAACCATCATATTGAATGACTCTGAGTAAAGGTTCAATATAAAAATTAACCATTTATAAGTACATTTAACCATTTTTAGTCTAATTATTGGTAAGTTCTTTTTTTTTTTATCAACCTGTTTAACATTTTACTTTTTACAATTTTATTAATTTTTTTTAACCAAATATTTATCTGTATTCAAAGTTTCATTATGATTGGATGGACCTAATTTTTTTAATAAACATTTAATGTTGAAAATTGATGTAAAAATAGTAAAATCCGTAAAAATTGTAGCTATAAATATTTACTTAAACGCTTATGAAATAAATTTCAGACTAACGATTTTTAAAAAAAATTTCAGTATTGGTAAATAAGTACTCATATATGAGTTAGCTGATATTAAATTTTCACTTAATATCCAAAAATAAAAATTTTATTACATAAAGACTTTCAAAAAATTAGGTATTTTTAAAGTTCTATATTTAAATCAAAATCGCTATTTGAAAACGTTCTAAAATACGAAAAAAATATCTTTGCTACAAGTTAAGTTTCAAATTTCTAGCCACATTAATTTTGGAATTATGACTAAATAACTAAAATCTGAGAAGTGAAAGACTTATTTACAGCGTATTTTTACCGTTTCAGGACAGTTATTTCCTCACGTATAGAAAAAGATAGAAGGGCTTCAGCAACCCTAGATTTTTCATTGAATTTGCGCCTGTTTCCAATACTTCCAATTAATAAAATACAATATTTTTCAGTCTGAGCGCGTTTTGTTAATTCGTTTTGCTCATTAATTTTTAAATTGATAATAAAATCGGTGATAACGAAAACGAAGTTGGCCATCTTGCAGCCATCCGGATTACCTGTTGCTAGACGCATGTCCAAACATATACAATGTATATTATACATAGATAACATACAATATTATCCATATCCACGCTAGTACATGTTTCATGTTTATCACCACGGTCTTAAGATATTTTTGAATACTTATTTTTTACTACATACTTAAAACTAAAACATGTAATATTTTATACTATTTACATACTAATACATAGAAAATTAATAAAAAAATTATGAAAAATATATATTTTTCGAAAGGTTCACATACAATTAAATATTAAGCTATATATTTATAAACATACATAGATTTATTACATGGATATGTTTTTTAGATAAATATTAAGAATTGCAAGAACAGAAAAGCATTACTCTTCTCTAATTACATTGGTTACTAAAATAATACAAGTCGAAGTTTTAACTCGAAAACATATCCATAATTTAATGTTATACTTACATAATTATATGTTACCATAATTAATATACAATATGCGACCTACACAGCACGCAAATAATAATAAAATAAAGGCAAGGGTTGGCCCTACAGTGACACAACCACAACACAATAAATTAAACAATGTGTGGCCAACACGACGCACATTAAATATAATAATTTGCCGGTGACGGCTAGACCCGTCGGCCCTTACACTAATAAACGAATATGGTCGACCAATACTCATAAGTGTGACTGCGTTGAATGGCGGATTGCATCCCACGCGACCACAACGAGGAATGTGCTTATACAATATACTAAACAATACAACAAAACTCAAAAAGCACAGTCCCCGCTGCGTGCGACCACCCAAACACAGTCACAGACGAACGACGAATTCACACTGCAGCCAAAACACAACACAATTTGAAACCACGTTATTTACAATGACCGCTGGTAGATATGCCTAAAACCAAAAAAACTATCAAAACCTGAAACAAATAGTTACTAGAACGATAAATACCAGACGGCCAATAAACAGAAACAACACAAGACAACGTGGTTTTACAAATGGCTGCAGACGTACGAAAAACTTGACAAAATGAATGTTGATGTACACACCACGAAAACACACGGAAGAGAATCGGTGCCGACGACATTCACCACGAAGACTACACCGCCGGACACCACAAAATGAAGATAAATGTCTCAGTGCCACCACACTAAAACTATAACACGAGAATTTATGAAACTTTGCGGCACTGAGAGCATGACATTAACTTTTACCGAAAACATAACCGAAAATTTGAAAACGTGGAAATAACGGACACATTTACGCGCGACGATAACAACGCGATTACGTACCCGACCGGTCGCACACGGAGGCTTATCACCGCCGCCGACGATGGCTGCGGGTACGCAACGCACCGCTATGCATCGCACGAAAATTGTAACATTCATTACAAAAATCACACATAGTAACGATCTCACGCGCGATAAGAATCGATACGAACAAATATACAAATATGCAATTTAACAGACGTATCGGCACGAACACTGTTATTACTTATGGTTTTATTTTTTTACATTGTATTACAATTTAAAATTAATTTTAATTTTTAAATATCCTTTTCAAATGTCAATATATCACGACGAAGTTGAAATAGAAGATTTTGAATATGATGAAGATGATGAAATGTATTATTATCCGTGTCCATGTGGTGATCGTTTCCAAATAACAAAAGTATTAGTCTTATTCTAAAAATTAGTATATAATTTCTGCCAGTATTGGGACTTATCTAGATAAATAACGCTAGGTTATCTAATTACTTATCTAAGATTACATTTTTACTTTAATGGTATATTATATTGAAGAGTATGCATTTATGTATTCTTGATTCATTTTAACCTGATATTTCTAATAATTTTTTCTTATTTTTCATTTGTGAATAAATAATTATTAAGATATTTAAATAAAATTACAATTTAACTATAAATTTAAAATAACCATTATAATTTTTTATTCTGATTTTAGGAAGAATTGGAATCGGGAGAAACAGATGCTACATGTCCTAGTTGTTCTTTAGTTGTAAAAGTTGTATATGATCCTGTAAGTATTTATTGATTACATAAGTATTTTTTTTTTTTATTTTTTTTTTTTTTGAAGAGTAAAATAGACGTTAATTTAAAAGAATACATAGTTTTTTAATATTAAACTATGCATTGCTTAGAAATGCACCTAACTGACACTATTTTTAATTAAACACATAGTAAAGAAAAATATTATATTAAATAATAATAAAAATATGTTTTATATATTGTTAAATTAATTTAATATTATATTCTCTACTGTTACTGCTGCAATATAATGATGTATAATTCAACATTTCAACTTAAAAATAAACATTTCAAAAAATTCTACCCTTGCCAGCAAAAATAAATTATCAATCAAAATTTACATTTTAATCTTATATTTACAGTATATTTTTCTAATACTTACAATAATAATTTATTTAATTTTGGCAGTATTTTATTTGTTACTGACAAAGACATAAATTAAAGCCTAAGGAAGGACTAATAATTTATAAAATAGAGCTTGGAAAATTAAAAATAATAAATAAATTACATAACTCAAAAAACATGAACAGTCGTATAAAGAATGGTGTACAAAAAGTCTAATGGGTAAATACACTGATAGTATACATGCTGATCTTACCTGTAGACACCAGAAACCCATCAAACATTTAGCCTTGCTGCTTAATAATCATATGTATGTAATTTGAGCAGTAATAAGGTAAATTATATTATAATTGTGTCATGAATCATAACCTTTTAACAAAATTATTTAAATAATTATTAAATTATTTTAGTCTTATAATTAGTTTTATTAAGTTCATAATGTAATAATTAATAATATTAATGATGATAATATTTATACACTATTACAACATATATAATACATTTATTTATTATTTAATTAACTTTTTGTAGGAAACATTACCTCATAAACAAAAATCATCTACAGTAAAAAAAGATCTAGAAAAGTGTTAGTCTAATGGCTGGTGCATCAAGAGGAAAAAGAGGAGGAGGCCGTGGAGGAGTTGGTAATCGTCCACACATATCTATTGGACCAGACAAAATTGAAACTGATGATCCACTTGATTTTAAAGCACCTGAACTTTTTCCTCCCTTGAGAGCAACAGTTACTGATATTGAGGAAGATAGTGAAGATGAAGATTTGATATCCTTTGAAAAGAAGTTGGCTAAACATTTTCATAATGCTACATCATTTATTTCCAAAGAAGAGTATACAAGCCCTTGGTCTTATCTCAAAAGTATTGATAATCATAACTATTTTCCTCCTTCATTATTACCAAAAAAAAAAAAGAATTCCCAAGATGAAAAACATAACAGTTTACTCAACGATGTACAATGGATGGAAAAATTAAAATCCGAAGTAGCAAATCATGATTATTTGTCATTACAAGAAATTGTTTCTGCTAAAAAAAATAAAATTGATGATTTCCTTTGTCCTGCCAACAAAAAGAAACCAAAAACTGATAATAGTACTACTACATCACAATTAATCAATGAAAGTATAGCTAAAGAACTTGATGATGAAGAAGATATTGATGTTGAAGATGGCGAAGAACGTAAAAAAAAAGAAGATGAAGAAAATGATGAACAACCTAAAGACATTGATGAAGAATTTGATAGTGATATAGATGACGAATTAGATGATGGCACGGATTATAATAAAAACTATTTTGATAATGGTGAAGGCTATCTTGATGATGAAGATGATGGTCTGGATGATAATGATGCAATTTATTAAATAATGCATATTATTTAGTTACCCAATATGAAAAAAATATGTTTGCTATTCATGCATAATTAATTCACTTTATAATATTATTATTACTCTTCTATTTTCATTAAAATTAGGTTATAAAAAATTATACTTTAATTTATATAAATGAAATATGAGTTAATAATGCTAAATGATCTATAATTATAATATCTATTCATTTAAGCCCTAGTTTCCTAATAAAGATTTAGTGAGAACCCATATTTTCTAATTTACAACAATATTATGACCTGAATATTGCAATAACTTTCAACTTTATTCGGTGATATTGGTCTAAGTATAAACAGTATGACCAAATTAACACCAATTTTGAATAAACCTTTAGTCACCTTTGCTCGGGAAGCGGTACATCAAAAAAATTTATCAATTTGTATGCAATATGTTGATATTTAGTTTTCGTCAAAATTTGGTCTGTACAGCTGCTGAATGAACTTTTATAATATAAAATATTTAAATAATTATTATTTTTATTTTTAAAATGGATTGGAATAATGAACAATGCATTAAATTAATAAGTTTATAATGAGGCAACCCTAATAATATAGGATTCAACAGATTTTGTATACAAATTAAACTTTTTTTTTTTTAATAAGTATATTATCACAAAACCACCATTTGCCAATAAGTATTATATTTTAAGTTATTAGTTAAAAATAAATTATTTAATAGTTCAAATGGATATTATTAATAAAAATAATAATAATTATACATTTACATACATACTCATAAATTTATTTTTAATTTAAATTAGATGATTAAAATAAACCAATATTAAAAATCCCACTCAATATATATACCTGAACTTTTCACCTGTGTAATACAGAAATATTAAGTAGTACCAAGTATTATTAGTGGAAAAGATGGAATTATTATAGATATAAGAATTTTAGCAGTGTCTAATGATTTTCGACTATCGTAGTATTTAGAAATTTTAAATCTTCAAATAAATATAAAAACAAATGTGGTATTTCTCTCAAACAACTAAATTAATATAATAAAATTTATATAAAGGGGATTCATACAACGCCTCTCTCCATTCTTGTATTAGACCAGTGATTCTCATCCATGTCACCTTTAGCCACTAGAATCAAACACTGCATCATCCTAACATCAAAAAATTAAATAATCTTGGTGCGATTGCTTAGGGCGCGGCTGATGCGGTGCGATTTGAATTTTTGCGACGCGACTGAGTAGGTATTCCATACAACTACTAAACGCAGTCGCAAGAGACGCGCGGCAGGTATATAATCTACATTTTTATCATAAGACACTTTAAAATTATATAGGTAAATTAAATTAACAAGTCGACAATAATCGGTCGCGCGTCTAGTGCGTTTTGACCGCCTAGCAAGCGGTCGTCATTCGCGCGATTAGGGACGCAACAGCCGAGCGGCGGTGTTGGGAATAGGTTTCATTTAAAAATAGGAAAAGCAGTTAAAATTAAAGTCGCGCTGCGTCAGCCGCATCGGTCGCGCGTCAATAGATGCGCTCTAAGGAATCGCACCTTTAACTGTGTATTTTAGAATAATTCTTGAAATAACAAAAAAAAAATAGGGTACACAGAAAAATAAGTACACCTACAATTTATTGAGTTGTAGGGTTAAATAAATATTGACATTATAAAGTTATTTGTTATTTATTTTATTTGTATATAATAATACTACATATCTAAAACCGTGGTCGCACGATGATGGTAAAAGGTGATAGTTACTATCAAGAGAATACGTGATAGTAAATAAAAAATTTTAATGTGTTCACACGAGCAGCGTATGGAGGTAGTAGTGAATTATGATAATAGGTGGAACATTGAGATAAATAAACAAAAAAAATGGATTTGTATTCAAGTCAATGACTTTGTTTTGTAAAAATATTTGTTAAAAAATTATATAACTTCGACCGATGCAATCGAACTAGCTCTTGTTGAAGTAATCAATTCTTTGATTAGGTAATTTAAAAAAAAGAAATAAGAAATCGAAAAAATTATGGGTACGAAGTTGGATTGAACGAAGAAACCAATTAGGCATTTCAAACACTCTTTTAAAAGAGTTAATTTATAATTTTAAAATACATTCTTAATTCTTTTTTTTTTTTTAATTAATTTTGTTATTGTCTTAATATTAAACGATAAACACTACAATAGTATGACAGTCTGCTGTCCACATGATGATAATTACTATCACTATTATGAAGTTTACTGAGGAATGGATCTTGGCAGGAAAAAATTTTTTGTGTCCGTATATAATATTGCCTACATTTAGCCCCTTTTTTTGCAGCTATCAAAATGTAACAACATTGATAAAACAATAACATCATTTTTATTATAAGTTTTATATATTGCTACATTTAAATTAAAATAGTTAAGGCGGTTGGAAGCAGCGTATTTATTTCACGTTGTAGACCTAAAAACCTGACAAGATTACGCATACTTAAAATCATCATAGTTAAATTCTATAAAGATTTGAGTGGATCAACCTTTTTTCTAGGTTAATGTAGAAATCGATTTTTGATATTTGTTTAAAAATTGTCTTCAAATCTTATTTGAGTTTCTCATTTTTTTTAAATTTTTATATTTACTTTAGTGTCTTTTTTAAGAATGTTAAATAGTGATTCTAAAATCGACTTCCATTATAACCTAGAAAAGAGGTTGATCAACTCAAATTTTTTACAAAATTTAAATCCAATCATTTGGAGTTGACGTTTTTTTTTTCAGGCTTGATTAATATTCAGAGTTTCTTCATCGGAACAAAATATTTTATTTCATCAAATGCAACGACTTCACTTTTTATTTTGTTCTTGTTAAAGGCTAAAGTAATCCAAGTAAGTCCAAACTTTACTTGTGTAGAAATTATTAAAATATATTGTAATTCAAATCGTCGTTGTGCAAGGCCGTATCTGAGGGGGGGTTCAAACCCCCCCACCCCCGAAATTTTTAGAACAAAAATCAAACTTACATTTTTCTATCCGTTTATACTATCGACATGTGCGCATCGGCAGCGCATGCGTGCAAAATATCCCCGTAACCTGCACCTTATTATATACGGTATAGGTATTGAATACTGATAGCGGATAGTCAATATGTGCATGTTGGAATGCATTATCTAAAATCTACGCAATAAAAATATAATAATATACACAATAAACACCACACACGTCGTCGTATACAATTAAACATAATTTCCCTTGTATACAAATCATGGGAGAGTAATTATAGATAGATATTAGACAAATGGCAATCCTTTCCATGGTTTATCTTTACTTATTACATAATATAATAATTAGGTTTTCACTTTTTGTCATTATCATTTATCAATCAAGCGGTCACAATCACAAATATGAATAAAAAATATGCAATACCTATAATATACATACAAAATATATACAATATAAAATATGAATTATAGCCTTTTATAGTTCTTTACATGTTCAAAATAAATAATAATGAATTATGATGACAATTTACTAGACAAACATTAAATAACAAAATATTCAAATAATTTTGAAATAAGTACAAAAATTAATCCTAACATATAATTTTAGGCTGAACTATTTCATTCAATAAATGATTTTTATAGAAATCGATTAATTGACTTTCCATTTTAGTACTCCAAAACTCGTCTTCGCCTATAATTTTTTCTATAAAAATATCTGAAATAAAAATAGCCAAACAACAATCGTGTAAATAAATTATAAAACACTCTTGGACATAATATATGTAAACATTTAATTTAATTGTAAATAAATTAAGTTACAAGTGTATATTCATAAACAACTGGGCGTAGACAAGTTATAACTATATAAATAATATCTATTATACTATACTGAACCTTTTGGTGTCCACACTTCGTAAAAACAGTGTTGTTTGTTTGCCACGTGTAATTGACCCTGGATCTGATAGTAATAAACGTCAGTTATTTTCAACTGTAACTTGCCTGAATTGTTGATCATCAAAAATTTAATTTTTTTTTTTTTTTGTTCAACACTTTAATACTAATAACTTAAATGTTAAAAACTTAAGAACTTCAATAACTTTAATGCTATAGGGACACTTAATTTCCAGTAGGTCTAGATCTCCTATCAACCCGTCTGAGGAACACGCTAAAAAATTTAGTGTTTGATCTATAAACAGACCGGCCGGTAAAACGTTTAAGCCCGATTTTTGTTCAAAAGCTTGTTTGGCCATAGGCTCATACTGTATTTATACTGTATATCTACAAACGAAAAATATGAAAATTAAATTTGACTAAAGATAATATATTTTTTATCATACTTTAATGCTGCAGTAGTTGGTGTAAACGCGTCACTGTATAAAATGTATTTCACAGTATTTGTTCTATTAGTTCCGACTCTAAACTTGCATACACGCCCAAAATTAAAGGCAGTTAAACAAAATTTTCGCTCTTTATGACAATTATCACTTTTTACCTAGGTAAATAATTTTTACGTAAATAATTTGTCATAATATTGTTATAGTATAAAAATGCAGTATTTAAGTCTACCTGATCTACTGTTGCTTTTTCTATTTTTTGAATTTCCTCAGGACTTTTTGTTAAAGTAGTTAAAAAATTTGATTTTTTTTCTCTTCTACTTCTTTGACCGATAACGGAAGCTCATCATAACCCAATTCACTATACAGACCACCATATTCAGTATCAGAGCCCGCATATTATTTATTTTGTGTCCTACAATAAGTATATTTTTAATTTATTACTATTTTGTTTTACTTTTATTATTGTCATGTTCTTAATTATATTGAAACAATATACTTTGTTTTAGTTTTTCTAAAATTAAGTCTAGTTTTTAGAACACGTGATCTTGATTTTAAGTACATCTTATGTTTCGTTAATTTTGAAATGTACAATTTAATGCATTTCCCCGGACTTTGGATTGTCGCCTGTTTATGGAGTCGTCGTATGTATTCTGAACCTAAATTGAAAGATGATACGGCAGTCATGCTTTGAGTACTATATGAACCTAAAAATTACGTTAGACATATTACAAATATTAACAAAAAATAATTTTAAATAATTTTAATTTACTATGCAAGGAATAGTTAACTTTTTTTCCGCCGATAAATTTAGTTACTACACTATTATAAGATTCAACAAAATTGGTATTCAAGTCATGAATCAAACTTTCTGTGTAAAATGCCACCAAATTTCTTGCAGCAATTATATCCTGCCACAACCCGCACACCACCATTTCAGGAACAGAATTATGGGAAATGGTGTCAGCCTTACAGAAATATCTAAACTCGAATGAGGTTAAATAATTAAAAATACTAAATAGTAATTAATTTTATTACAATATACACTTACGGATCACAATTTTCGTGACAACCAAATACATGAAGGGGCCCATTTTCAATGTCACGTTTTAAAAACCTAATTTTGGATATTGGGTGAGGTTTGGCAAGTTTTTCCAGTGATCTATTTGTTAATCCATATTTAAATTATAAAATTTAAAAAAAACTATCAGAACTACTTTTGACAACACCCGAAACATGGGCGCCCAGAGGAGGAGGAGGACAAGACGGGGCATTTGCTCCTCCTCTGGAAAAAATTAATTGAACATTAATAACAAGGTTTGCAATTGAACAAGTGCGAAGACTTCAGTTTTTATTTAATAACGACTAGTGTGTATAATTTTGATATATTTCATTGTTTGCTAAGAATGCATTTTTTTAATATACTTTTTGATGTTTGATTTAATTATGCCCCCTGATAAATTTCCTGTGGGCACCCATGCCCGAAAATAATATATTTACTGAATTCTTAGCTTATTGTCACTTAGCAATTTTCGGAGATAACCAGGAACTGTTATACCTTTTGTACTCTTACGCTTTGATGTAATTTCTTTTAGCCGGTTGATATAATTCCTTAAAATGTGGTTTTTACATTCAATTTTTTTTACTAAAAGTGTTGGTCCATAGGATTTCGCCATATTCAATATTTTTATGACAGAGCTGTCGCCATCACCAATAAGTCTGTATAGTATAAATCATTAGGATTAATAAATTGTTTTTATTTTACTTGTAATTTTTTTCATGTAAGTTTACCTGCTATAAATCAAGTTGTGCATGGATACACTTTCTTTAAAACCCTCCAGGATGATATCTGGCTCTAAACATGTTGACGTTCCAAGCCAGTTTTTAAAACACTTGTGTGTGTTTGGTTCTTTGGATATCAATTGTGCTTTTGCGCTGATAGAACAATATTTATTTTGGACTCCCAAGAAAATAACTTTTTTCATCCTTGCTCTAATAATACACCCCTAAAGGATAGTTGTATTATAGTATCATTGACATACTGAATTTACAGCCCTTAATACAGCTGCTAAATTAACCTTCATCAATGATGAATGAGGGTTTTCAGATTCTATTTTTTCATTCATGTCACACATTCCACAAGTATAGAGAAATCCACTATACCACCCAACTTTTCGTTCACCAGTTAAAATCAAACTATTAAAAGTTCAACCAAAAGGTTGATGATTTATTTTTGCGATTTTGCTAAATACATAATTGACATCAATCACACGGCGACCTTCTAAAATTGATCTAAAGTATTAAATTATATTATAATAATATTAATATGATATATAAAAATTAAATATGATCTTACAGATATCGATCTGTAATTAAAACATAATTAGAATTTAAATTATTTGTATTTAATGGATTTGTCTTATGGGTATATCCAACTTGGATAAGAAATAATATTACAAGAACTAAAAGTACTAGTGTGTATGTGTTATGTACTTACTTTGGCTCCAGAATACGTCCGATAAATTATTGCAGGCGTTTTTTGATGTTGCTGTATGGTCAATGTCGTGACTAGAAAATAAATAAGTGAATAGTTTAATACGGTATTAATAATATGACTCAAAACACAATACTTACTTTAGATCCTGAGCATTTAGAATGGACTTTTCAGTAGAACCGCTAAACGATGCTACTGGTGCATCTTAAACGCGTTGGCTAAACAATTATAAATTATATAGATACTTCCTAATTGAATAGATTTAATAGCCACTTTGATTCAGTAATTATAATGACATTTATATGTTCAATATATAGATTTCAGCATTTCGACGTGTATAAATTACTAATTAGACGCATGGAAAATTTCAATGGGCGACATTTAAATAAAAAATTTCATATGAAGAAATTATCGATGAATTTACCAGTCGCGAAATAATAATAAATATAAATTGTGTACTTAAAAAAATTTGCAAAATTAAAGGTTAAAAAAATTTCATATCGTCAAGTTTTAATTGGTTGAAAATCGTTTTTTCTAAATTGGCCAGGATTATTTGTCTCGTAGAAGTAGAAATATAATTTTCTATATTGTATATAAATTAAACATTTACTTAATAAAAGGCCTCATTATATATTGTAAATAATACATTATATGTATATATTTATATAGTGCCGACCCTAGAGGGGGCAAGTGATGCGATCGCACCAGACTCCGCGCTTGTATAAGGCCCCACAAATTATGTATTATCATTAATTATAAATACTATAATTTATATGTATTTATAATCAATGGTATTAGGAATATCACTTTGTCTATAAATAAAAATAATATAGTCCCAGTACGCAAATCACAACCCTTTTGGTCATGTGGTTTTCTCAGGAAACGGATTGTTATAGACGAAAATTAATACGGTACCAATTACGCATAGCTTTGAAGTGTACGCCCATGCACTTGTAAAATTGTTTATCGTCGATGATGGTTCGAAATATAATCATAGTATATCTTTAGTTTTATAATAGCATGAACATAGATTTCTATAAACAATAAATTAATAAATTAATAAACCTATATACAGGGCCGCATTTATGGGGGGAGTACTGTCTACAACTGCTCCGGGTGCCAGTTTTTTGGGGCGCCAACATTTTGTGGTCAGAAATTTACTCACTTGTGAATTATTGAACTTTTAAAATTATTTTGAAATCATTATTTTTTTTTGTTTTTAATAAGAGTATCATAAATTAGTGTTTATGTAATTAATTCATTAATATATATTATTAATGTATTTATAGTAATACAGCTATCGGTGATCCAGAATATTATTAATATACCTAATATTAGTTCCAAAATTTGTTGTGATAATATCAATAAACATAAATTATTTATAATAATAAGGCGTATTATGTTATCGCGTGCGGCGTGCGGTGACATGCCTACTACACAAAAATAGCATTGATTTTAGAATATCTAAAAGGTCACGAGGATCTATCTCTTATATTTTCCGTGGATAGGCTTCTTAGAGGGGCGCCCATTTTTTTTTTTTTTGAGCCGGGGCGCAAAATGTCTAAATACGGCACTGCTTAAATATATATAAGAATGTCATATTGTTGAAATTGTTCCTTTAAATTACAACAATATGAATATATTTCATGTATTTGCCAAATTATTGCATGCACCTATTTAATGTATACTGTCGAAATGTCATGTGTTCAATTATTACCGATCAAAGTAATCGTATCAGTATATAGTAACATTCTTTTACAGTTTTATTCATATCTTATGAACTTGAAACTTACCGTGACTTTTTCCCTCCTTAGTATTTACTGTACACTGATACAGTTTTTTTTTTTATTATTATATTTTATATGGTCCATCTTTAAAATTTTAATTGTAAAAAAAAATTAAAAACCAGTAAATCAAGAACACGAGTATAACAATAATAAATTATATTGGAAAAAACGAGGCACAAACGGATAACACAATAATTATATTTATAAATTTGCGATAACGGTTTGTCTATGACAGAGTGGTTGGTTAGCGGTACACATGGCAAACCGCACTCACACTAATACTCATTTACGACTAACACAAATATACCGGACATCGACGGCAAGATTACAAATTGCCTAAATTTTGCCCCTTATTAAATAGTCACGACCAGGCTGCTTAACGGTTGAAACATAAAAGAAATTGTCATCGAAGAATAACTATTAGTAAAATAGATTTGGAACATAGTTATTTTGGTAAAATTGACTTAAATTACTAGGTAATCTAAATAAAATATATATAAAAAGCATGTTTAAAACATCAATAAATTTATCAACTAATAATATACAAATAAGCATTACCAATTAAAATTTAAAAATGTGCTTTCTGAAAATACATCGGATATTGCCGGCGCGGAATCCGTATGGCTTCATCAAAAATAATTTCTTTGAACACCGATGAAATATTAGTAGTACACCATACATAAGTTATAAATTGACAATAAATACATATTTTACGAGGTATGTGCATTTTATTGTTATTACACAAAAAATATGATTGCTTTATTGATAAGTTATGAGTAAAGACCAGATATAATTGCATTAAAAATATCTTAAAACTACAATGAAATATACATTAAAATTACATAGTAAAATCATATCAAATAAATAATCATTAATTACTTACTTAAATAATATTATGGACATTATTATAATATTTACAAAATGTATAATTTATCTAAATTAAAATTTATAATTATATACATCTCAAAAGTGTGTTCTTGAAAATTGTATTATCTGTTACTTAAAATATGTTTATATAATGAAAATGTAGTTCAACATCCACTCTTGTTATCGATGCATATTTAAAATAATTTAAAAAAATTGGTGTTTTATCTAAATAAACATTTTGATTTCATGTCATAATCTCAGAGTAAGTTTTAATAGTTTTACATCCTTAATTTTTTTCTAAGACATATTTTAATTTATCTTTAACTTTTTTCCAATGGGAGAAGGAATATTTATAGAAATATTTTCAATTTCCCTAAATATGTTTAAACCGTTAAGTAATTGACTACTTGATTCTTCAAAACTTGTGAGTCTTGTGGATAACTCAAATAAATATAATTTTAAAAATCCTAAACTACATTTAATTACATGTAAAAATTTTTATCGTAATTGTATTTTTTTTGGAAAATCACTTTGGAAATAATAATTTGTATATTTTATTACGTGAAGAATATAAAAATTGCAAAATAGTTGAAAATTGCAAAAAAATTGCTTTATTAAATTCAATAGAAAAACTGTAATTAATCTGATTTATATACAAATTTGTTTTACCGGGTATCAATAAAAAGTTTCAATATCAATTAAATCCGGTCTTTAGTTATGAGTTATGAGAATTACAAAAGAAAATTTCGTTAAAGGCATGGGTGTATTGGTACGTATACGCGGATGTACGACGTATACACATCAACAGATTTTCAATTTTCGGCGTAAACCTAATGTAAAATATTATTTTACGGGTATACGCTTCTAAAATAACTCGAAAACAAAAAAACTAATAATTTAATAGTTCATTGGAAAAAATTGTTATGAACCATGAAATTGATTGAAATATTTAGCTGTTGGAGATTACAGTGTACGCTGTATTTTGTTAACTGTAGTGAATAACATTGAATAAAATAGTATATAGTGTGAACATTCAACCTATGGTTCTTCAATTTGAATCATGCAATTTATAACGCGCTACAAATGTATATCTTGTGATGTTATATTTTATAGTCATAATAGAAGTTATAAAAATATAGTTACAAAGGATTAATTACATTTATTCAAACGTATCGAGAGAAAACAATTGTCGAGCAAAGCAAGAAAATTTATTTTAGGATTAATATCCACATATTTTTAGTGCGTATACCCACAAATATATTTACCAATACACCACTGGTTAAAGGTAATATATAGGGCTCGGATTTTAAAGCATAATAAATAACCAAAAAAGGAAAAAATTGTCTTAAAAAAGTAAAAATTAAGAAAATTTATCTTTAAAAAAAGCAAAAAAGCATGACCAAAAATTAACATGAATTAATTATAAAACCGAATAAATAAAATTAATTAAATTAAAAAAATAATTAACTACCATGTATTTTATAAGTTTTTCAGTAGTGAAACTGTCTCTGTCATGTGACAAAATGTTTTTAACAAAGAAAACGAAATATGAATGGCTTTCTTACAGCTGATAACCATAATTGTATTCAAGCTTAATATAATTATAAATGGTTTTCACTACATTGAGAATAATGTAGAGGAATAAAATACTGTAAAAAGCTTTACAAATCTGTTAACTTCATAATATAAAATTAAGATGACAAAATAGGTTAAACTAAAATCAACAACACAATTGATAAAATTAATCAGTATTAATATTATTATAATACCAAAATGACACAATTCAAATCTACTGAACATAATATATATGTATAAAAAAAAAAAAATTTAACAACAATTTAAATAAAATTAAAATAATTTTTTTCTCTTAGTGTTTTTTTTTGCTAGTGTTTTTTGTTTTTGATCATTAATTGACTTTGAACGAAATGTAATACACTAAAAATATAAAATATATTAATTTACAGACAATAATTATAATTCATAATAAAATAATAAACTTTACTTTATCATCCAAAAAAGTTGTGAGTTTTTGTAAACTTATGTTAACATTTAATTGTTTTAACTCTTCTTTTAGTTCTTCTATCCAAATAGGTTCATAACACAAAATCTTTTTATGAAGACTTTCATTGACTTTGAGCAATTGTTTAAAACCAATTTCTACTGAAGCTAAAATAAGTAGGAATGTCAAATAATGAGTCTACACTAATCAATACTAAATTTTTTTAAGTCAAAATTGATTACTTTAGCACATTTTTCAGAATTTGTTCATTTCGAAAAATTAAACTATTCTAATCATTCTTTCCAACTAACCCAAAATCCAAGATTTTAGTATAATGAAAAAATAAAATAAAAACAACACACACATATTATGATTATGGTAATTTATATTTTTTTGGTAATTAACTCATAATTTAAAAAAATATAATAAAATACATTTCTCAACATAATACAATACTTAAAAATTATAATTAAAAGTGTTAGAAAACTTACTTTTGTTTGATAAATTGATTTGACTAAAAGTTTCTAATTCGTCATCATTTTCATCTTCATAATCAGGAATTCCATGTTCTGAACTAAATAGTATATAAGAATTTTGTACAAAACCATAATTAATAATAATGATGACAATACTAATTAAAGTCTCACAACTTACCTATCTGAGGAATCTGAATAACTTTCAAGCTCTAAGTTCCATTTATCTATCTCAGAAACAACTGAAGGATGAAGTAAATTATAAATATGCCTCAATAATAATTTTCCTTTGGATTTTCCAAGATCTTTAAGACCATAACGATCAAATTGTTTCTAAAGTTGTAAGAAATTTATTTTAATTTGTATTACATTTTTAAATTTTCTTAAAATATACAAAAGTAAATATTTTAAATGTATTTTAAAATGATATTAACATAACATATTTATTTAGTTTAAAACATTAAATGTTTTATTGAGATAAAAAAATTATTTATTGAATTTTGAATTTTTTCATAAATTTGGAGCATATTTATTTTTAAATATAGTTATATACATGACAACAATAATCAGGTTGTAATGTTATTTTTTATAATTCACCTCCCTTCACACAAAACCTATGTATAAGTTGAAATGCTTAAGAGATATATTCGTTATAATTTTTTTTCTTCTTTTGTAAATGAATATAGTGAAACTGAAGCAAGTGTTATAGTATCCATAATATAATTATTTTTATATTACCAAAGGCAAAATAGTATAATTGTAAATATATGTATTGTATAAGGCTATATTTTAATATTGATATTATGAATAATTTTTATTTCACAACTTAACATCACTACCAAATTTAATATGCTAATAAACATTATAGTACACACAATATTGAAAAAGAATAACTATATTTAATACACATGAAATTAATTTCTCAAAAAGAGATACTGTTTACAACTTTTGAAGTAATCATTTATCACATGAAACTAAATAGAATATACATTTATTTTTCCTATAATGAATAAATAATATGAATATATTATTTACTGATTAAAATGCTAACTTTTGAATTTAAACATTAAATAAATATTAAATGTTTTTAATACTTACTCTAAAATCTGGAGTTTCCATAGAACTGAAATCTGGCAACGGAGTTACTTGTTCATTAGATCCTATGATAGATTCTGATATAATTCTATGTAAGCTTTTTGGAGTGTTCATTCTACTATCATATTTATTTGGCGTCAAAGCATTATTATTTTGGTAATTTATTGTAGATCCATTAGAATTGGTGGTAGGTGATATTTGTAAATTTAAACATGTGGGATGAATATTTTTTCCATTAAGTGTTTGTACTTCTGATTCATTAGTTGACATTAAAGTGTTTGATAAAATATATTGAGGACTATTATCAACTGATTGCAAATAACTCACCCACGGATCATCAATTATTTGTTCAAAAATTGATTGATCTTTTTCAAGTTCATTTTCATACGACAAAGTTTTTTTGCATGCAATATTTATCCTAGATAATTCATTAGGATTATCTTGAATATTATTAGGATTGATTAAAGTGTATTTATTGATATAATCACCTGATACATAAGAATTAGCAATTTCCATTGAGGTTTTATGAATATCACCATGGTTACTTGATAATAATTTTAAACTTTTGTTTTCTATAGTATTTTCTAATAGCCCAAAAGCTGAACTAGTTGTATGTGATTTATTTTTTTCATCCAAATATTTTCTATTGTTTTCTATGTCATTTAATGGTGTATAATTTACAATGTTTAAACATTCTGATACATTGTTGAGTTGAAATGATTGCCCAGGATATTTTAAATTATCATTACTCTCAGGTAAAATTCTATTGTTGGAAGAATTTGCTGGATCCAAATCAAAATTTTTATCTGATTTAACATTAGTAATAGTAGATGTAGAACATGATGGATTTTGAGTTAAATTATCAGTTTTTAAATTAAATTGACAAGATGTTTTCATTTTAAAGTTATTTACATTTGAAAATGATGTAGAATTTTTATTATGTTGATCATTACTCAAACATATGGGATTTAATAAAGCATTATCTTTAAATAAGCCTGTTCTATTTATTGTAGACAACGAATCTGAACTATCTTCCACTAAGTCTATGAAATTATTATTGTTATTAGATAATACTTGGGTATTCAAACTATTATTAAAGTGCAATAAATTGGTAGCAGCAGAAAAGACACTGTTTTCATCATCAATATTAATAATATCAGTTCTGAGATTTGATGCAGACGAAACACGACCTAAAGGTTGAATTGGATTTGTATTTAAGTTTCCTTGATATAAAACATTTGTACATGCAGAGTGAATTGAATCTGAACTATCATCATTTAACTCAATGGTATCTATATTTTTTCCATGATCAATATTAATATTAATTGGTTTAGGAATAAAATTTTTTTTTTCATTAGTTGTTTTAAAATTTGATAAAAATGTACTATAATTTTTCTTAAAAATGTTACTTTTCCGATATGTTATCATGTTATTAGACAAAATCATATCAACTGATCCACTATCACTATCACTATTAATTGTAATTATTTCTGGTTGTTTCTTAGGAATTTTTAGAGTTGATATTTTTGCTAAAGGTGTTGAAGTACTAGGGATATCTTTGGTTGTATTCAATACTAATATTGCTTTTACACTTGATCCGTTTGATGATACTGATTTAGGTGATGCACTACTAATATCAGGTGGTAGATAATTATTATGATCATCAACATCAGAATAGTTAGATGGAGAATTTAATGGTAAGCACACAGTCAAAGCACTATGAATAGAATGGCTTGGACTTTTTTCAGCTGACACAGTTAGTGGTGGAATATCAATGTTTAAGTTTTCTGTGAATGATAAATGATTTTGAGAACTACTACCGTAACAACTATCCAACCACTGTTGAGTTTTCAAAACACTTGATGATTTTTCATCATTCACAAATTTTCCTAAAAAATTAGTATTTGTATAGTTGTCAACACTTATATCATTTGATGTAAACATATCAGGACTAGAAGCTTTATATCTTTTATAGTTAGTTGAATCACCGTCTTCATTCTTACGTTTTGACGTTTCACAGTGTTCTTCAGAAAACCATTCAAGGTTCTCATCATTATTTATAGCTATGACAATATTATACCTTGTTCCCAAGAGTAAATAATCTTTTCTATTTTCAAGACTAACTGATGACTCCTGACCAGAATAAATCAATTTTAAGAATGCTAAGGTTGCTTCATATGAGTATTCTAACCACATAAGCATTTTTTTTGATTTACTTGTATCTGATTCTTCTATAATAACATCATCCAATATATCAGGACACTGAACATAAAGCACCAGAGAGTGAGCTGGAATTTTATGTTCATCTTTGACAAATACAGTTATATCACTCATAAATTGATTGCCTACCATTGATTTCCATTTTGCAGAATAGTCAGATAATATTTTCTTTTCAATTATATTATTAGACTTAATAGGTACACTATTTAAGTTTAAATTATCTTTAACTGTATTTAATGTATCAATGAGTTCCTTGTTATCAGTGTTTGATTCCTAAGCAAAATATAAAAATATTACAAACATTTCATCAAATTAATAAAAAAAAAATCATTAAATACAATTTTTTTAATTATATTAAGGGATTGTACAAAACCATGTTTATACCCAAAATAATTATATTACTAACTAAATCATAATTAAATAACCTATAATTACTAATTAAAATAATTTAAAAACATCAAAATTAAAAAAAAAATTATTTTAAAATTATAAAAATATTTTAAAACAGTAAAATGAGTATCATGAATGGGCCTAGAAGTTAATGTATTAAAAACCATTGAAATATGTTATACTTATGCTTTCAATATAGTTACATAAAATTAAATTATAAAACAGTAACTTATTATTTTTAAAAACATGATTTTAAAAATTAAATTTATAAAACTAAATTAAATTAAATTAAAATATATTTAATATTATCATAATTATTTATTTAATTTATTTATATTATATTAATATTTGGGATTAATTTTTTTCATTTCTTAATATGATATTTTAGTGGATTGCAAAAAACTGAACAACTTATTATATTGAAATTAATAATGCAAATACTAAATTAAAAAAAAATATAAAAAAAGCAAGAATAAACTTTAAACTTTTTATAAACTTATAAAAATCATTGTCATAATTCCAATATAGTAGAAATGGGAATGTTATTTTTGACTAGTGAAATAATAAAAATAAATTTCTTTGAAATACATGGACAAAAGAAAAAGTAAAAACATTAGTGACTCTGACTGTTAAAAAGAATATTACGAATAAATAGTCAAATTTCAACAAAGATATTATAAAATAATTGATAAAAAAAATTAAATTTAAAAATATAATTGTCGGTGAAACCCAAAAGCTCAAATTGTCTATATTTTTCAATAGACCAAAAGTGCAAATTCATTTTGCGTTTTTGGACCTTAGTAGTGGAATAAAAGCGCGAAAAGAAATATTGCACTCGTTAAACTATAAGTTTCATTTCCAGATAATTAATAATTAAATTAAATTATTGTTTTTAATAAAATATATAGTATTTTTATAATTCAAAACTACATCAACAGTGATCGTGTTCTGTTGAAGTTTAGTATTATTGTATTGTACTTTATAATAACAAATTACGGTGAAGGTTGATAATCATTTAAGATAACTACATTATACTAAATACTACATAGAGATACATTATATATACTATAAACTTATATTAAATAGGATTTGACTTGATAATGGATATACATTAAAACTATAAAGATTGTTATATGTCTTTCAATTTATTTTTAATTGAAAATTTAAATTTGAGCTAAATGTTTTAAATCGTATATTAATAGATAATCACTTATGTATTATATCTGTTAGTATTTATACATGCGTTTAAGTTTACGAAATATAATTCAAAAATTAACCACTAAAATGTAATTTACATTAACCAATACAAATACAGGTTATGATTACTAAAAGCTTAATAATTATATGATTTTAACAAAGTACACTTTCTTTTTAAAAAATTGATTTTCGCTTTATGGGTTGTTAAAAGGTAATTTTTTTTAAGCTTATAGGTTATTTATTTTTGAGCTTTTGGGTTATATTTTGTGCTTATGGGATATAGCCATAATTGTTTAATATATTGAATATTATTTTATAAACATAATTTGTGATCAAAAAGTTTTCTTTAATTTGTTGTACATAAGTTGTTAATTTTAATAAACAAATTGTTTAATTTATTTTACTAAAAAATTTTAAGTACTAGTAGGTTAATTTACATGAATAATTGTTCTCCACCTTGTATAAACCCAATTGCCAATGATATCTTTAGGTTATGTTTATTTTAAGTGTTTTTGTATACTACTTACTAAAAAATGATTAATTTCACAAGGTTTGATGAACTTTGATAGATTACTCACATAAAATTCTTTGTCACTTTTTGTATCAAGCAGTGATTTTTTCCAAAGTTTATTGTCCTAGAATAATAAAAAAAAATAATTTTATCTAATCATACCTATTTTTTAATTTTTTAAATTGTTTAGAAGAAATATATAAGCAACTAGTATTATATACATATATATAATTATAAATAACTAGTAACTGTTTGAAGTTGAAGATACATTTAATTATATCAAATATTTAATTTAATGTTATAATATACTAATCCAACTCAAATAGTACTCAAGTAGTATAATATTTATATAGTATCTCAAATATTTACTACAAATAGTAAATTATTTTATTATTAATTATTATAAAAAATTAAACTTACAATATTTCTTATTTTATTCAAATATGTTGATCCTAGTTTTGAAGTAGAACTATAATTTATAAGAGTTTGAGACAATGAAGTATCAATATCAGAATCAATAAGAATCATTGCTACTTTTTCAGTAATTCTCTTTTCACGATCTTCTTTAGTTTGTTTAAACAACAATGAATTTGTTTTAGAAGCTGTAAAAATTTAATTTTAAATAAATAATATATATATATATATATATATATATATGAATTAGTAATAAGATTTTTAAATCTTGAAATCTTGACAAAGACTAATATAAAATTTGATATTAAATTCTTATAACAATTTAATTTTTGTTGTAATTAAAAATTAATAAATATATATACCAGTATTTAGTTTTAATTATTATAAATATTATACTCGTATAAATAAATGATTGGTTTTATAAAATTAGCTAATATCAGTATTAACTAGATATTATGTAGGTAACATTAAAAAAATAATGATAAGTCAATAATTGATTTGGTTAGCAATATTCAGCCAAAAAATAACTTAAAAACCATCAAATATGTATGGAGTGATGAATACTTACAAATTTTAGATTTAGATTTAACAGGTTGTGTTGATACAAAACCAAAATTTTCCAGTGTTTTTCTTTTATACATTGCTTCTTCTTCTAAGCCAGCTTCTAAAAGTGTTTCAGATTCTTTTATAATTTCAGCTTCTTTAGATTCTTGGAGTGATACCGACATAGCTATAGCTAAGTCCAAATTAGAATCACTTCCAATCTAAAATACAAAAACAATAACTAAAATGTTTATAAATATAATATGAAATATACCTTTGACTTTGATTGCTTATTAATGTGACATCTTTTTTTTTTTATATCTTGATTTGTATTACATTTGGGTAATCCTAATGCTAGTCTTTCAGCAACTTGACGTTCATGAAGATTCAATGCTTCAATAAGTATTTTTGATGACAAATTATGCGATGCTGCACAAGATTTAACATGATTAGTAAAACTTTTATCATCTAACATATGAAAACAAATTGGACATTGTTTATTTTTGTTTATTTTATTAGATATATTTTGATCTAAGAGAGATGTCTTGGACATGGGATTTTTTTCATTATGTGATTGTGTATGCAATATTTCAACAAAACTATCATTTTCAGATGCTACACTGTTACTTAATAAGCATTTAGAATTTAAAGATTCACTTATTTCTGAATTTTCACATTTCCTGAAAAAATTTAATTTAAAATTGTTATTATATATATTGACATTATATAATAATAATTAAGGTTATTATTTACTTTGTATGATCTGTAGATATTGAACTAGTTTGCTTTTTTAATTTTAATGTTAATTTGGATTGTGAAAATGGATTCATTTTGTGTTAATAATATTTATAACTTTTAAGGTTAAGATATATTTTATATATCTACTATATATACATATTAACTAAAACATATAAATTAAACTTTTATTGGTACAATAGGCTCTTTTTTTGACAGTTCAGCTCTTTTGGCCATAAGATCTTTCATATCAGGATTCAAATTACGTTTTATCATTTCTAATCTATAATTATCTTCTGGTGTTCTATCCCAATAACCACTGTAAATTTTTTCTTTTAATCTTTTTGTAGTCGGTAGTTGTCTATGAAAAAAAAAAAAAAATTTAACATTTTAATTAATTGTTTGGGTTATATAACATAATACTTAACACTATTTCAAGTTAAAATACTAATATTTAGCTTTAATAATATTACTGAATCTTGGCAAAGTTTTGGATAACTGAACTATGAGTTAATAATTTAAATAACTAATAATATATTAAGTGAAGGCTATCAGTTTAATATTAGTTTAATGGTTGAAATCATGTGATGAATAAATTTCTAAATATTAAATCTGAATTATTCTACCTACTTTAGATTAGATGAATATAGTTGTTGTATATAGTGGCAATACAGAAAACAAGTTGGATGTTATGGTAAAAATATTTTACTAGTTACAAATATCATACGTTTAAATATGGAAACCAAGATAAATTATCATACTTTAATAATAATTTTAAATTAAGGTTGGTATAGCATATAAAATGTACATAAGTATTTAATATTATCTGTAATACTAATAATAACAATACATTTTGTCATACTACAAATTACAATAAAACCATTTAACAAGACTGAATATTAATATAGCATAAAATACAATAGATTAAGTTTAATTATATCATAGTTGTACACTAGAAGCTAATAATAAAAAAAAAAATTAAAAAAAAGTTTGATGGTATAAACAATTTTAATTAATTATCATTTTTATTATTTTTTATAAAAAAAGATAAACCTTATATGCCCAATTTAATATCTATAAAATTATAAAATATATGTCATGAAATTGTTGGTAAATATTCATATCTCTATAAAAATTAAAAAGGACAGAGAAAAATATAATATGAAACCATAACATTCTTGGATATTCTCAGAATATTAATACTTCAACATAGAGTAGACAATATCCACCTATCCACCTTATGGTAATAACTGAAAATAGTGAAAAAATTTCAATATCAGTCGTAAAATCTAAGTATAAATTACTCTTAATATTAATATTATATTTTAATAAAATAATGGGGGACAAAATTACATGGATCTTATAACATTAACATAACCCTTTAACAATAGTTTACAAATTTAGAGATAAATTATGGACTCATGAATAAATTTTAAATGCTATTTTAAAGTATAACAATAATCATGAAAACTGTATTAATACTAAATAATTTATTATCAACATTAATTTCTCTTGAAAAATTGAATGAGTTAATATTTATCCAAGTAATTAGATTTTGTCTAATATAAGTTATCCATTAAAAATAATCCCTGATTGAAGGTATAAACATTATATAATTTATTTAATACATTTCTATAATATTTATATATTATACTATTTTAAAAATTCGACTATTGTTAAACATAAGTATGAAATAAACTCACTCAAATAAGAACCAAGAAAGTCCACTGAAAGCAAATACACCAAATACAAATAAATTTCGATATTTGTATGCATTAGTACCCCTCACTTGTCTTGGTTTTCCAGGATTTTTAATTTCAAAGGCCATTTAAAAGAATGGTAATGTTTGAAATCTTTAAATAATAACAATAATCCTATTATATATTAATAATGTCAAGTGTTAAATATAGATAATGACATAATCTATGCATTCATTTATAGCAGTGTTTCTCAACCTTTTTTATGTTACCGCCCCCTTGAGTAGGAATCAATTCTTTAACGCCTCCCTATGTGAAAATTCTATAACTAATAGTATGGGCTGAGAGATGGGAAAGAAGTTGATGGTTTAGGAAATTTGAAAAAAAATTTCAATAATTATCTCATAACTAATGTTTTCATTTATGTTTTATTTTTCATATTTTTTTAATTATAGTACTAGTAAATTAATTAAATTAAACATTTGAAAATAATTTATCAATTTTATTTTATAGTAATAAATACATTTTTAGTTTATTTAGAAAAAATATTACTTTTAAAAAATATTTTAAAATCAAATAATAAATATTGCTTTTATTGTTTATGCACAATCGGTAAAATAATAAAGAAAAATAAATTTATCAACATTGAAAGATATGTTATTGTGCATTGCTCAACATATAGTACCTATTAGTAACTAATAGTTATTATATGGATTATCAAGTATGAATTATTTTTAGGTCACACCATGTACAACGTTTTTGAGTGAACACGCTTGCCGCCCTTCTACCACCCAAAACTAGTTCATCGCCCCCCAGTAATACTTCACCACCCACTGAGGGGTGATATCGCCCCCGTTGAGAACCACTGATTGACAGTATAAGTAATCATGATATGATATTAGCTAATAAAAGGGTAAAAGTGAGTACAGTTAAGACAAACATTTTAAACATATAAAGTTGGTTTAGTAATATGTCTAGTTCTAAAAAATATAAAAGTAATGGCATAATATAAATAGTTTAACATGTTATTAATGAAAAACAAATTATACCTAGTGTAAAAGATGCGATGAATCTAAAAAAAATCAGTAATGTTAATGAAGAGCTTAAAATGTTATCATTTATTAGAATGAAAGATGTTCTCCTTGTGCATGCCCTAGTCACAATAAAATCTGCAGAAACACTAACATTATAAAACACCGAAAAGCAACAGAAGTAACTAATTTAATAGTGAATATTTGTTTTAACAATTCGAAAAATAAAATTACTCTTTAAATATAGTAGTACAAAATAATTACTACTTGAATAAAACATAATATATCTTTCAGTAGCATTTAAATGTTACAGTATGTATTAAAAATATATAGAATATGTATATTATTAACAAATAAATATTAGAATATTTTACACTACTCATTGTTGCAGAATTCAACAATTATTCTATAAACAGTTAAGTATTACAATTATATTTAAGAATACTTGGAAATAATTGTCTGAGTGATCATTTTTAATTTTTTCATGTCTTTTCCAACAATCTGTAGTAATAGTTGATTAAAATGTGTTAATGTTTAATAACTAACAATATCAATAGAGTTAATAAAAATGTCTTACCAAATAGGGTTACATAATAAGTTATGTTTAACAATACAAAAATGTGTAAGATAAAATAAATTATATCTAAAAAGAAATAATAAATAAATAATTGTACCTCGTTATAAAGTAATAGCAAAAAATAATTTTAAACATGGACGCATGAAATTGTAAAAATAAAAAAATATGGAAACAAAACCAAAAATGTCCTGAATGAAACACTACATAAGTATACGTATAACACAAAGAAAAAATAAAATGAACTGTAAACAAATTTTTTTAGGTTACCTATAGAATTATGGTCAATTGATAACTGATAACATTGTCTTTTTTAATACCTTGGTAAGCTATGATAACAATCTACCATCATGCTTAAAATATTAATAAGTATGAAGCTAAATACGAAAATCCAACTAAATTATATTTCTTGATGAATTCTGACCAACTTTTTACGGAAACGAAATATTGATCAAAATATTTCTCATGTACTATTGATATCGGTTTAGATATTGGTTTTGTATTAAAGAAATTATTAACTATTTAAAATTAAATTGTCATTCTGATTAAAATTCATTTTTTAATTATTTGCAAACTTCATTAATATTCTTCAATAATTTATCACCATGTCGCAGGAAACGATACAAATGCTTATGGACATGGGTTTTCAAAAAGAAAAAGCGTAAGTTTAAGACTATTCTACATTTTAAATTATGTTATTTTCATAAAATATTTTGTTATAGTGAAAAAAGTGTTTCAATGACTGGAAATCAAGGTGTTGAACCTGCTATGGAGTGGTAAGATTGTTGTATAATTGTATTAATACTACCAATTTAATACGAATAAGTCTTTTTTAAGCTTTTTTATGTAGAGTTGATAAAACTATGAGCCATCAACTACATAAGGGTATATAAATCTAAAAAGAATTTAAAATAAATAATTTACTGTACTATTTTGAATTCTTAACCTAGGATGCTGTAAAAGGACATTTTGATAGAATAAGATGACAAGAATTTATAAAAACTGTTTAGAATATAGAAAATAGGAGATTGATAGTAATGGAAACAAAAGTTTTTATAATAATTACACTAATAATTGACAGTATAATTTTTTAAATAAATTTTCAATAAATATCATGAAATTATTTATTAGGTTTCTATGATTTATTTAAGGTTAAAGATTCTTATTTTTCATTATATTATTTACTAAATATTAAGACAGCTTTAGGATTTTTTATAACATGCACAATATAAAAATGTAGACCTTTTCTATTTCTAGTTCATATATCAATTGTTGTGATAAAAATGTTGGAAAGTTGATCTAAAGTAAACTTAATGTCATATTCAAATTAGTTTTTAAAATCTTTTAGACATTAATGGATCAATCGTTAGAAATAAAAATTCCTATGTTGCGTATATTATAAACAAGAATAAAAAAATCATAGTTCTCAATCCCAAATAATAAAAATACAAAACAACAATAAACATAACAAACCTTATTAATTTAAAAATTTAAACGATTAAATATATATTTATCGATCTAATATGATACCGTCCATGGGCTTAACTTGGAAATTTATTGGGGGGGGGGCAAATATATAATTACATATCTAACAAAAAAGGTATCCGTGGCCAAGGTTGGACTAGCTTTATAGCTTGGCCCGGGCAAAATAATTTCAAAAGGCCTCAATGGAACAATTAGTACAATAATAAATGGAATTAGTAGGTACCTAATCAAATTATTGTTTAACTGAAAATGTATCTTCATAACTCAAAAAAAAATATACACAAGTACATTTATATATTTTCAGATTCAATGTTATTCCTTAAATAAATCTAGTATACGCATAATATATTGATATATATATTATTAATTGAATATATCTGTAATATTGATATAATGACCTACTTATTAAGATACATTTTACACCATAAAAAATGATTTGATTTAAATATGTTTATATATTTAATTTTAATTGAGTAAGAACAGTGGGGTCGGCAACTAATGGATCTTTTATGTAGCCCGCACTAAATTTCAAAACTAGCAAAGTCATTGAATATCATATAAATTTTTAATATTGTCTGACCCTAGAACCATTTTTCATTTGTGAATTTGGCTCAAAGGTCCATAAAGGTTGCCAACCACTGAATTAGAACATATTGTTTTTAATAATATAATTGTTTACCGGTAATAATTGACTTGAAGTCAACAGAAAGGTTGGAAACTAGTAACAGACTTGTTATTGACTGAATGTCAAAACAATTAAAATGTTTTTAAATAAAAATCTAATAAATCTTATAAAAATTATTATTATCGAAAAACCATTTTGTTATAGCATATCTTGTACGACCGTGTCTACCCATACAATCATTTTCTTTTGGTTAAATGTTGTTTGAACAAACACGAATGGTACGTCATATGATTAACATATTGTACACATCTTTTGTATTCAAATTTCCTACAATTTTTGTATTATAAATATTGTGATGAAATCATTTTTATCAATTGGCCTATCGCGACATTAAATATGTTTAATTTTCAAACTCCGAGTTTTTTAATCCTGAGTCACCGCATCCATTAGTAATGTCATGTTACAAGGCGATATTTTTTATTTTATTTTAAGAATAGAAGATAGACGCATTAAATTAAAAACATAAAATCTAAGTAATTTTATTTAACCAAATTTACAGCAGCCCACTGGGGCATGCCCCGGTGGCCTAGTCCAACTCTGTCCGCGGCTAAATGCCGCTTTACTACCTACATATTATTATACAAAATTATTCATTTTCTAACATTATGTTCGATAAGCGAAAATTTAAAATTAAGATTTAAAAAAATGTAATATAGTATATATAGTATATAGTAATTTTGTACTTATTTTAAAACAATTTAAATATCAGAGGGGGCACTGCCCCTCCTTATTTATTCCAGGTAGGTAATTTTCCCCTCTGCCCCCCTCAGTTTACGCCTATGATACCATCACTGCCAATAAATACTAAACAGCATATCTGAAGATAGGCATTTAAATGTTGAATACATTTCATCTTAATTATATTTGTAATAATAAAATCAATTCACTCAAGGATGTATAAAAACTGATATTTTTTTTTTTTTGTTAAAATATGGATTATTTTTTTATTAGGTTACTAGCACATAGTGATGAAATGGAACCATCAACTTCTCAAGCAAGTTCTGCACCAAATACTACTTCTGAAACTAGTACTTCGTCTTCATTAGTAGCTAAATCATACAAATGTGAAGAGTAAGTTGATTATTTAAATTATTTTGTTAATACACAACTAAATCATATATTGTTTACCAATTTTTGGATTATAATTACTTATAAACTTTACTGTTTGTTATAATAAACAATTTTATTTCTAGCTGTAAGAAGATATTTTCTGATACATCTGCATTAGAATATCATGCTATGAAATCTGGCCATAGTAACTTTTCAGAGTCAACCGAAGAAAAAAAACCATTGACTGAAGAAGAAAAAAAAGAGCAAATGAAAAAATTAGAGGAACGTTTAAAGGAAAAACGTAAGGAACGAGAGGCCAAAGAAAAAGAAGAAGAATTAGAAAGAGAAAAAGTTCGAATTCGATCCGGAAAGGAAATTTTAGCTGCCAAAAAAAAGTAAAATTGTTTATCCAATTATATGATTTTTTTTTAAACTTATTTTTTTAGGCTTGAAGATGAAAACATAAAAAAAATGATGAATGAAAGGAAACGTGAAAAACTAGAAGAAAAAATAGCACGTGATCGAGTAAAAGCTCAAATTGAAGCTGATAAATTAGCTAGGAAAAAATTATTTGGTCATGCCTCTGGACAAGAACAACCAAAAGAGGTCTTACCATTAGCAGCTATAAGTCCTCAAAAGCAGTTAAAAAATTATACAGAAGCCAAATTACAGGTAATCATATGATTTAATCAAAAAATGAATAATTAGTTTTTACTTTTTATTGTAAATTTTTAATATAAACTTCATATATTTGTAATTGTTTATAATGTAAACACTTATTTCAATTATAAATAACAAATAATCTATAGACTATTACAGATTTTTAGTAAGGATTTTGTTGATAGTCAACATAATTTAATGTAATTTAAATTATCTATAGGATAGATGGATTCATTATATGAAATGATCCATAGGATGTACATAGATATTTAACTTCAAAAACCTTACATAATTATTAACTGTAGTATTTACTTGAGTTAGTAATAATACTGAAGCAGTGAAATGTATGCTATGCAATTTTATATCTAAAAATAAGTCCTAAATAATTCATTACTTTCAAAGTGTTGATGCGTGTTTAGTGTATTTATTTCAAAAATGTTTATTTCTTATGTATTTCAAATTTATATTTATCCAAATAATCATTAATCCTTATAGTAGCTTTATTATTATGTTATTATAAATTAATTATTTAATGTAAATATAATTTAATTAGTTTCAATGATATTTTGTATTTAGATCCGTCTTACAAATGGTCAAACTATTATCCAAACATTTAATGCCAAAGAAGTTCTTGCTGCTGTGAGAGTTTATATTGAACTTCATCGATCTGATGGTGATGCACCTTTCTGTCTCATGACTAGTTTTCCAAGAAAAGTTTTTTCAATTGACGACTATGAAAAACCACTTGATCAATTAGGTAATATTACAATATCAAATTATTATTTTATTTATCTAGGACTTAAAAATTAATGATCTAACAACTTATAAACTAATCATTTATTGAAATTATATTCAGTTATATTTTTATTTTTACTTTATTATATTTTCATATTTTTAATTTATTGCGTAAAATAAGGAAACACAGACTAGAAATATTTTATATCCCTATATTTTCAATTTAACTTTTATGTACATTTTTGTTTTAAATAATAAGATTTTTAGTTACTATAAATTCTATATTAATTTCCTTGGGAAAATAATAATTTATTAGAATTAATAATTTCAAATTATAGACCAGAAATTATTTACAGATTACATATTTATTTTTTAATTATGTGTGATAACAAATAATTTTTAAAGTAATTTGTTTATTTATAGGTTTGGTTCCCAGTGCTGTTATCATCTTGACTAAGACACCTCAGTAAAATGTATAGAATTTTAAATAATTAAGACTACATTCGTAATTTTACTATAAATTAAGTTTTTATATCAACAATAAAATAAATAAATACATTTTTTATTGGAATATACAAAATAGAAACAAAATATGTTGAAAAATTGGCTTGTAAATATCATAAATGAAAATATAATAATCTATGATAGTATATTCTATTTTAACTAAATGCCTAGCCATGGATTTGTGTTAATTAATAAAAATCTATCCACCCACTGAATATAACTTTTTTACATTTACAATATACAATTGCAACCCAATGCTGAATGGAAGATTAGACCAACTGTAATATATACACCTCTTTTAGATTTCACAGGTGATATTGGTTCATTACAGGTTTTATTGTTCTGCCAAACTGATATACTTGTGACTGATTTTTTTCAACTGTGTTATCATAATTCATAGTTAATTAAATTTAAACAGTATAAGGAATTAATTTTAATTAATAAAAACATTACATTCCTCTTTTATCCCTTACGCTAACATATCAGTCATACTACAGTAATTTATTAAACCTAACTTAATGATTTCTTAAGTTATCAAAATGTATGTTATAGTAATTATAATTATATTATATATGCTTATTATTGTAATACTACATGAGAATCTAAAAGATAATGGTTAACTGTGGAATATCATAAATACCATTGAATTTAAGGACCCTATGTTGATCCATTTTACATTTAATGAATTTTATATAATTATTATTTTACTCATTTATAAATGTGTCAAATATTTGGTGAGGTTTAGTTATTGTTTGTTTGAAAATTGCACCTCAAATATACTTATTCATAACGAACATGTTTCCAGGGGGGAGGGTGATCTCCCCCCTGAATCCTTATTTAAGGAATCAACTATATGTGAGATACACGTTTAAAATTTTTTAACGTGGATCATTTTATAAAGAAATCAAAATACGAGTGGCTGTAAATACTGAATTGGGCATTTTGTCAGGTCCATACTTAGTAAAAAATCAAATAGAACACAAGTGTAACTTTCAAAACACAGACAGGTGTTAAAAAAGAACTACACAAAAATCGATTCTAAGTAGATCTGGCATTAAATTAAAAAAAACAAACAACAAATATCAAGGATTCACTTGATTTAAATATTACCAAAAATTTACCTACATGTACATTTTGAGCCTGAATTAAAAAAAAAATTTGAGTCGCCCTCCCCTCCCTAAAAGTAAAACTAAATACGCCCCTGCATGTTTCTTTTATAAAACATTTTCTATTGAACACTATAACATTCTCTAGTTCAGCGTATCCCAAACTTTTTATCTGCCAGACCCCTTAGAGATAATAAAAATGATCGCGGACCCCTTAATACAAATAAAAATTAAAAACAATAATATCAAATACAGTGGAGCGTCGATTATCCGTACTAATTGGGACCGAAGGGAGTGCGAATAATCGATTTGTACGGATAATCAAATAACCATTGAAAATTGTAATATAAAGTTCATAAACTAATTTACTAGATATAATACTAAATGTAATATTCATACATAATATAAAAAAATACATATATATATATATATATATATATATGTATATATATGTATTTATATATAATGAAACATTATAATACACGATATAACATATCGAATGATAAAACTAAATTAAATTAAACTAAAAATATATTTGTACTCAAAAATTTTGTAGTGCGGATAATCAACGATCCACTGTAATACTAAATTGATTGCTTTACTTTCTGAACTAAATGCAGATATTTTTATGATAAATAACAATAAACCAACGCTACCTCTAAACTTAACTGCTTTTCAACGATAACTAATTCGATAATATATTTTCCATATAATACAAATCTTACATCAGTATTTTAGTTCTTATGGATAGGTACTTTGTGTATTTTTAATTACGTTCGCGGACCTCTTCCGGTATACGTGCGAACCACAGTTTGGGAAACGCTGCTATAGTCTATAATAAGGGTGGCCAACGATAAGAGATTTTCGAGCCGCACAGTATAATGAAAAGTAAATAATTTGATTGAAATAGCAATAAAAATTAACTCTACATTATGTACATTAGTATTTATCAGCTGATTTTGAAGATATATTTAAAGACTTACAGTAAATTTTTGTTAATGTTATTAAAATATATTTTTAATATTAAAACCCATATTTCAGTAGATAAAAAAATTTAAATTATATTATGTATGAAATCTTTTCTGAAACGCGTTTATTTTTGCGTGAACTATATCCTCTCGTTTATCGTATTTAAGTATACTTAGTTATAAAACCATTTTACTATATGTACTGCAAGATGAATTCACAGATCCTATATTAATTTCTATACTATTGTCTTAATAACGGTGTTCAATTAACTTTACCTAATGTTTAATGTTAACTGTGTACCTACCAGTTATTTAAGTCCTAAAGTAAGGAAGAATATTAGAATACTATATTTAGTATAGACAACATAGGTATATCTGATAATTTTAAGATAATTATAATGTAAGTTGTCCTATAATAATACTACAATACACGATTTTATTAAAGTTTCAAAATTTCTTAAAATCTTCACCAATGTTACTTCAGTATTAAATAAATACTTCTTCTTCTTCTTCTTCTTCGGTAAACTCGGTTTTTATTAAATAAATACAAAAAATAAAATTATAAAACATGCCATTTTAATGATTACAAAATTAATCATTTACATACACAGAATTACAGATACTGCATAGTACTATAATTATACATATCCTTATGGTAGACATATCAATAATGTAAATGGAAAAAAAATAAATAAATAAAACAATAACAACAAAAATGAAAAATACATGTATTAATAAAATGTACAAATTAATTTTGTAAATTGTTGATATTCAAATCATCACCATTTTCTAATAAATCTGAAGTGCAAACTTTTGGAATATGAATTTTAGGTAAGTCTCTTAGTTCTGCTTTGCATTTATGAGTTTGGCTAACATCTTTTCCAATACAACCTGTCAGTAACTTTTTTAACATTTCTCGTTTACCTTTGTTCACTTTGTTATTCAACGTTTCATTGCTCATAACCCATTTATCAAAACGTTCTAATGTTTCCAAATTAATTTGTGGTAACTTTTGAAGAACACCTAATATCTGATCATTTTTACTACGAAATGTTTCATATATGTTAAGACATGTTGCTAAAAGAGGGCCTATATTAGAATCGTGGTGACCAAACCAATGAAGACTTTCTAGAACTGCTATCAACAAGTCTGGTGCAATTGTCATAGCAGCTCTTTCTCTTTCATCTTCTACAGCCAAATGTTTGACAATCAATTGAATTAAATATGTTGCTTTATAACTAGATTGACTATCAAGCCAGGGTGGTAAAACTGGTCGGTTATCCCATTGAAATATTTGACAAGTTTTCCAAAATTGGCTTATAGTTGAATTCCATGACAGACCATTTAAAATACTTTCTATAATTAACCGTCTTGATTGTTCATTTCGTAATAATTTTACACCTAATTCAGATAAATCACTATTAGCTTGATATATAGGAATTTCTTCTACACTTCCATGTGGACTTGTTTTTTTTGAATCATTAGAAATAGTTAAACATAAACGTATTAAATCTAAATATTCTCTAGTTAACAGCCGTATCATCATATCTTCCAACAGTTCTTCAGAATCTGCTTCTTTAGAATCATATTCTTCTCGCTCTGGTAAATTCTGCCATGTTACACTTAGACGTATTAACATGTGAGATAAAAATGAATTTAGAATAGGAATAAGAACTGTATCATAATATTTACTCGAACAGTTAATAAGAAATGGTTTGATAAAGTACTTCATAATAATTCTGATTCGTACATGTGGCAAGGAATCTGCATCACTCATTATAGTTGCTATAAAACTCGGAGCAAAGTTTTGTAATGCATAAAATCGATCACCAATTAGGAGACAGGATTTTCCAAGAACAAGTAAACAACTTTCATAAACATTTAAAATTGAACATTTGATTTTATATGTTGGATCAGGTTTTGGTTTTTGTCTAAACATCTGGAATGGATCATTTTTTTCAGATACAGTGTTTTTTCCAAGCAACGTATCTCTTTCTTGTGGAAATATTTGTAAGATTGTAGTATAACTAGGATGCATTAATTTTTTTACATTTTCTGAACATAATGAGTTTAAATTTTTAATTAATAAAAATACATTAGGGAGAAGTAATAAAACTGGTTCAGTAACTGGTGAAACAAATGGAACTTTTGATAAGCTTGAATTTGTGTTGCTTCTAGTCATGACACTAGCCAATACACTAACACAATGAGACAAATGATTTCGATTTTGCAGGCATGGATCAGATTCTAAATCAACTGGTGGCCTATCAAGGCCTAAATATGCTAATAATCCTTCAGGACTTCCAGTTACAATACTTTGAAGTTTTTGCCACATCAATTGACAAGGTTCTAAAATATGTGTAATTAGTTGAGCTTGTTTTTCAAAATCTGGTACATAGTTATTCAGTACTAAAAGGGACTCTTGTAAACGTAAACATACATTAAGATGTTCACCAGTTTTGCTAGTTTTCAATAAAAGTTGATCACTTAATGAACACAGCTTGTCAAAAACTGGCAGTAAAAGATGAGGAAATTTGATACTTAATTTAATAAATAAAGATGCTGAATGGAATCTTAAATCCTTTATTGGGACATACAATTGATCATCTGGATGACACTCAAGTATTAAATATTCATACATTTTATTTAGTGTAGCATGAAGATATTCTGAAGGCCAAGATGTTGCCGTTAGAAAAAAAAATAATGCAGATACAGATGAAAGAAGGAATGATAATATTAATGGGTCACTAGTATCAAATTTTAAACATAATTCAATAAGTTTTAATCCTCTACGAACAATTTCAGAATCTGGAGCCAATGATAATTTACTTACAACTCCATCTAATATTAATACAATAACTTCCCATTCTAGAAATTCCTCAGAATCCGGTTTACAAAATGGAACAATTTTCATCCTTGTAGAGGTTTTTTCAATGCATGATTTAAGTAAATTTTCTGTAACTGTAAACATAATTGTATTTTCAACAGCAGAAGCACATCTTATCGTTTCAACTATCTCTGCTCGTGTATGATAAAATACAGTATTATAACTTTCCTCGTCTGTAAAATCAAGTAAGGTGAATGGATCTAAGTTTTTGTAATCTATCTTTATTAATTTCTTTGATGATAACAAAAACCACTTTGGAATGTAATTTTGTTGTAATAAAATATTCTTACTGATTTCAGTATGCTTAAATAATGTACACCATGCTTGATTTATATTAGTTATAACATTCAACGATGCATGGCCCAAACAAACATGCAACAATTCAACATAATACATAAGTATTTTTTCAGATTCATCAACACTAAAGTTATGCAATTTGTTATCTTTCCAAAAAGCACACAATACAGAACTCAACATTGACACTACTTTGGATAATGTTTTTAAAAATATATTATTTTCATCATTTGCTTCTTGATTAATTGATTTTAGTACAACCATAGATAATTGATGTAAAGGCTGATCAAAAAAATGAATAATACATTCTCTTTCTTCATTTTTACATTTTCTTGAAAGTAATACAGACAAGCAATCAACAGCAGGTTGTCTAAAATTAATATCATCTAATAATGAGCATAAGACAGTGATTATATAACAATCTTTAAAATTCACATGTGACAGTTGAATAAACTCAAATAACTCTCCAATATTTGCTAATGCAAGTTTGATTACTCGAATTAAAGAAGTAGCAGAATTTTGTTCATTTCTACTTAAGAATTCTAAATATTGTCTACAATGGGTATCAATCACATTTAAAAAGAATGGAAAAATTTTAGACATACTCAATTGAAGTTCTTTATTTATTTCTCGCCGTCTAGCTGCATTGTCAACAGTTTGCAATAAGATAACATCTTCAATTAATCTCAAAAATATTAGCAAAACAGTTTCTGTCTGACAACAACCTAATGTTGTAGCATATTCTAATTCATTTAACATTCCAGGCCAATGCTGTGGCCATTCTCTTTTGATCATTTCTACAACAACTCTAGCAAGCGCATCTTTCAAATAGTTAATTTGTAGTGTTGGTGAACCAGAATTAACAAGACTCATGATCGTATTAAAAATAAGTAATTTATCATCTTGAACCATTTGGTACCACCGAAATTTAATACAATCTTCCATGAGTTGAAGACCAAAATGCCGAACCATATCCGTGTATGGTGCATTGTCACTTGTAAAATATAAAGCACACTGGCACTGAACGCACAAAGGAAACTCATTTTTGAAACTATCACATAATCGATATGCTTCATGACGTTTTTCTGGCGACATGGATGGATTCATGGTTAGATCAACAGCATTAGCAAGCTGTTGAACTACCGTTTCAATGGGTGTTTCAACATTCATAATGACTTATGATTCCTCTGAAATTAAACATAAAAAATGTTGTTAAAAAAAATACTACCATAAACAATTTATAAAATTAATACTTATGTTAATATCACCATTCGAGAAGGAATAAAAATTAATATTATGTGTTTTACAATTTCAACAAAAATTGCATTGTTATAAAATCATAATACATCAAAAATTTAAGTTGTAAGTAGAGACCTATAAATTGAAAAAACATGAAATATAAAACTCACATATTTCTTAAACTTGATTAGCAACAAACTTTCATAATTCACCCATATTTTATCCTGAGGCAAATGGATGTGACTACACAGTAAAAACAAATTCTAATCAAATCGTGTAGATAATACCGGCTTGACCATCAAATAAAAACAAATAAAAACAAATAAAAACACTTACAACTAAAATTGCATAATATAACCACATATGCAACTTAAGATTAAATTACTATAATGTCTCTCGTCAAATGGGTATAAAAAACAGCAAATAAAAATTTCCGCATGGAAACCAACAGACGTGTTATCAGTGGATAAATGTAAGCTTAGTAAACAAGAAAAAAAGTAGTCCGTTATCAAAAAAGAGTCAAAGAGTATAAATACCGTTGTGGTGCATAAATCGCAGTTGAATAACGGTAAAAGCAAAGCAAGTTTAATGCTTTATCACATGAATGGGCAACTCAAAAAACTTGGGGTCAATTTATAGAACTTTAAAATCTAAAGCATCAGAGGAAAAAAAGATAGATCATTAATATTGACAGTTAGCATATTTATTTTATTGTTTTTAATTTTACGATTGAACCAATACAATAAATACCTAATATGCAGAGGTGGATTTTTTTTGTTACGGGGAAATATTTTAATGGGGCTATCAAAATAAAAAAAAAAATTTTTTTTAAAAAATGTATAATATTTACTCATCCTAATTTAATTTAAATAATTTAACTATAAAATAAAAAAAATAGATTACCATGAAAAAATGTATGGTATCGAGGGGGCCACCGACATAATATAGGGCGAAGGTTCACAAGGAAAATCCCTTTTTCCCTATGGGCCTATCCACCCCTGCTAATATGCAATGTTAGTAAAAGGTGAAAGGACGTTTCGCCCCCGTCGTTTCTTCCCCGTAAAAAAAAAAACGAGTCCACGAATGTTTTATCCTCGTCTATTATTAAAATAGGACGTTTGGTCCCGGGAATTTTAAATCACTAAATTTAAATAGGTTTTTATTAACTTAAATTTAAATTCTTTTTAAAACGCACAATTGCACAATAAATATAAACCGGAATATTTCTAGTCTACGGAACACCTAAAAATTTGGCAATATTTCGGGTGAACACAGCAGTTCCACATCTGTATTCCAGATTTAATTCATCTACTTCTTCCGCAATTAAATCATTCAAAAAATCGTTGACACTATGCTTAGCTCTACCACTTTTTAAACACAGAAATAACCAATATCGTCGTTTCCTTGATTTCCTGGCTTGACTATAATTACAGCTGTAGCAACAATAAGCAAGTCACAGTCGGCATACATCTTGGTTGACTGAATAGTTATTGAATGTACAATGTGGACACCACTGAGTTTGCGAGGCCCAGGGCAAAATAAAAGTTGGGTCATATAATTTATATTAATAAAATATTTTAAGTTCAGTTAAATCAGAACCTCATGGCCTTAATTATAATTTAAAGCGCGGGGCACTGGGCAACTGCCCCTATTTCCCATCCCCTCGCGCCATCCCTGGTGGACCCAATGAATGGCATTTGGCATCGACATCTGATTTTTCCAGATGGCATATATCGACATAGTGTGGACGCGACTTTACGGTAGCATTATTCAAATGTAGGTTACATTTTATGCCACATGCAATAGGTATATTGTTTTAGTGACCAACACTTGAAATTTATTTTTAATTTATTCATTATATTTATATGTGAAAGTTGAAAGTTATAATTATTTTAAAATGAAAGATTTTAAAATAAGTTTATTTTGTTGGTATGATTGCGGTCAATCCACTTTTAATTTTTTGATTTTTTAGTTGGATTAACCCAATATGGTATTTTTTTAAATTTTCGTTATTAACATTTATTACAATAATTTATGCTAAAACACTTACACTGTCCGACGTTGAAAATATATTAACAACTGAATTGGTAATAACTTGATATTAGTGTTATTCAAGGGCATATCTAGGAGATATGTTCAACTTCCCTCCAAATTTTAACACATTTAGAAAAAACTTATTGCTTAATATTTTTATATAATTTAAGTTTAATATTATAAAAATTTTCCAGAATTATTTATATAATACATTATCAATCTTCTTTTTTTCCTTCGTCTTAATTTCAAATATTTTGGGTCAGCCCCTCTTGTCCCAAACCTCCACTCGTGTCGATCTTCCACGTCCCCTACGCATACAACAACAGCCCTCATATAATTCTCAATTGTATCCAACCATCTTATTTTTGATCTTCCTTGTCTTAATTTCCGTTCAACGTTCATTTTCATATTCTGCTTTTGTTTCTTCTTGCCTCATCACTTTTCCAAACCATTAAAACCATCTCATTAAGTCCATTAAGACCAAGTCACAATAAATTGATTGTAAAATTTTACACTGTGAAAGTGTCATTGAAGACAGAGTATTTGATGTAATCATACTTAATATAAATTCACTAGTGACTATAGTTTCAAAAAAATTGAAGTGCTGTTGATGATATATACATGTCTTGAACTAATTGTAAATCTTCCAAAGTTTCAATAATCGGTTGGAAAATTTCAACAAAAAAATGAATTCCGTCGTGATTTTCAACCCATTGAGTATCACACATTGATGTTAGTTTAGTTCATTTGATATTAGATAAGTACAATGTTTTTAATATATTTGTCTACCAAGGACGTAATTGAGTTGAGGACATGGTGAGGGAGGGGCGAAACTAACTTTTCTTCAATGGCGGAGCTAGGGGTGTGCGAGCTGTGCGGTCACACAGGTCCCCGGGCTTCCTGGGGTCCTGCAATTAACAAAAAGTCGAGCAAAAATCTGTAGTTAATTCACGATTCACTATGAAAAATCAGGGTCTCGGAGTAAAATTTACAAGTATGAACTCGAAAACCGTTTATTATTGTCAAATACTTCAATTTAAATTTTACCATGAAGTAGTCGTAATCTTAGATATGCTAGATAATGATTAAACATTACGCCGATAGCGCGTAGTGAATTGTATACGAAAAAAAAAAAATAATTAACATAATTGTAAAACCATAAGATCCTTCGCTTCACTCAGAATTTAAAATATTTTTATAATAAATTTGTACTTTTTGAGAACTTAGTCATAATTTTCTAAATAATTGTTAAACCAAACATTTTTTACTGATAAGAAATTAAAGAAAATGGTAATTTTTATTTGTATTATAAGGTGATAACGCTTTTGTTACATCTTTTGAGCATTTGATTGTAGACTTCAGTCAGAAAAAAAGTAGAAGAGTTTATTTTTGAAAACATATCTAACCATAACTGTAATGTAAATACAGATTCATACTGTATCTTGTGCTGATATTATATTTTATTCTTAATCTATTTAAACTTTTTGTTTTATTTATAGATTGTTCAAACATCCCAACAGGTATTTTATTTAAATTAATTAATTATATACACGAAAAAACAAACCACTCTTTGAATAAAAAAAAAAAAAAAAAACGTTAATGAATTATAGGTTGTATATGCAATTTACAGTCTTTAAACAGCGGTAATGATGAAAATCTACTCTAAAAAGCATTAATAATGCATAATTTTGCATCTAATTAAAAAAAAATTAATACCCTCCATACCAGGGGTCGCCAACCAGTCGATCGCGATCGACTGGTCGATCTTTCTAAAACGGGCCATACACTATCATTCAAAGAATGACAATCGTCTTGAATGACAGTTCGACTGATGACTGATGGTTGCCATACACATACAACCTATGGTCAATCAAGATTGACAGTTCTCATTTATTCTACACAGCAGTTTGTGTTTACTTTATTCTCTCTATACTGTTTAATTATTTTACTAATTTTACCAGTTTTAAATAAAAATTCTTTTTGAATTTTTCACTTTTTTTATTACAATGGAAGAAGATGCTCTCGTCGCTATTGCAATATATCTAGCATGTGAAAAAAAGAAGAAAAAAAAGAAAAAAAGAAAAAAGATTCTGGATGAAAGAATGGTTTAAGAAGAGACATACATTTTCTCATCATAATCTACTTGACGAATTGCGTTTATCATCTCCGTCCGACTATAAAAATTACCTTCGTATGGACAATTCCACATTTTCAGAATTATTGGAAATGGTTACACCATTTATTTTTAAAAGAAGCACTCATCTGAGAGAAGCTATACCACCAAGCCAACGTTTATCATGCACTCTAAGATTTTTAGCTACTGGTGCAAACTTTGAAGAACTAAAGTTTATTACAACAATTTCACCTCAATCAATCGGAAGAATTGTAGTTGAAACATGTGAAGCTATTACATTAGTATTAAAAAATAATATCAGAGTAAGTAATTTTTATCATACCTTAACTGAATTAGACCATTTTACTTTTTATTACTAGTATCAAAAAAATATTAAACAAAATATAATAATTGCAACTTTAACATTCCAAACAATTAATAAACTTAAAAACATTAGTGTTTTCCAATGCTTAAATTTATGTTAAGTATCAATTCTAAATTATAACAAAAAATAATATTTAACTTTATAAACTCAAAAATTAGTATTTCTTAATGCTTAAAGCGGTAATGAATATTGAGGATCTGACAAGAGATCAGAAAATGTATTATGAGCTGTATTTGGCCACGATTGTTGGGTGCTTGACAAAGTTGAAGAAGTATCAGTTAATAGAATTGGTGTGACAGTGCGTTGAATGAAAGTCGATGGAGTTGAAGAACGAGAATCTGAGCAAACATGATTTATCGATATTGAATTGCGGTGTAAAGTGTTTAATCGAGTCTCAAATAGAATGTCATTTATTCCTTTTTGAGCATAAAGTTTTTGATCTGGGTCAAGTTTTGCCAATTCTATTGCCCAAGTTTTGGCTAGGATATCATTATCAGAATTAGCTACGCTGAGACGATTACATGCCAATTCCAGTAAATTATTTTTCCTTTTTTCTTCAAAATTACCTTTTTTCGCTATTTTTTTTTGGTGGTCCACCTGGTTTTGGTGAAGAACTAACCACATCCATTTCGGCCATATCACAAATACTTTCATCCTGAAAAAATGAAAGAGTTCAAATTTAGTTAATTTTTAATTATTTTATATTTAGATGCCAGCATCCGAAGATGAGTGGAAAGCAACATCAGAAGAGTTTGAAAAAAATTGGAATTTTAATCATTGTTTGGGCGCAATTGACGGCAAACACATAGACATTACGAAACCTCAAGAATCTGGCTCTTATTATTTCAACTATAAGCATAATTTTAGCATTGTTTTAATGGCAGTTTGTAATGCCAACTACGAGTTCCTTATGGTAGATATTGGCTCCAATGGAAGAGTATCTGATGGGGGAGTATTTTCAAATACATTGTTTTGTGAACATCTTCAAGAAAATAAACTGAAGTTACCTAAACCTGATTATTTACCCGGAATTAACTGCAAAATGCCCTATATCTTCGTGGCCGATGATGCATTTCCATTGTCCGATAATTTGATGAAACCTTACCCACAAAGAAATCTAATAAAAGAAAAACGTATTTTCAACTATAGACTGTCAAGAGCCCGAAGAGTAATTGAAAATTCATTTGGAATACTTTCATCAAGATTCAGAATACTTTTGAAAACTATCAATCTCAGTCCTGAAAAAGCTACAATAATTGTCCGAGCTTGTTGTCATCTACATAATTATTTACGAAGAAAAAAAATGGATATTTTTTTGCAAGAGAGTTTTGATACAGAAAATATATTTACAGGAGAAATTGAACCAGGAAGCTGGAGAAGTGAAAATCGTAATTTAACTGAGCTACAATATGCCCAAAGTCGAAACTCGCCTTCAACTGCCAAAGAAATTAGGGATCAATTTTGTCATTATTTCAACACTAGCGGAGCGGTTCATTGGCAAGATAATATGGTTTAGATATAAATATCATTGAATACACAATTATAATATTAAAAATTTTATTCACACACAGCTAAATTCATAAAAAAAAATAAATTATTTGTATTTATAAATACTTTTGTATTCAAGTTTATTTAGTTATACAATAAATGTACAAAATATATTTTATATGACACTAGCTGTCCCGACACGGCGTTGCCCGCGTATTAGTTGGTTTTTTGGCATTTTCGTAGGCCATGTATTAGTGTTATTATGTATGAGAAAATTTAAAAGTAATAGGTAAAGTATCTAAATGTTGAAATTAAGTACAAACCAACATATATATTTTCTGAATTTACGTCGTACCGAACTTCGTATTTTATACCTTTGAACATTTCTCGAAAATTCTATAACTTTCTTCATTACAACAATTGCAATGCAAAAAATAATATTGAGATAAAAACTATCCTATATATTTATTACAATAATTGCAATGCAAAAAATAATATTGAGATAAAAACCATAGGTTAGGTTAGTTATATAATTCTCGGAACAATTCATATCTACACGCCGCAGACGATATAACACACACAATAGAAAAAAGGTCAGATTACAGGTAGCTATATAGATACTGTCGCGGTCGGTCACGGGAAAACCCGAAATACACCATGCAATTATACACATTTATTAAAAAGTTAATTAAAATATTTAAAATATTAAAAAATTGGAAAAAAAACTATCCTATATTTTAAGTTGGACCAAATTACACACGGTGTAAAAAATTTCATCAAAATCGGTCTCAGTTCAGCTCGAGCAACCGTACAGCGCATACGTGCAGTTCATTGTTCCCGAGCTATGTTTATACATTATTCGTTAATCTTATCGGTTTACGATCTAATTTTTTTTCAAATTCAATATAAAGTCGCAACAAACTTACAACTCATACTATCAAACCACTTTAGCACCTTCAATCATCGCTACATCAAAAAAAGTAATATATATTTAATTAACTAATTAATTAATAACAAGAGAGAAAAAATTATCTATATCAGTCACTCCAGGCACCGTTAACGCGGTGACCTTTGGACTGCAAACTAGATAACCGCACCATGCAATCTAATCCGCCTAAAAGTAAACAAGCTAAAACGGTACAACCAATTAAAATAGTTAATAATCAAGTGATTAACAAAGCTCTTCCATTATCAAGCCCCGAATGGCAGCAACAACAAAAACCTTCAAAACGTAATCTCCCCTGTTCACCAAATAGCCCGATCAATATCCAAGGGCAAAAAATCAAAATTTTTTTCCTCGCCAAACCGATTCTCCGTATTAACTGAAAATGAACCCGATACAATTGATAACGATGACACTAATAATCAAAACGAATCCGCAATCACACAAACAAACAAAAAAGACCAACCACCACCAATATTTGTAAAAGGAATACTTAACTTTTCTAATCTTAGAAATGCAATTGGCGATCTAATTGGGCAGGATAGCTTCACTTGCAAATCAACTACCACGCATCTAAAAATTCAACCAGACACTCCTGATAACTACAGAACACTTATACACTTTCTAAAAAACGAAAAAGCAGAATACCATACCTTTCAACCTCAGTCAGATAAATCACTCAGAGCAGTTATAAAAAATATTCATCATACAACCGAACCCACTGAAATCACTTCTGCCCTAGAAGAGATCGGCTTTACCGTAAGGCAAGTGACTAATATAAAACACCAAAAAACCAAAAAAGCACTACCATTATTTTTCGTTGATCTTGCTCCCGAAACTATAAGTAAAGAAATATTTAATATTACTTCCCTACTAAATACAAAAATCAAAGTAGAAGAACCTCACAAGCGCCGCGAAATTCCCCAATGCCTAAACTGTCAGACCTACGGTCACACAAGGAGCTACTGTTCTAATTCTCCTCGCTGTGTTAAATGTGATGAGACTCATCCTACCGCAAACTGCACCAAATCACCTGAATTGCCGGCAAAATGCGCGCTCTGCAACGGCGAACACCCTGCCAGCTACAAAGGTTGTATTGTATACAAAGAGCTTCAGCAGCGTCGCCGCCAACCTTACAACTCAAGAAATAACAGTCAGCAGCAGCAACCACCACCAACCAACCACCATTCGCAGTCCATCAACCAACCAACACCACATCCATCGACACAAATTCCAAGAACTCAACATCACTCATACGCAGAAGTGGCAGCTACTAATACAGGTAACATACCACCGCCAAACTTCCCCGACACCCAACAAACATCTAGCATTGATAACAATGTACTAACTAAATTTTTAGAAGACTTCAAATGCATAATAAACTCACTTATCTCTCTCCTCACAACAGTCATGACCAATCTTTTAAATGTCAAACACAACATATAACTCATTTACCAACAACTCTCTCACGATCCTTTCATGGAACGCAAATGGCTTAAAAAATCACAAAGACGAATTCTTAATCACTCTACAAGAAAAAAGAATTGATATTGCATTAATATCCGAAACGCACTTTACAAACAACTACTCATTCAACCTACCAGGTTTCCGCTCATATCAAACTAACCACCCAGATGGAACTGCACATGCAGGTGCTGCTATTTATGTTAGATCATCACTTGCATCGCACCAACTTACTAATTTTCAAACAGACTACATCCAGTCTTGCGTGGTATCCATATCAATTAATAGTATTCCCACCTCAATAGCAGCTATATACTGTCCTCCAAAACACGCCATACATTCAAATCAATTCGATCCTTATTTTCATACACTTGGTCATAACTTCATAGTTGGTGGCGATATAAATGCCAAACATATTCAATGGGGATGCCGCACCACAACTCCGAGAGGAAACTCACTCTTACAAAGTATCACTCACAATACCCTACGAGTCATCTCACCTCCAAACCCCATCTATTGGCCAACGTCTCCTAGAAAGAGACCGGATATTTTAGATATATTTATAACAAAAATCCCTAGCACGCTCCACTCCTCGATTATAAATCTCCACGCTCCATGCTCAGATCATTCCCCCATTCTACTCACACTAGACTGCCAGCCTTTATCCAACCAATACAATGCACCACCGCTACACTCTCAAATCAACTGGGAAAATTTTCAAGAATCAATCCTACAAAAAACTAGTCTAAAAGTCCGGCTGAAAACCACAGCTGACATTGATGACGCGGTGAATCTCTTAACAACCAATATACAAACCTCAGCATGGGAATCAGCTCTACCATCGAAACCACACACACCCACCGCAATTCTTCCTTTATATATACGTACCCTTATTGTACAAAAACGTCGCGCTCGCTATTTATGGCAAAGAACTAAATACCCGGCTGATAAATGCCACTATAATGCACTCGCGCAAAATCTCAAACGCATCCTAGCAAATTATCGAAATGAATCTTACACTAACCACTTAAAATCACTTACGACAAAAGACGGTTCTGTAATAACCCAAAAGTACAAAAATGAAATAATGTAAGTATAGGTAAGGTTTTTCCATATGAGGCTAAATCATCGATATATATCACGAGTGATTTGTACAATAAAGGGGAAAATGCTTTATTTAGTTCTCTTTGAAATATTGCGGAGCTATTTTTGTATCCTTGGGGAAGTCGAGAAAAAGTTAATAGACCCATCACAGATGTAAATGCTAATTTGTATTGGTCGTCCTCTTTAACCGGAATTTGAAAGAATCCACTATTTAAATCTAAGGAGGAGAAGTAATTCGAACCTTCTAAGGCTCTAAGCAGATCTGAGGTTCGTGGAATTGGGTATTGGTCACTTTCTACCCTATCATTCAATTCTTTATATGATACTACTAGCCGATAGGAGCCTGCGTCCTTTTTTTTTACTAAGAAAGCTGGTGCCGCAAATTTAGATGTGATTGGTTTCACTATACCGGCTTCAGAGAGTTTAGTTATTTGATTTTGTAATTCGATTCTTTGTTGTAGAGAAACTCTATGTGGTGCATTAAATTTTGGTTCTTTATAATTCGGTTTCATTTTTATTTCACAAGGGGTTACTTTGGCGGCTTTTATGTGAGAGGCATCTGTTGTAAAAATGTTTTTAAATTCGTGTAATAGTTTTACAACTTGGTTGTGTTGTGTTATGGTTAGTTTAGGTGATATCGAGAACGGTGTGCCTTCAGAATCCGTTAAGTATTGTTTCGTATTTGAGTCCCTAAGATTTATATTTTTAGTGTTGTCAAGTGTTTTGATATTTTCGGTTATGTTGTTGTTATCTTTTAGGTTTGTTTGATTTATATTTATCGTTTCACGATGGTCAAGCGTGATGTTTTGTATTAAATTTATATTAGTTTTCTCATTCTCAGTACTGTTTATTGCTATATGTGTCTTTATATTAGTTCTCAGGGTGGTAATTGTGGGAAATTCTAGTACATGGATTATGTCATTCGGAATTTTGTTTGATTTTTTTGATGTTAGGGTCCCTGGAATCCAATGGGTATGTTTGTTTGAATTGTATAGTACTACAGATGGCCTATTTCCATTTCCATATGTTATCCCCGTGTTATTGTTATCATTATAAATATAAGTATCGTGACCGTAATAATTGGCTATGGATGCTAGTTCATCATCTGACCACCAATAGTTCGGTAAGTCATTTATTTCTAACAATTCTAACAGTTCAAGTATTGATGTGACCTTTTTAATTTTATTGTCATTTAATGCATTACAAATAGCGTACAGTCCACAATTCCCATCACTAGATACATTTTCTCCGGGTTTGTATTTAGAAAATATATCGAATGCCTGATTTTTATTTATGATTTGTGTGTTTTTGGTTTGGTCATTTTTATTTTCATGGAATGCGTGTGTGTTATTTATGACGTTATAATGTTCTTTTGATTTCCAGTTGTCGGTTATATTTTTATAACTGTTGTGGTATATGTGTAATTCAATGTTAGAGTTTTGAAATTCTGCATAAATTAATTGTTTTACTATGGACCAATTTAATTTATCAAGACCAGATGATATTGTGGGCATTGCAATTTTTAATTTATTTAATTTTAGTGCTTCAATTTTTAAGTTATGTATTGCTGTTTTTAGATCCTCATATTTAGGTTTATGATAATAATTTGGTTTCGTTATTAAGTGAAATATGGTTCTTTGACTATTATTTATTGGTATGGTATCGCCTACCTTGAATTTTTGTGATGCTAATTTTCGAGAGGTGTCACCATATACTTTGCATATTAGGTTTGCTATGCCTGAGCTCATTTTAAGGTCGGCTGATATGCAGTGAGCTATAGCAAAGTCAGAGGGTGAATTAAATATACTACCTTTAATTTCTAATATATTTTTAGTTTTATTTATGTGGTTTAAGGCGCTGGAGTGATTTATTTGTAATTCAATTTGCATATTATTGTCTAGTATGATTGTGTTATTTTTAAAATCAATAAGGGCATTATGTTTTACGAAAAAGTCATTACCAAGTATTATTGCACTTGATAAATCTTTTACTACATATGTGAGTATATTGAATTCGTTATCGTTGATCATTATTTTTATGTTAGTTACACCCAATACATTTAGTGGTTTGTTATCTGGGCCTGAAAGTAGTAATTTATTCGGGGTCAGTGTGTAATTGGTCGGTAGTAGTTGCTGTCTAACGCAACTGATGTTGGCTCCTGTGTCAATTGTTATGGGGATGTTTGAGTTATTAAATTTGGCTTTAATGTATAGTGCATTAGGTGAGCAATTTATTTTGTTTAATATTTGTTCATGATTCGCTTTAACTAAAGGTGAACAAACGTTCGATGTCTTTAAATTTTTATTTAGTATATTATGACCGTTATTGGTGGAATGACAATTAATCGCGGAGTGACCGAATTTATTGCATAATTGGCATATTACTTTAGATTTATTTTTAAAATAACATACGTCTTCAGTGTGGTTAATTTTAAAGCATATTTTACATTTTTTTACATTATTGTTATAATTTTTGAATGGAAAAGGTGATTGATACCAATAAGGGGTATCAATGTTTCTTTTAGAAAATTCGCCTGTAAATCTGTGTGTGTTATTATTACGATATTGTCTATAAAGGGTCTTAGATAAGTTATTATAATTGTGATTATTTTTTAGTTGTTCGACCGTTTTTTTTAAATTACTTAATTCTTGACGTAGTTTTTCGTTCTCATTATTTTTATTTCTGTTATTCAGATTAATTTGTTGTAATTTATTATGAATTATGTCGTTTTCGATTTCAAATGGGCTTTTTTGTGCTTCCCCGGTTGTCATAAATTCTATGAGTTCGTATTTACGTACGTTTTTCTTTAATTCATCTAACGTATCGTTGCCTAAGATTCCTATACACCTTACTATTGTGGGTTTTAAACCTTTCATAATGCTTCGAACCATCTCTCCCTGGGACATATTTTTATCTATGCGCCTACATAACGATTCGATTTCATTAATATAGGCAACGGTTTGTTCATCTGGTAGTTGTTTTCTTTTTTTTAACATCAGTCGGAGCATATCAGTTTGGGCAATAGGTTCGAATTCTGATCTTAATTTATTTTCTAATTCGGGCCATTTTATATTGTCATTAGTATCCATGACGTTGTCATAAAAGGTCAAAGCCGAATCTTTTAAAAATATCGGGATGTATTGTGCTTTTTCATTTTCAGACCATCCGTTTATGAGGGAAGCTCTATGATAATTTTTTAAAAAGGTATCAATATTTTCAGAGAGGGCACCCGTGAATTTTCCGGGTTTGAAATAAGGTTTTTTATTATCTCCCATATTGGATTTTATTTCTGTCTCTTCGTAATCACCTATTGGGTCCGGAATAAATGTGATATTTGTTGTTGGCGTATCAAAATCGTTCGAGGAAGATTCTCCTTTTAAATAATTAAGTAGTCGGGTTTTTAAATCAATGACTAAACCTGAGGTGATTAAGTTTCTACGTGCTAGTTCGCGAATTAATTTTTCTTTGTTTAGTTTGTGAACCCAACCGGTAGAAATATTAGAAAAATCAATGTTATTAAATTGTATGTAATTGTTTTCAGTCTCAGACATGTGGACTGTTTTTCTTTTCTAATTTCCTACTCTCGGTTTTAAATAATATCAAGAGATGTATTTTGAATTTTAAAAGTATTTTGTCTTTATTATACAATTTTAATGATTAATTCTCCGCTCTCGGGTTAAATTAATATTAAAAAAAAATTTTTAGTATTACTTTTTTATAATGGCTTTTTTTTGAATAGGACAGTTTTCTTTTTTTTTTTTTTTAAATTTTCCACTTTCGGGTTTAATTAATATTAGAAAATGTCTTTAAAATTTAAAAAATTCTACCTTTATTATATGTTTTGGATAATTATTTTCCCACTCTCGGGTTGTATAAATATCAAAAATTTTTGTTTGTATTACTTTTTGTTAGTAATGAAAAATATATTCATTTAAAATTTTTTTTTGAATAAGACAATTTTATTTTTAACTTCCCATTCACGGGTTTAATTAATATCAAAAAAAATGTCTTCAAAATTTCTCTTTTTTTTTTTTTGTTAGATAGTTTTGATTATTGATTTCCCACTCTCGGGTTTAATTAATATCAAAACTTCTGTAGGTATTAATTTTTTAAACTATGAATATATTTTTATTTTAAGTGCTTTTTATTATTAATGCAGTTGTTAAGACTAGCAATTGTCTATATCGGCTCAGTAATAAAACTGAACTTAATTGTTGGGCGCCACTTTGTAATAACCCAAAAGTACAAAAATGAAATAATGTAAGTATATAGGTATGTATAGGTAGGTGTGTAATGCGAAATGGTATGAATGGGTTATTACCTTCCTCCTTGTTTAAGGGAGGGCTCTCGGGGTTGAGAAGGTTCGAGAGCCGATCAGTGCAATTATGCAGTCTGCCAAGCTAAATAAAACAGCACTTACCTGTTCGCCGTAGAACTTCTGATGTCGACGTGAGGTTGAACAAGAACAAATGCAAAGTTTAATGGCACCAGAACTGGGTATTCTTCAACACTCGTACGAAGAACGCAAGTCGAACAGATTCAATATTTTTATTCTTTTATCTGAGTTAAACTTGAATGATTCAAAACAAATCTCGTATGTAAATATGCAAATCGCTCGTCGTTGATCTTATGATCGGTGCGCATGCACTGACGATCTAAGACCAATAACTCTGTGTGTCCCGTCGTTGATCTTATGATCGGTGCGCATGCACTGACGATCTAAGATTAAGGACTCTGTGTGTGTGTCCCTGTTATATAGGCACACGCGGCGGCATGGACCTTGGGCCTGTCCTTTTAATGTAGGGATGTCAATACTACTATTGTTCGACCCGTGTCGTTCGTGCGGGTATCGAAGATACCGTTATTTATTTGAAAGGGTTTAAAAATATATATTGTATACATAATAAAATATTTGTGCCGTCTTTAACAGTCGAATGATGCACATCATTACAGTTCTCTCTGGAAGGCAACGAAACAACTTCTTCGCGTGCATAACCCTCCAGCTATCCTACGCGACGCCAGTGGCAATTGGGTACACTCTGACATGGACAAAGCTAATATATTCGCAAACCACCTCGCTGACACTTTCCAACCACACAATACCATCCTTCTACCGGAAAAAATCAATGAAGTAGAGCGATTTCTTGACATACCGTTACAAATGTCCCTTCCTCCTAAACACTTCTCTCCGGCTGAGGTAAAATATACAATTTCGAAATTTCCCCGAAAAAAGTCTCCCGGATACGACCTAATAACAGCACAAGTACTTAACCAGCTCCCCAAAAAAGTTATCATACTTTTGACCTACATATATAATTCGATGCTCAGATTATCCTATTTCCCATTACTATGGAAGTTTTCCTCTGTTATACTTATCCTGAAACCAAAAAAACCTCCAGACTGTCCATTATCCTACAGACCAATAAGTTTGCTACCAATACTATCAAAAGTTTTTGAAAAAATGCTTCTAAAAAAACTTATTAAAATCGTTGAAGAAACAAAAGCTTTACCCGACTCACAATTTGGTTTTCGTAGCAAACATTCCACCATCCATCAAATTCACAGAATAGTAGACAAGATATCTTTCTTCTTAGAGGAAAAACAGTACTGTACAGGTGCTTTTCTTGACGTCTCCCAAGCGTTTGACCGCGTCTGGCACGCAGGTCTACTGCTCAAATTGAAGCTCATTCTACCAGCTAGCTACTACCTGATTCTGAAATCCTACCTAGAAGATCGCTTCTTCTCGGTACGTTACGGATTATCCACCTCCCCACCGAAACCAATCAACGCAGGAGTCCCTCAAGGTGTAGTCACTGCTCCTCTGTTATTCAACATTTTCATATCTAACCAACCAACAATACCCACTTCCCTTGTTGGTGATTTTGCCGATGATAAGGCAATAATAACCAGCAATATCGACCCAATCACTGCCTCCCTCAACATCCAAGAACATCTCTCCCTCCTCGAACAATGGTATAAGGAATGGGGAGTAAAAATTAATGAATCTAAATCCATACATTGCACCTTCACTTTTAGGAAAAAAAAAATGTCCACCTATCATCCTTAATGAACAAATTCTACCTGTCGCACCATGCATTCGCTACCTAGGCATCACCATCGATCAACGTCTCACCTGGGCTCCACGTATACGTAACAAGCTCTTAACCCTAAACGATCGTTTTCGTCTTCTCCGTTCTCTTCTTACTTCTCATCATATAAAATTATCCACTAAATTATTAATATATAAACTCTACTTAAAACCAATTTGGACGTACGGAATCCAATTATGGGGCTCCGCAAAACCTACAAATGTCAACCGTATCCAGCGTTTCCAGTCCAAAGTCCTCCGCGCTATAACCAAAGCACCCTTCTACGTATCAAATTATACATTACATAACGACCTAACCATCTCTCCTGCCAACGATGTAGCTAAGACCTTCTACAGACGTTTTAATTTCAACCTACAAAACCATAAAAATCCTTTAATCAAAGAACTTGCGTCTATAAATATCCCCGGCAACCCACAAAAAAGGTTGAAAAGGCGGTGGTGTAGGGACCTATTAGTCTAAATCAATCTAACTTCTTTTGTTCATCTCTCTATATCTACCTTTGCTATTTCCACTTATCTTTCCTTATGATATTTTCTAACATTGTTTAACACTTTTTTTTTTTTTTTTTTCTCATATTTAACTGTAAAAGTGCCTTCACTGGAAGGTATCTTTAATCCGTCCTTCACGCCATAGTTATGTATTTCATCAATTTCACTTGTGAATTTGTTAATGTTAAGTGAAAATGTTAAGTCTCTAGAGTATATATTTTGAATAACGCCAAAACACATTTCTCGCATAATTATTACATCTGATACAAAAATAATTCAAAACAATTTACATACCATATTGTCAAAAGTTGGGTGTTGTACCGACAAAGGTATGTCATCCTCATCGCCCATAGTTGATGTACCTCTGATTTGTATTTCATGATCACGAAGGAAATCCAGATCTTCGAAATACCACACTGAAGGAACATAAATATCTTCAACGCCTGCCCCTGACTTTTTGCTTGCTAAAACTTTTTTTAATTCGCGACGATAGTTAGATCTTAAAGTATTAATTTTTTTTTTTTTGTTGCATTAATATCTACATTGGAATCGATCGTTTTCAGTTTTTCGTCAATTTTTCGTAAGCATCTTGCTTTTGAACTCTGTTCTTGTATAAATCACTTTTGACTTTCCACACAGCTGGTAAACTTTTATATAATTGTATAAAATCACGCCAAAAGTCTTGATCATTTTTCACACTCATTTTGAAAAATTAAAAATTAAAAAAATCGCACGTTGCGGCGTCGGACACTAGCACGTGGACGTGTTTACGAGGTATACTGGTTTTCGACTGATAAGTTAACAATCAATCCTATACACTATCATTCAGGAATGCCAATCAACTTGAATGACAACAAAAAATCAAACATGAACGAAATTCACCAGTCAAAAAATTTGATTGTCAATCTTCATCATTCTTGCCAATACACAGTCAGTCTTAATTGTCAATCAAGAAGACTGTCATTTAAAATGCATAGTGTATGGCCCCCATAAGAATGTAGGTCGATCGTTATAAAAATTAATTTTACCATTATCGGTCGATCGCGTAATAAATAATCGGATAATGCGGATTGCTATATTGTATTCTTAGAATTTCCATTATCGGTTAATCATAATACATAGTCAGAATTATTGTCAGTTATAGCTCGATACCGTCAATTAGTCGTCACGTGCAAGTGTGCAACGCGTATATATTTCGTATATTTTCGTTAATAAGTTGCAAATTTATTTAGAATTTACAACAAATAAAATGAATGCAAATAAAAAGTGTAAAACTTATCATTTTAATCAGGAATGGGAGTTGGAGTTTTTTTTTGTTGACATTAAAGGCAAATGCGTGTGTTTAATATGCCGAGATACTCTTTCTATTTTCAAACGTGGAAACATAGAAAGACATTACCGGACGAAACATGCAGATTTTGATTTAAAGTTTCCAACTCATTCCAGCTTACGACAAGATAAGCTAAAAACAATGAAATTAAAACTGAACCAAGAGCAGTCTGTTTTTAAAAATCCAAATAAATTAGCCCAAAATGTAACTATTGCTTTATTCAAAGTAGCATACTTATTAGCAAAGAAGAAAAAACCGTTTTCCGATGGAGAATTAATTAAAGAAGCCTTTAAAGAAGCGTCTGACTCATTATTTACGGACTTCAAAAACAAAAGTGAAATTCTAGGTGCCATTAGTTCAATTCAATTATCAAGTAACACAGTAATGCGTCGTATTGGAGCCATATCTTCAAATCAAAAAACTCAATTACAGACTGATTTATCAAAATGTTCATACTTCAGTTTACAAATGGATGAGTCTAACGATATGATTGATATACTTCACAGCTTTCTATTTTCATCAAAATGTGTTTTGACGATTTTTCTGTTAAGGAAGAATTTTTAAAAGTCTTATCGTTAACCGGAAGAACTAGAGGAGAAGATATTTATAAAACGTTTAAACAATTTGTTGAAGAAGAAGAAATTCCAATTGAAAAATTAGCTAGTATTACAACAGACGGAGCCCCATCATTTTGTGGAAATAAAAAGGGATTTTTAGCGTTATGTAAAAACGATAATTCGGTTCCTCATTTTTTTCAATATCATTGTATAATTCATCAACAAGCATTATGTGGTACAGTTATAAATATAAACAATATTATGGAACTTGTAGTGAAAATTGTAAACAGCATCAGAGGTAAGAAGACATTAAAAAGACGTCTTTTTCGTGAACTGATGGACGAAGTAGATTGTCATTATGGAGATTTACTATTACATTCTAACGTTCGTTGGTTAAGTAAAGGTAAAGTACTACATCGTTTTAAAGAATTATTACCACAAATTAAAATTTTTTTACAAGAAATTGATATTGTTTATGAAGAATTAGAAAATATAAAATGGCTTGAAGATTTTTCATTTTTAGTTGATATTACTGAAAAAATTAATTTCCTAAATTTAGAGTTACAAGGTAAAGAAAAACAAATTATTGATATGATATCACATGTTCAAGCGTTTTCTAGTAAATTAGCATATTGGGAAAATAAAATGAAAAATGATGATTTCCAGCATTTCCCTACTCTTCAAGAAACAATAATTAATTATTCTGAAAATTTTTATGAGCCTACAAACCATATAAATATAATTCAACATTTACGTTCCGAATTTAAAAGAAGATTCAACGACTTTAAAATACTTGAGCCAGTTGCGCAGTTTATATCAAATCCATTTACTGGGGATGTTGAGACAAAAGCGAATGAAATTGGAAATTTGTTTAATCTTGATATAACAGTTTTGGAAATGGAAATAATAACGTTACAAAATGATTCAATACTTAAGATTACCTCGGAGTTTTGGAAACACGCGAGTACTCAAAAATACCCAAATCTACGAAGCATTGCCCTTCGTATAACTTAATTTTTTGGTTCAACTTGGTTATGCGAGTCAACATTTTCGAGTATGAAATACTTAAAGAACAAATATCGTTCAGGAATTACAGACAGTAATTTGGATTCAAGTTTAAGAGCAGCTGTTTCTAATTATATACCACAATTCTCAAAACTTGCAGAAAACCAATGCCAGGTGTCACATTAATAAAATAAAATAAAAACACATTAATTAAATAACAATATCAGATTTATATAAAAATTTTTTTTACTTTTTCTCGTATTTAAAATATTACATTATTATTATTATTATTATTATGAAGAAACAATAAATATTTATTCTTTGGAGCTTAGACCTTTTTTTTTTTTTTTGCTCATAACAAAAATCTCTTTCTAAAAACCTAAATTCTCCTGGATGTCGATCACCTGAGATTAAAAAATTCAAATGTAGCTCACTTGTTTGAAAAGGTTGGCGACCCCTGCTCCATACGGTAGTAGGGCCTCGCAAATCACGTGCCGCACAGGACCTCGTGGTGGCTAGAGTCGCCACTGTCTTCAATACAAACTTAAAAATAATTTACTGTTCATTATCTACAGCTCTTGTTTCTGTTATAATGATAACATATTATAATGATAAGTCTACCATAGTAATTTATATTCTTAATTATTTATACATAACATTTTTTAAATAAATCAATGTATTATATTCAAAAAAATACGAGTAATGGGGGGGTGAATGCCCCCTTCGAACCCCTCCCCTCAAATACGCCCTTATTATCTGCATAGCTGAACTTGATACAATCGAAGCAAATTTACCAGGTATTGTTATTTATAACGTAAACCATAGCTGTTATTCGTATATGCACGATACTACGGGAGTGCACTGACTACAAAGCAATATTGTCTGGTTGTATACACTGTACCAAGCTGTAATGTTTATAATTATTATTCCAAATATGCCACAAAAACACAAGAATATTATATTTATTTATTTGAGGTAAACGTAAAATTTTTATTGATTATTCAAGACTACGACATAATATAAAGCGAAAAAATGTCGAGGGAAAATTTGAACCTCCAAACCCCCCCCCCCCCTAGGTACGGCCTTGTATTTAGAAATAAATTGCTTTATCACCAATACCATTGATTAAATATACTATAGAATATTTAATCAATGCCAATACACTATTTCAAATGGCGTTGTTTAGCGTCAAAAAAAATTTGTGAAGGAAACTTTATGTCTACTTTTAAGATAGAGCGTCAGATTTATCATTTAATTGCTAGTCTTCTTTCTGCAACAGGTCTAAGCTCAAAATGTTTACAGGTATAATTTCTGATGCGGACCCACTTTAAAAACCGATTTAATCAATGAGTTAAAAACCGTATTAAATAGCCATAACGAATACATACGCAGTTTCAAATGCAATTTAAAAAGAAACTCTTTATCGGATAATTTAAAATAGTTAGTAAATAAGGAGTTGTAATGATCGATTAAAAATGGTGATATTAAAAAATATGCTATTAGGTATGAATAGTATTTGATGGATACATTTAAATTACCCTCGATGAATTTCTAGATTCGCCCTTACTACCTATGGCCTAACTTTAATATGGACACTTGCGACGCTGTTATAGATACTTTAGAACATTTCAGAGAGAGTGAAAGTTGAGGTGACCATACAAATGGCCGCATTGCCGGTACTTTATATCAAAACATTTTGTATTAGGAACGTTATGATTTAAAAAATTGTTTAATGCACCTACTTTTAACATTAAATACTTTACTACAAAGTTCAGATTTAGATCTATTAGCAGTAATAAATGATATAACGGAAGTAAAAAAGTATGCATTAATTTAAGGCATGATATAAATATTGTATTTGATCATTAAAATCGAGATGTTCGTAGCCAATTTTATTGTTGATAAAAATGATTTAAACTTTTCATAGTTAAAAATTATTCAAATAAGAAAAAAAATAACTTGTGAGAAGAGAGAGTATAACTGATCCTTTAATAACATTTATAGTATAAAATGTAATATATTCTCTTGACACAATTTTTAAGTTATATTTATAAATATTTCAATAATACTACCAAGGAATTTATAAAGATATATCACTTTTCTCCAGGAAAGTCTTTGAGATAAAAATAAATGCAAAAGATCTACTGCATGATGCATTTATGGAGTTTTGTATAGCGTATAACAAATTTATAGGTCAAAAAGATTCACAAAGTGAATATTTAAAATAAAATGTTGTCTAGTTTATCAATTTTTTGAAGATGTACTAGTTTTACTAGAAACACTTCATTTAAAAGACAGCTATGAAGAAGGTGATTTAAACTCATCAGAAGAGTCCATTTCAAATAAAATTGATCATGAAGAACAAATTTTATCTTCTCGCAATGTATTGTAGTTAAATAACTAAAGTAGCAGTTTACAAAGTATTTCAAGATAACAATTTGGTTCCATTATTTTCATCACTAAATACAGCATTAAAAATTTCACTAACTTTACCAGTTTCTTATTAATACTAGGTACCGAAAGGTCTTTTTCAAAGCTCAAAATGATTAAGTCTAGATTAAAAACAACAATAACATAAGACCGTTTAAAAATATCTTATGTTAATAAGCTGTGAAAGAGATATTTCTGAAATATGAAAAAATCCTTGAAAGTTTTGCCACATCCAACACGCTCATGTCAATATATTTGATATAGTATGTATTAGTTTCTATTTTTATACTTTGGTCTCCACACTAGTTTTTCTCAGTGAGGTCCAGTAATATTTTGATATTAATTTAAATAAAAAAAAAAAAAAAAAAAAATTAAAGAAAATATTATTGTTTCTTTTATAATATATTATTTTATTTTTTATCAGTTATACATAATTTACATAACACATTTTGTTGAACTATATAAATAATTAATATGTAGGTAATATGTATGAGTGGGTGAGTTGGTGTCCTATAGTTCATTCAGCAACACCATTAATTTTTAGGATTGCTGCCACTGGATGAAGATAAGCTAGATGGACAGAATAATCAATAAAGAAGTGCTTGAAAAAATATCAGAAGAGAAGCTATAATTGAAAAATATAATGATAAGATGGAACAAATTAATAGGCCATATACTCAGACATGAGGTATTATTAAAACTAATTATAGAAGAGAGCATAGAAGGAAAAAATCATAATTAGGTCAAGAATACATTCAAAAATGAATAAAAAATTGTAATACGACTCATATGTACAATCAAGAAAAACAGATATTAGAGGAGCATAGAAAATGGATTCAAATTAGAAGATAGAGAAGAATTTATGTTTTTCTAATCACTCATCATAAGTAAAAAATTAATATCTATCAGGTTTACAACTTTATTTTATTAAAATTATATTAAATTATATATATATATATATATAAATATAAATAAATAAGCTATAAGTATTGAACTAAATTGTATTATTTTTGTAAAGAAACATATTCTTAAGGTTATTTGATTTTTTCATTTTTTTTTTTTTATTAAAAATTTTATTTAAAAATATTAAAACAAAATAAATATGACATATTAATATAAATATATTAATTTATATTATTATACAATTTATTAATATAAATTTTTATATTAATATAAAAAGACATCTACAGTTTATTTAATTTAAATTTTTTATAGGCGTACAAGTTATTAAAAATAGAAAAATAGTTTTTAACATAAAAAAAAAAAAAGAACAATAATATTAAGGGTAACATTGAATCTATATATTGTAATAAAAATTTGATATATTTATTTAATTAAATACTGCAGTCAATGAATTAATAAAAAATATATTATGTATATATTTACATTGTATAAATTAGTATAATTATAGCACTAAAAAATCATGAAATCAATACATTTCACTAATTTTTGTCTTATTTATTAAATAGTATTATCATAACAAAAACTTAATGCATAATTAATTTAATAAAATAATGACTATAATAGTATACAGCGGAAGCCTGCACATTGGAACCCTAGTATTCAGATACTTTTTTTCTACATTCTAGTTTACCCTGAAATTCTTGTTTCTCCGACAATTTTTTTTTTTTCATATTTTGAAATTCCTTTTAGTATTAAACTATAAATATTATAGATAAATCTATTGAGAAGTTTTCTCCCAAAACAATTTTAACTTGTAAATCCTTTAAAATATAAATAATTATTTATAATTAATATTACAGAGTAAAAATAAGTCACAATTTGCTCAAAATAAATGTTTAAAAGAGAATACAGATAAGAAGAGTTCGAAATTCAGTATCAATTAAATAAAAATTGAATTCTAACACAATACAAACATTGAAGAAATTATAACATAAAAACAAGCCATTGAAATGTATTAAGTCCAACGTAGATTTATAAAAACAATTTATATGCAAAAAAATTTACAATTATAAATTTATTCCATAGTATCATTGATTATAAATAGTATTTATAATCAATGATAGTAAGGACATCTTTAGTTATTTTAATAACTGAATGTTTTTGAAATGCCTATGAAGTTTTATTTTTTAAAATAGAGCAAACCTATGTTGTCTATAAACTAATTTACAAGATTTATAATGATTAAAAATATGAATATTCGTGACAAGTAGGAATAATTTGATTATAAGAGGAACCAAAAAAAATTAAATTTTATATTTTTTCTACGAAAATTTGAGCATATTTTTGATAAATTAATAAATTAATCTGTAAATTTAATTTTAACTTACATTACATTGTTGTTCAAATGAGATCACAATAGTAGTCATTTAAATTCTTGTTGAACCAAATTATAAAAATATGAATTTTTGTTTTGTAATAAAATATTTGGCGATTCAAATTCTACCACTTTCCCATGGTCCATCACTAAGATTCTAAAAAATAAATTTAAAATATAAATGAGCAATAATATAAAAGAAATAATATATTAATTAATTGTTTTCATTGTACTAATTGATCAATTAAAAACATACCGGTCACTGTCCATAACAGTGCGTATTCTATGAGCAATTGTAATAACAGTACTTTGCTTAAACACTGTTCTTATTGTTTCTTGTATTTTGCGGTCAGTCATTTCATCCACATTGGCAGTTGCTTCATCAACACATATGACCTTAGCATTTTTTAGTATAGCTCTCACTAAGCACAACAATTGTTTTTCTCCTACAGATAAGCTACTATTTTCTCCTAAATAACAACCCAATCCACCTAAACGTTTAATTGTTGGAACTAAATGGCAGCATTGCAATGCAGACCATATATTTGAATCCATGTATTCTTTGAATGGATCAATGTTTTCACGTATAGTACCTTCAAACAAGAAAGGATCTTGAGGTATAACACACAAACGGTTTCTAAAAAATATTAAAATTTAAAGTTTAATTTTTAACTGTTATAATAGGAACAAATAAAATAATTGTAACTCATAGTTGTACGTATATTTATGTATACCTTATTTGCCGTGATGAAATTCTTGAAATGTTGACAGCATCTATTAAAATATCACCACTACTGATGTCAGACATTTTAAATAATGCAGCTAACAATGAACTTTTTCCAGCCCCTGTCCTACCAATCACACCAATCTTTTCAGATGAAGTAGTTTCAAATGAAATTCCATTCAGTGACATAGGACAATCTTGTCTAAAAATGAAATACCATGAAATATTACAAAATTAATTTTATTCTCTATAATTTACCTATATTTTAGAAAAACATTAGAGAATTGTATAATTCCATTTGTTGGCCAAGCAAAAGGAGGTGACATAGTTTCTTCGTTATCATTCTCACTTTCTGTATTTACAATATAATCAAGAACACGTTCTAAACTAATCATATCACATTCTGTTGCTGCAATGGCACTCACTAACCCTCCAAGCATATTTGTCAATGTTAATGCATAAGTCAATGATAACCCAAGAAATCCTTAAAATATAATCACTAATTAATAGTCTATAACATATATAATATAAATTATATATTAAATTACAATATATTACTATGCTTTAAATTATATTTGTATAAGTAATTTAAAAATCTATTAAAAAAAAAAAAGTTTTAAAGTAATTTCAAACAATTTTACACCATAATTCTGTTTAGAGAGTAAACACTTAAACTCAGTCATCGATGTCTAAAAATGCTTAATTATTAATAATAAAATTAATTAATTAACTATCATTATGAAAATAAAATAAAATAAAATTTAAAAATTACAAATTCAATTACAAAAATTATGGATTCTGGGCAAATAAGAAGTTTTTTGGTTTTACAATGACATTTTATTTCTTATCAATCAAATTTAAAATAATAAATAAAATACCTTTTAAGATAATTTTTTGATTCTGAAAGTTTTTTCAATATTAAAGAAAATCTTAAAAATAATAAAACATGTTTAAAGTTTATGAATTAAAAAGTTTAACAAGAATTTTAAAAATTAAAAGATTTGGATACCTCAAAAATATAAAGATATTTGACTTTTAACTTTGCCAAAACCAAATGTTATAACAATTATTAACTATTAATACATTTATTTTATAGCTAAACTATTGAGTTATAAAATTACATAAATATTTATTTTAATTATTTTGTTAAATATAAATTGAACTCATTAAGTATTTTGAAATAAGGTAATTTTTTTTATATATTTTTAGTAACTTTTCAGATATAAAAGGAAAATGAAAAAAAAATAGAATAATGTTAACAAACCTGCATTTGTAAGATTCCATTTATGAATAAATACAGCAATCAAACTGATGAAGAATAACACTGTTAAACCAATAATTCTTAATCTGAACTTGAACCATAAAGAAGCCAATAGTGAAGAAAATTCTGCTTTTAAATAGTTTTCAAGTTTGTCTTCATTTTCACGTTCAAATCTAAATATTTGAAAAATATATTAACATTATGTAACTAATATTTTATTATTAAATATTAATGTTAACCTTGATACAACTCTAAAAGCACGTATTGTAGCTAACCCTTGCAATGATTCATTTATATGATTATACAGCGGCGATAGTGCTACAGTTGATATACGCCTCAGTTCTCGTGACGAATTTCTGTATCGAATTTGTAACTTATAATATACAGGAGTAAGTACTACAACAATAATTATAGCCCAAGGTACACCAAAAACAATGGAACCTAAAGTACCAATGACGAGAAAAAATTGTGCTAAAAGAATATTTAAAATAAATGGTAAAGCATCATCAATAATATTTGTATCTGATGAAAATCGATTTAATATTCTACCAAGAGGAACAACATCAAAAAATGAAGTTTTCACCTAAAAAAAAATAGTTAATAATTAATATAATAACTAAAAAAAAAAAAAAATGTAATATTCATACATACATTCATTATAGATGTTAACAAACTATTATGAATAGTTTTACAAGCTTTTATACCACCATATGCAAAAATAAAGGCTCTAAAAAATGTAGCGATAGAATTTATCATACCAATCAGAGTATAAGTATATAAATATTTATTGTTTTTATCTTGTAAATTTTTTATTGAATTATCTGAAACAAAATAAAAAAATGATTATAATTTTTAAATTAATATTTAAATGAGTAGGATAAACCTAGAATAAAATAAGTAGGCAGCCCAAATGAGATATGGCATGAGGTAGCACAAAAAGTTTAAATTGATTGGCAAAATATAGCATATGATAGAGAAAAATGGAAATAGATAGTTTTGATGGTAAATTATGGAACGTAAAGTCAGAAAAAATGAGGGCATTTTACTAATAAAAAAGAACTACTAAAATTATTAATACAAATAAGAATGTAATTTATTAGATAAAATTAATAACAAATAAAATGTTGGTACAGAATATAAATTAAAGATAAGTTTACTGTCCGGTGTATAGTATATAGAGTATATTTATCTAAATCTCAATCATCAGACGGTCTTAAGAAATCATATGCAAAATTATGAAGTAGTCAAAACCGAATTAACTAAAATAATTAAAATAATTCTATATGCACATTCATACATAGTATCATTGATGATTATAATTTGTTCTGTATATGTATGGACATTAATAAGTACCAAAAATCAAAAACTTATTTTTAATTAATCTACTCAAATCCTCAACCTAAGCTTTACCACTGTAATATTAAATACTTTAGATAAACTATTATATCTTAAATTAAATGGTATAATAGTTTATCTAAAATAGGTATATGATGTTTTCAAACAATAAAATGTTAAGAAATATATTTTTACTAACCTTCATCTTTATTTGTAATTTCATTAACCCAATAAGATAACCATAGATCTGATACATTTCTTGAGCTCTAAAATTGAAAACAATTTTTTTTTATATATATCTAGAAAATATTTTTTACATAAAATGTTTATTGTGAAATAAATATTTAACAATATAATTTCTATTTCGTTCTAAAGAAATAATAAAAAAATAAAAAATAATTAATAACATTAATTATAAAAATTTTACTATAAAGTTTTATTTAATTTTAATTTTTATTAAATTTTTTATTTTACTTATTATTTACTGAAATTGTATTAAAAATTAGTTTTACTTATTTCCTTACAGCTAATATTAATTTGATTTAACTATAACTAACTGCAACTAGAACAGGCCCGTAGCCAGACCAAATTTTCAGGAGGGGCAAAGCAAATTTTTGGGGGGGCATTATATATAAATGTATTAAATATTAATGCAATTTTTAATTTATTTACATTGACATCTAATTAGATTAACACAATGAATTACAAAATAAATTAACAATGAAACATATTTTACACACGTGTACTGCTGCAGTCGGCGATAAAATGAAAGAATATTTAGGTTTTCTATAATAAAATGTCAATTGATAGGAAAGTATTGAGCTACGATTACGATAACGTTAGCAATCAATTTGCCAACAGTCGTCGTGACACGTCAGTATCGTCGTCATGGCCCGGAATTTCCGAAATAAATACTACTATACGGCTAAAAAAACTTTTTTGATCTATTCTATTACCGATGAAAATGTTATAAGCAATAAAATACGTAACTACCTAAACATCTTTCTAATATTTTTAGGGGGGGCAATGACTGGGTATAGGGGGAGCAACGCCCCCCTTGCCCCCCCCCCCGTGGCTACGGGCCTGAACTAGAATAATATCAAATATAAAATAATATATTGCCATACTTTTAATTTCTTAACTACTTTATTAACTGTCAACATATTTTATAAATACAAAATATAAAAATAATTTTTCTTATTAAATAATCATTTTTTTAAATTTTAATGAAACCAAATTCAAATAAAATAAACTAAAATCATATATCGTAGTTTTAGGTATAAAGTATTATGAGGTAAGTTCTTTGTTACTTATAATTTTCAAATAAAAGTTTGAAATTTTAACTATTTAAAAATTAAAATTATGTTACAAATAAGCAATAGGACAACTTATATTCTTATTTGCAACAAAATAATATTTTATATAAACTTTGATAAACATGTATTTACTTTATAATAAAATAAATAATAATACATTTTTGGCTTAGCATGTTTTTTCCTGAGCATCATTGAATTTTTCATTAAAACTTTGTCAATTGATGACTTATTTTAAATTTCTATGTACCTGCATAACAATTAAAGCAACCAATATCATCCATCCAATAAAACTTCCAACAGATTTCCAATATTGCTTATAAACTGATAATGCAACAACTCCTTCTTCTTGATTTTCTCCATCATTCAAATTATTTTCAACCATTGTTTCTTTATTCGGTATCCAATCATCCATGGTTGAGTGAGCAATACTATTGGCTTCATTAAACTTAACATCCACAGTTTTAACTTCATAATCACTTAATACATCAAAAGGTCGACCTTGATTTATTATAGTACCATTATTCATTATAAGTACCCAATCAGCTGAGACTAAATATTGACTATTATGGGTACAAATAATACGAGTTTTATCCTTAAGTAATCCGTTAATACAATGTTTAAAGAGATGTTGCGCTACATTAATATCTACCGAAGCAAAAATGTCATCTAATATATAAATAAATTTATTCTGAAACAAAATAATATTTTATATAATAACTTGCAATTAATAACAGTTAATTTATTCAGTATAAATTCAAACATTTAAAAATGCATAAATTTTTTTTTTTTTAAATGGTCACTTATAAATGATATTTAATTATTGTCATATATTAAAAATACTATAATAAACAAATGGTAAAACACGTGGGTAATTATAAAATCGAGAAGAATTGAAGACTAAACTTCTTAAAATATAATCCAACATAATTAATCTCAATTATGATTTAAGAAACAAATTGTTTGCTTTTAATCATTATTTAATAAAAAAAAAAAACTTAAATTAAAATATTAAAATTAATAAAGATTTAAAAATACCCTATTTTGAATCATTGGTTTATTATTAGAAATCTCACTTTTAAAATTATGATCAGTAATATTTTAATGAGTTAAAAGATAACTCCTAAAAGTTATTTAAAAATAAAAAAAGCTATATTTTGATTGTATAATTAATACCTGATACACAGCTCGGGCTAGAGCTAATCTAGCTTTTTGACCACCACTTAGGGTTATTCCAGCTTCACCAATAAGAGTAGAATCACCTCTAGGAAATTCTTTTAAGTCTTTAACTAAAGCACAACTTCTGATAACTGATCTAATGACAAAAGAAAAATGATTTACATAAAATAATAAAATCACAAGTTTTATGCACTAAGTGACTTCTGATGTTATATTTGCTTACATTATGTGCATAACATAATGTTAATGTTTTAATCAATTCATTAAATTTAAAAATAACAACAAAAGAAATAAATACATCTATATATATACAGAATGTTACTGAAATGGTTGAGGTAACAAGTATGTACTCTCTGGAATGGCCAAATGAAGAATTATTTAAAATTTTTTCCTAACCTGAGTTTTATCTAATTGTCTTTAGAACATTATTTCAAATTTAAAAATTAATACTCATAAGAGATTTCTTGTAAATTTCTCATGTGCATTGATATGTGACATCGATTTGTATAAAAACTGTGGTGTAGTGATAAAATTTCAGACCCTGGTACAATTAAATCAAATTACCCCATCCACCCACCCATACAAGAATAACGTGTCTTCCGTAAACTATACTTCTAAGCACTATACATAGGTGCAAATAGCGAGGGGGGGAGAAGTCCTCCTTCTATACTTTGTATAGCCCCCTAAAATATAAATATTTTAAATGTAGTATTTATAATTATTAACTATTATTTTATTTAGGATTTTTAAAAATAAATACTGAAGATTTAAAGTATGATATGACTGTATTTAAAAATAATTTAAATGTAAACACAGAATATGAATATTTTAAGGAACATCTTATACAACAAATTTTTCCAAATTTATTTAAACTACTTCAAGTAGTAATCACATTACTAATCAGTTCATCCACTTGGAGAGATCATTTTCGGTAATGCAAAGGATCAATACATATTGAAGGTCTATTATGTTTCGGTTCAATGAATTAGGAATACTTAATATAGAAAAATATATTCTTGTAAACGCTGAGGATATTTTAAACAAATTTTCTAAAAAAGGAAGAAGGATAAAATTAATGTAATTTATTTTTTAATAATTTGTTGTGATTAAAACATACATATTTAGATATTGTAAAATTATGATTTTGATCGGTACATTTAATCTAAGCGTAGCAAAGAAAATTTTTTTTTAATATAAGTGTCTTTAAAGTATTCAATATAAAGTTGAGTTTCAGCCCCTCCCCTCAAAAAAAAAAAAATAAAATCTCAAACACTATTTGCACCTATGGCACTATATAATATTAACTGACAGTATTGTCATATAATTAAAAAAAACTATTTGATGGTTGTTATTGTAGATGTACTATAAGTAAAATAGGAAGTTATTGGTACCCAGTTTTGGACCCCGGTCTAACCAAACACTTTTAGGGCTGGTGGAATTGCATCAGATAAACACCATTTACCACACCACTGCTAAGTGCTAATTATAAAATTTGGTACAGTAAAGTATTATTAATTATTATCAATTATTATGGTCATCAATACATTTTATAGAGGAATTCCATGATTTATAAGTAAATATTGAGGAGAACTATTTTTATTCATTTTAGGATGCCAAATATGTAATTCTGACTTAGTTCCAATTTATTATACATATTTTGTTTTTAGTATAAAAAGTTGATGTATAATCTTCAACTGTAGATTTATAACCAGGAAGTTTAATCACCTCAATAAATAAAAAATATCAATATATCAAATATACATAACTTCATTCTGAATTTAAAACATTTTAAACTTCACAAATAATATGAGAATATACCTATAAGAGGCCTTTGAAAATATTTAACTTTCATAAGTTATTTGATTACCAATTCAAGTATAAATAGATAAGTAGAGCAATTAATTACTTGTATCTTTCCAGGCTATAACTTTGACCAAATAGAATATTATCTCTTATTGTTCCTCTTTGAATCCATGGTGTTTGTGCAACAAATGCAAACCCTAGCATATTAAAATATAAATACAATTTAATAAATAAGTAGCTATTTTTCATATTCTTAGATTATTTTAGTTTACAAAAAAAATAATGAAAATTTTAAAGTATTAGGCTTTACCATCTCTCATATTTGAAGACGCAATTGTTCCTTCGTCTTTGTTAATTTCTGCTAAAATTCCAGCCAAAAGAGTAGATTTGCCACTGCCTACCTGTCCAGTAATACCAACTAAAGATCCTTTAGCAATTGAAAAATTAATATTTTTAAGTTGAAATGATCTAAGTCCCCAATTAAAAGAACACTGGGATAATGATATTGCGTTGTCAAAAGTTTTTCCATAATGAACTGGCATTAAACTATAGTATGATTGTGTTTGTAAATCATCTACCTGAAAATGTTTTTTTCTTAAAATTTAAAACATTTAATTATATAATAATTGGGAAAATTATTTACTTCAATTAAACGTTGAATTCTTTTAACTGACACCCATGCTTCAGTTACACCATTCAATATCCAAGGAAAAGCATTTAATGGTGTAATTAACATATGAAGTAGAGCCATACTGGTAAAAACCTAAATATTCATTAAAATTATGTTTTTGATATATCATAATTAATTAAAACTGTGCTTCCCAAGCTTTATTGGTTAATAACTTCTTTTTTAAACTGTGGTTTTCTGAAGACACCCTTCCTCAAGTCATAGACTGACTAACAAAGATTAGATTAATTGGACTCAATATTTATTTTTAGATCAGTAACATCTTGTGGCAGCGTAAAACCTCTTTACAGATTACAGCGCTTCTGAGCAGTTTAGGAACTACTGATTTAAAGACTTCAGTATAAACTAACCTTTGCCGCTGTTAATTGACCTCCAAGAAAAATATAAGTAGAAAAAGTCAATACTGATATTGTTACTGGAGTTGTAGCCCAAAAATACACACATAAAGCATCCAAATATTTTCTTTTTTTCAAATTCATTACTTCAGGTTTACGATAACCTAATTATAATATACTGATGAGTTATGACAAACTTAAATTACAATAATATAATAAATATTATACACATACTGCTAACTTTATCAATGAAATATTTTTCCCATACATGGTATTTTATTACTCGAATACCCCTAATAATTTCAGACATTAACTTAACACGTTTATCTTTTTCAGTCATTAATTTCCCAGTTAATTTACCTATATAAGTAAATAAAAAATAAAAAATAAATCAACAATTTTTTTTTATAAATTATAATATTCTGTATTAAATTTAGGTATAAATAAATACCAATATTTGAAGTAATTATTTTGTTTACAGGTATAAGTAAAATAGACACAAATACTCCAGACAAAAATGCAATTCCTAGCTGTTGATAAAGTAAATATAAAACAATCACCAACTGAAACATGAACACTAAGTTAATTAATTAATTAAGATAAAATAAAGTATAGTTCTTTAATTTTACCTGAAAAGGTACACTCCACATTGAATGAAAACTATTGCAAGCATTTACTAAATTACTTGTATCAGTACTCATAAAGTTTACCACTTCTCCAATACTAAAAATAATTAACATACAATTTTGTAATTACAAAAAAAAAATATAAGAAGTTACAGTTACCTAAAGTCATTCAGCATTACAGTATTTAATTCCAATGTCTTTTTGTAGATCACTGTAATTAAAGCACCTCGAATTTTTATTCCAATCATATGAATTTGATATTCATAATGTACACCAAACAGAGTACCTACAAACAAAGTTAATTGTAAAATAAGATTACCAATGTTTTTTTTCTCTTATTTATACAATTTATAGTATGGGTAATAATGGGTATAAGAAAATGGGATAAAATAATTACAAATAATATGATAAATAACACAGTAACAAAAGAATTTTTATTTTTTCATAAATTTATATATATATATATATATATATATTACTAGGCTTAAGAAATTGTTGCATTTGCAACATTTTTACTATTATTTTTTTTTTTTTTTTTTTAAACAGTTAATTTGATAAATAAACAAATTTATTTGCTTATTTTTAAGTGCAACTATAGATATTTTTTACTACAACAATGCAATTGTTAAGTGTAATTTTGATTCATTTTTACTACAGTAATTCAATAAAATTGTTTAATGCTTTTTAGTGCAATTGCTTCTGAACCCTAGTTTTACTTTTAGTAATTTTTTCATTTTTATTTTAAAAAATATCTAGATAACATTTTTGATTTAATCAATGTATCAGATTATCATAATAAATTAAAGGGAAAAAAATAACATAAGATTGAAGTGAGAATGGGATTTATTTTGTAGAAATTTAAAAATTTAGTAGAGTTGTGTTTTTTGCTAATTTATTTTTAAATTATCAATTTTGAGATTGTTGTAAAGGTAATTATTTTAAATGGACAAATGTTCCGATGGAATGACACAAAGTCATCAATGTTAAATTATAATCAATAATTTACATTTAATCATATTAAGCTAAAACATAGACTAAATATGTAAATAACTTCTAATTAAAAATTAAATCATGTGAATAATTATGATTTTCAGAATCTTAATGGCCATAATATAATATTAATAACATTGTCACTTACTTATAAGTAACATTAAAATAAGTCCTGACATGTATAAATATCCATGACTCATAGGCTCTTCATGATGAGATACAAATGTTATCAGTTTATTTAAAAATATAGGTGCTGCAAATTCAAAAATGTCTGCCATAAACTTTAGTAGTCCGATCCCATAAAATTGTTTTCCATAACATTCATGTAAAGCTTGTAATAATGATTTTTTTGGAGTTCTAAATTGTTGGTCAGCTGGTAAATGAATGGGTGATGTAGCTCTTACAGATGGCTGATGTCTAAATACTTCTTCTATCTTGGCAGATACATAAACTGGAGTAAGCCATTCCGGTAAATCAAATAAATCACTTGTATGATGCAATCTTTTTTTGTCTCCTTTAGTAATAAGTCTGCCAACCCAACCAAATGTAAGCCAAGATAGAAAAGTATAATGCTCATGATCACATGCCATACCCAAATAATATGGATCAAATTCATCATTGAAACGGCTATATGATGCTGTCATCAAAGAACGCCTATCAACCGATTGCTAAAAATATAAATAATAATACATAACAATTTTACAATATTATTTTTTAGACTTAATATATTGTAATCGATTAAAAATATAGTATCAATGACTATTTTATAGTATCAATTATTAAAAATCTAAAATATATATTTTTTTAATTTCTTTATATTAAAAAAAATTATTTATTAATTATTTAATTTTTAAGTTTAAATATACAAATAACATAATATGTTAAATAGGTCAAGCATTTTTTTATTAGAAATTAAAAAAGAAAACAACCAAAGAGATGATGTTAGTTTTAAAATACTGATAGTCTTTTTATTATATGACTTATATATTAATAGATAATAATTTTAAGGAATTTATTTATTTAAATAATAATAATTATAAGTTTACATGATTAAAATACAAATAATTTAAAATTAATTACCTGAGCAAGAAAACGAAGTCTATCGACATATCTTATTCTTACAATATCTTCTTTAAAAAACATAGTAATTAAATAAAAAATCTGTAGCATCCAATTAAAAAGAGTAAACCACAATCTAACTTGTAAAATTGGTATATAAGTACTTTGAATAAAGGCCACAAAAATGCTTCGCAAGGAGATTATTGATGATAAAAAACATAAAAACCAAGTAATCATTACAACTTTTGATCCTCTTAAACTTGTGCCCAAATGATGTCGTATATATACAATGTATACTGTGTGTATTAACCATGTAAAACATTGAATCACAAGAACTAAATTTTCAATTGGATATACTCTACTTTCAGTAAACTCATATACTTCCCAAATAAGTTGAAAAGCTGATAAAATTGATAGCGTACTAGAAACTATTATGCGAAAACGAAGTATATTAGTTTCACGTCTTGTGCGTATTATCCAATCAGACATATGGCGACAATAATATGTAGATGTTAGCATGAATATGAAAAGAATAGGCAGACGAATAATTGCCATTTCTGCACAAACACTCAAAACATAACCAGTACGAAATAAAGGAACAAAATCATCAGGACCACAAAGTTCAGTCCAATTCCAGGTAACTCTCATATTTTTAACTGAAAAAAAAATTCCTTTTAAGGTTTACCATTACATTTTATAATGAACTTAATTAAAAATAATTTAATACTTTCAAAACTTACACTTAAACTACTAATTAGTTGCTAATAGTATTTTATTAAAAAATCATTTTTTTACTATTTATAATCTCCTTAAAACAAATAAATAAAATACCAAAAATTTATGAGATAAGTGCAAAGATTTACTAACATTTGTTCATAGCGGTACAAAATTTATATTATCAGAGAAAAATGATAATAATTGAAAATAACATACATTTAAAAAATAATATTCTTATCATATTTTGTTATCAATAAATAATAATTTAAAATAATAATAATTGATGACCTCGACATGGAAAACGGAGACGGTTATTCATTCACTCCGCCTGACACAACCACGGTGAACCGAGTAACAATAAAACCACCACCTTTTTGGAAAAGTGACCTAACCATATGCTTTGCACAGATTGCATTAAGTGGAATCACGAACGACAGCATGAAATATTTCCACATCATAAGTTCGGTCGACACAGGGATCCTGACACAGGTCACGAATATCATTCAAACGCCTCTAACAACGGAAAAGTATGTTACTCTGAAGAAACGTTTAATTGATATTTACACAGATAGTAAAAAGAAAAAGTTATGAAAACTACTCATCAAAGTGGAGTTGGGTGATGGGAAACCATCTGTACTTCTCAATGAGATGCAACACCTGGAAGGTAATACATCATGTACGGAATTTTTGAAATCACTATAGCTCCAACACTTGCCGATAACCACCTAGTCTTGTCTTGCGGTGAAAAAAGGGTCATTAGACGAACTAGTAAAATAGGCAGAACAGGTTGCGGAAATCGGCCAACTCCGCAATGTCTCAACAGATAAGACAGCAGAGCTTCTTCAGACTTAAATGAATGATATTGCTAAGTTGAAGCTGTAACGTCAGTCTCGAAATGATGTGACCAGACAACCAAGATCACAATACCGTACAAAATTGTTATCAGTTTATTGAAATTAAAATTAAAATTTTCAAACATGTTGGCGATGAGAACAACCCAAAGATGATTAATTTTTTACCATACAAATTTTAAAATGAAGGCTAAATAGTGTGTAGAACCTAGCAAGCACTAACTACACTGCTTATAAGTCGGAAAACTAATAATTATATCTCCTATGGCAGCAGAAGATATGTCTTCAACAGACTGCCAAACCATCAGTACAAATCACCGCCTCATCGTTCTAGACAAAATAGCCGGTCAACAGTTTCTTATAACACAGGTTCAGACGTATCTATTGTATTTTGTAACAAAAAACCCGAGTGTGTCGCAGATCTAGTGTGTTTGCAGCTAACAAAACTATAATTAATACCTTCGGAAAAACTACACTTACTGTCGATTTCAGTCTTCGACGGGTTTTTAAGTGAAAATTTATCAAAGCATCGGTATTCAAAGCAATGATTGGAGCTGATTTTTTGCATAATTTTAACCTTATGGTCAATGTGCGACACAAAAAATTGGTGGACAAAATAACCAACTTGTCAACAATAGGCAATAAATCTCAGAGAATAGTAAACAGCATAAAAACATATAAAATAGAACTGACATTTTCAGATATAATTCATATTATATTAATATATACAATATTTGATATTTAGGTATATGTAAAAACATTTTTAAATTAAATTGAAAAAAATTAAAATAATAATTTGGTAAGATATGGTGGTATCTAAATTAACCTATCTCATACAGCAAATTCATTTTTTGGTTGATCAACAGTAGATGACAGTAAAGTGAATGGTGGAAGTTACGGTTAGAGTGCGCAGTAACTCTAAATTGTACTTACTGGTGGAGAGGAGGAAAGTTAGTTTTATCATTCATGAGATTCTGAAGTAATATTTAGTCACGAGAAAGACGTCAATTAGCCAGAGATGAAAGATTTAAGTTTTGGAGCACAGGGTTATAGTTATGATTAGACTTAGGGACTTCTAGCATTTGCATACTTTTTTTAATGATTGTTAATTAGCAGAGTGCAAAATAAATTCGTTTCTCGGTGCTATGATATCAGATCTAAAATTTGATTGTGCATATTTTTGCATATTTGATAGATTTTGCAGGAGAGTGCATATTTTAAAATTTTTATGCTTATTTTGCATTTTTTGACAAATTTTTCAAATTTAAAATTAAAAACTATAGATACATATAACTATGTATACATATTTCAACCGATCGAAAAAAAAAATGTAGGTACTTAATAATTAGTACTTAATATTTCCAGTAATATGATATCTGCAAATTACCTCTCATATCTCGTTATAATTTTTATGTAAGTATGAAAACTATAAACCTATATCGACCCGCTGAATATCGACTGGATGTCAAAGATAATAGTCGATATAGAATTATAGATTATTTGTTTAGTGTTCAGTTCAGTCGATTATTATCCGTTGTTGTTTTTGCGTTTCGCAACCACGCAACGTCTAATCATATATAAAACGGTCGTACGCGTATATTTTATGGCATTGTATAATGCCGAAAGTACAACAGTCTACGAGTAGCCGACTACAAAGTTTTGTTTCGGAATTTAAAAATATATTTAAATTCGATGGACACGTTTTATATTGTGTACTATTATTATTTTTAAATTAAATAATATAAACTCAAGCATACAAATTTGTGTTCAATTTTCATATTAAATGCATGTTAATTATGGAAAATAAAAATGCAATTTTAGATTTAAATGCGGGCAATTTATTACAAGTGCATACACGCTTCCTCGTATTGCATATTGGTAGCAACTCGATAATCTATTATTGACCCATCTAAAGTATTTTCTTCAGTGGACTATACTTTCAGCATCTCTCGCTAAATGCAAGTAAAAACTACAATAATAAATCAAAATATACCTTCTCAGGGCTCTACGACAAGAGGTTTCACTCGAATTATAATAATAAATAAAGAGGCTTCAGCAAAGCAAAAAAGTACAGAAAAGGTTTCTATTAGAGCAAAATTTAGATACATTGTTGATTCAAGAAACACATACAAGTGATGAAGACCAAGTATTGAAAATTATCGGTTTTATCAGTGGATATACAATAGCTGGAGTGGCTTTTCATAGTAAATATGGTATTGCAACTTATGTTAGGGAAAACTTTGACTAGAAATGTATACAGTAAAATAATCTGGAGACATATTCTCTAAACAACTCATTGATATCGGTAATGGCACATTTTCTATAGATGTACTGACTGGCTGCATTACCTTTCCTGAGAGTTTTCGTCAGTTAACGCAATCAGAAGCTGAACTCATTTAAAAAGTGTTTCCAAATTTTGTTCAAAATTACTTATTCCATGATTGGTTGAGCGAACGAGCTATACTGGCTGCCAAAAACACTGATGTAAATTAATTAAATTTCAAAATTCAATATTACATTCTTGGCGAAATGAGGACATACAAATCAGTTGATACGGTAACTAATGAAGATGATATCGTGAATTATCCACAGAAATTTTTAAACTCAATTGATTTGCCAGGATTGCCACCTCACAATCTTCAATTAAAGGTTGTATCTGTAGTTATAATGTTGCGAAATATTAACCAACCGCAACTTTATAACGGCACACGATTAGCGATAAAAAAATTACTGAATAACGAAATAGAAGCAATCATATTGAAAGGAAAGTATAAAGGAGAAGCGTTTTGATACCCTGCATCTCAATGATTCCGACCGACGTATCATTCGAGTTTAAAAGACTATAGTTTGCTTTCGCTGTGACTACAAACAAATCCCAGGGACAGTCATTAAGTGTTTGTGGTATTAATCTAGAAAACTCATGTTTCTCACATGGTCAATTGTATGTTGCCTGTTTCTGTGTTGGAAAACCATCTACTCTGTTTGTTTAAGCACCCGGTAATCAAACAAAAAATATGGTTTACCGTAAAGTACTATAATAAAAATGAAACTTAATTTAGAATAAGTAAAAATAAAATTAAATATAATAAGTAGGTATCATAATAAGAAATCTGAAATTGTAATTTTCATTGTGATTTTCCAGTGACTATTAAAATAATTTTAAGTGTTTTATAATTTTTATTTTTTGACATAATGTAATTGTTGACTTATTCAATTTCTTTTTTTTTTTTATCTTACTAGCTGAGCCGGTGTCCCAAATAGCAAAATAAGTATTAAAAAAAAAAAAAATAAAAAATTAAAGAATCGGCTGTCAAGCGCTATGAAGTTCGCCGGGTCAGCTAGTAATCCAATATAATCTAATAATGTTATTACTAAAGGACTTCTTTCTTTATATTTAGACACGAAACACAGGTCAAGGTTATATTCTCGGTTTCATTGTGTTAAGTGAAATGTAACTCTTAATTTTGCATTTTGAATGAGTGGTTAAGTCTTCGACTTCATACCATCGTACCAGATTTTCTCCATTATTGTCTGAATCATTAAATCCCCATGTAGTGTGGTAGCTACATAAATCCCCCATAACGACAGAAAGATATTAAACATTTAGAGTCATAAATAATGTCCTGTTGGAATTCGGTGGCTTGTAAGATGTTAGCAACGCTCAAACTGTCAATTGATAATTGGGTAATAAAGATATTGTTATTATCATTTAACTATATAAATTCCTAGTCTATAATATAAAAATAAATTGATGAATGTGTTGTTAAGCGCAAATCTCGAGAGCAGCTGAACCGATTTCGCTAATTCTTTTTTTTATAATTTTCCTTGAAGCACGAGGATGATTCTTACAAAGAGAAAAATTTAAAAAATTGCCCGAAAAAGTCTAAAAACAACAATTTCTATATTCCCATAAAAAAGATTAAAAAAAAAGTCAATTAAAAAAAAAAAGTAAAAATAAAAGTCAATGTTTGGTGAGACACGCTGCTGGATGTATTCTGTGGAATGACAGAAACGTGGATCGCCGCATTTTGGTTTGGTTGGTTGAAAAAATTAGGCCAAATAAAGTTGATGAAATCATATCAGCTGAAATCCCTAATGAACAAGTAGATCCTGGCTTGTATGAGATAGTTATCAAAAACATAATGTATGGTCCATGTGGAACACTTAATTAAAATGCACCGTGTACGGTAGATGGTAAATGTTTAAAGCGCTATCCATGGACATTAATATCGGAAACAATTACTGGAAATTACGGTTATCCACTTTATCGTCAACCATCACTAGCAGACAAAGGAAGATCAATAACTGTCAAAATAAATCAACAAGATATTGAAATAGATAATCGCTGGATTTTTCCATATTCACCGATCTTATCAAAAACTTTCAAAGCATACATCAATGTTGAATCTTGCCATTCAGCAAAATCTATCAAGTACATATGTAACCAAAAGAAGTGATATGTCTGTGATTGGATTTGGTGTAGAGAATTCAAATGATGAAGTAATCCAATACCAAAGTTGTTCACTTAGCCGTGCACTTAGAAAATTGACAGAGAGTGTATTTCACAGCTCAGAATGCAGTACAGAAAGCTCATATAACTGAGCTTATATAACATATAACTACTATATTCAAAGATGCCAAAATATTATACTTGGAATCAATCAACAATGAAATTTATGCGAAGGAAACAAGGAAAACCAGTTTCCAGGTTACCCAGGTGTATATTCAATCGATGCATTAGGTCGAATTTATTTCGTTCATCCAAGCAACGATGAATGTTTTTATTTACGGCTGCTATTAGTCAATATGCGTGGCCCAACATCATTTCAACATTTAAGAACAATTGATGGTGAATTGTGTGGATCTTACAGAGAAGCCTGTCATCATTTGCAACTGTTAGAAAACAATGCAAATTGGGACCAAACTCTCAATGATGGTGTCATTTCATCACAAGCTCATCAAATACAAACATTGTTTTCCATTATCAAATGTACACATATTATATTCATATAATAATATAGAAAATAATTGTGTTAACACATGGACATAAAACGTCAATATTTAGCTGGAACGTTTCATAAATAACAATGTATAAACTGAGATTAAAGTAATAAATAATAATAAAGCCAACCAGTAACCACTGAATAGTGGCCACGGCTATATAGTATTAGTGTGTATAGATCTTAAATCGTGTTAGTGAATACTGAAAATAGTAACAAGGTAACAGTTATCACTTATTAGTTATTGGTAAATACGTACGGTTAAATAAAATAAATAAATCGATTTAGTTTTAAAATAATGATATATTTAATCAAACTTGAGTTTCATAAAAATAATTTCCTTCATCTGCTCCTGTCGAGCGCTTGTTTATCAGCAGAAGTCAAATATTAACACCAAGAAGGAACCGTTTAGGTGATAAGAACTTTGAAATGTTGATGTTTTGTTCAATAAAATTAATTTGTAAAATATTTTATTATTTATATATATTATATATTTATTTGCATTTAACTGCGTGTAAATCGAAGACAAAGTAATGAGTCATCACTGATGACCATTAAATTAAATTTGAATATTACAAGAAAACAAAGTAGAGTAACATACATCTATAGAAAGTATTATGTAGATTTCTACCCCATAAATACCTATGTATATGTTTAAATCATAAAAATCATAAGACTAGGTACTTTTTTAACTATAGATTATTTAAATTATAATAAATTAATTTGTTCTGTAAACTGATTAATAACATAAATTAAAAAGAAATAAAAATTATTTATTTATAATATCTTAAAATATTTATGTTTAAAAAATGTGGGTAATGAAAAATAAAAATAGGTTTATGTTCTGTTTTCTGTTTAAATTAGCAAAATTAATTAAGATTATTTTAAACCAACTAAATTATAATTAATAATTAATTTTTTTTATTCATAGAAAAATAACCATTTTTCAATTGTAAGTTCTGAATGATAAAACTGTTTAAAATTATTTTTTATCTAGTTTTATCTGTTTTTTATCTAGATACATGTGGTTATTTTTTATCTGTTATCCAGATAAATTTTTAAATAGTTATCTTAAGGTGTATCTACAGACTTTGTATTATCCGTTATCTTATCTAGATAATATTTTGGTTATCTATGAACAACACTACCGATAATATAGCTAACAAGTCCATAAGATCAAGCCTAAAAGACCTAAAAAGCTTATCCATTTAAATGTCAACACAAGCTGCCCCTTATTCGCCGGAAGAAATAAATAAAGCAATACTTATGATAAATTCTTGAAAAGTGGTTGGACTTGACAATATTTACACTAAATTTATAAAACATACTGTACCAAGATCAAAAGTGTAGCTCATAGTATTCTTTAATAACATACGAGTACTTACAAGGACAAAATTCCTGATAATTTTTAAAAATGTATAGTAAAATGCAAACCAAGAAAGCCTCAGGATTCCGAATGCAGCTCTAACCTGGTTTAGATCACTTGATATTAGTTCTCTTATAGAAAATCATCCCATCACATAGAAGTTATGTACTATATTATCATATGTTTTAACAATTATACTATATTTTAGTTTATTATTTTACTCTTATATTCTATTTTAATTAAGTTTATTTGCAAATCATTTTATTTAATTGTAATGCTTGTTTGTTAAAAAACCATGCTATAATAATAATAATAATAATAATAATTACAAATATAAATTCCAATAGGTATTATATTACTTTAATATTAATTGAAAATAACTAATTTATTATTATACTAATAACTAGGTACCTTAGAACATATTACTTTATATATAGATACACATAATACATTCTGAGTCAACTGCAGTCTTTGATTATTTTGTTATAGGATAATAATAATAAATTTTGTGACTAAAAATAGGACTTTTAATGATACAAGATAAAAGATAAAATAACATTTACAAGAGTGAAGGGTAAGTACACATAAACATGGTAAGATTTAAATCACAGCCTTATGAATTATAAAATATCTTACAAGAATATAGTTTATAAAAAAAAACATGCACATACTTAAAAAATAAAATAACATAAAAAAAAAGTAAAAATGTTATAAGAAAATTAACCGATATTCAAACTTAAAATACAATAATTGTTCTTTTGTTATGTAAAATAAGTAATGATACACATATATGATTATTTATATTACATAATTATTAATTTTATGTACAAAACGAACAATAATTTCTATAAATGACTTAATAACATTAGCTGATTAATAATGGATATTATTTATACATTTGGGATAAAACAATGCAAATAATTTGTTCTATCACAGTATAATATTAATAATAAAACTTAATTGTACTTAATAAATATAATTTTTCAACTGAAGGATTTATAGAAAAGGTTGTTTTTGGGATTCTTATATTTTAATGTTATTAACATTTTTGATTACAAAAATCAATTAATATTGGTACCTAATATACTCCTGTATTTGATTACGGGTTTAGAATTTAAATCATATTTTCAATTCCAGCTGCAACCAAGTAATCCCATTTTTGATTTGAATTAAGGTTATCACATACATTAATGCTAAGCATGTCGTGTACTCCAAGAGTGTCCAAACACAGATTCACCATTTTAAGTTTCAATTGCTTAGTGTTTTCATCATATTTCCACTAAAACAGTTAAGTACATAAATATGTAGGTATTAATAGATAGGTATATATTATTAAACTTTTAGTTATAAGTTGATAATAGCGATTATTGTACTTCTTTAAAACGATAACCTATATTAAGTCAATGTAAATTATAATAAACTAGAATTATAGATTTTTTTTGTTATTTAATTAGTTTAAGATGTATCTAATAATCAAAACTTATTGATAGAAAATTTAATAATATAATTATATTGAAAAAAATTTGCTTTGTTTTTAACATTTGAAACATAAAAACGAAGGTAATGTTAATACAGCTAAGACATAAAATATAGTTTGTAGGTATATATTTTAACAATAGTAATAAGTGTAGCTAAAAAAATTATAGTTTATCGATTCAGTTCCTCAAACTGTGCATTATGAGCCCATTCAAGGAGCATCGCGACTCACATGAAAATAAAACTAGTAGGTATTAGATATGCTAATATTAATTTACAATACATATTTCATGGTTCTTGTGGTATTCACTGCAGGGAATTATGACTAAAATCTATCCAATAAGTTCACCATCATTCATCGGGTAAAAAGTTTAGGAACTTTAGCCAACGAACAGAAGTTTAGTCAACGGTTTTACGTGAATAGAGGTGTTATAATAATTATAATTATTGCTAAGCTCCTATTTTGTTTTGATTATTTTACATTCTTTTTAATTTTCAAGAATTTTTACAGCAAATTTCTGACTACATTAATGAACAAAAGAATAATACTTGATAAAAAATGCAATTTACAAATGAAAATTACATCAATCGCTAAGGAAAATAAAGTATAGGAAATTAAATTAAATGAAACAGCACAAAATTATTTTAATTTTTTAATTTATTATTATCGCTAAAATAATAAACTGATTATTATAGTACTAACTTCGTTAGTTAAAGAATCGCAAGGCTTCATTATAATTAAACTCATAGATGAATAATCTGTTGGAGATAAGCACATGGTGTCATGTTTAATTGACCCGGCCACTGTTAATGTCCATTCCTAATAAAAAAAAAAAAAAAAATATGTTATTTTAATTTAATATTAATATAATACTCATGATAGTAGTTTTATAATTACTTGATTTCCGCCATAATCGTGACAACGATAGAGACCAGCAGTTTTCCCTATTTGGTTTTCTAATGTATCTAAACACCAATCTCCCTGTCTAATACTACCCACAAACAAGTCTACAGTTGTCGGCAATTTGAGTTCTGGATAAACGTTGTCTAAATACCATTTGAATGGTTTACAACCAAGTTTTTTTTTCAATGCCAATCGATCAGCAATGCTGGAATAAGAATAAAATATATGTATTCAAATCGTCATAGTTCGATTTTTTATTATTTTTTTTAGTATACAATAGGAATATCATACTTTCCAAATGGAACTGTTCTAGATAATGGTACAGCATTATAATAGTATCTCTTATATTGGTCCATCCACACTTCAGCTGCTCGACGAGTATTGTGTGCGAAAACATTGCCACTTCCTCCCGGAAATGAATACGGGTGTCTTTTTCGAAACACATGGCCAACTCGTGAACAAGGAATTATTTCTAAACTACCACCACATTGCCATACTCTAAATGATATTTCTAGGAAAAAGAACCCTCGGTAAAATATATATAACATCATAATAATATTATATACTGTGTTCTGTTTGGTATTATTAATGATGTGTTATGATTTTTATACAATTTGTCCGTATAAAAAATATGTATTTATATAAATAATTAACGAGATATAGTATATACATTATTATTTATAAACCAAAACTATTTATAATTTATATATATAACTATATATATATATATATATATTTCACTATAAGTTTTGATCATCCAAATTAAAATAACGTTTTATTTACCTAAATTTTCACCACCCCAGATATTCATTTCCATATCATATTTTCCAAGTTTTATAAAATAATTTCTATCCATGACAAATAAACCTCCGGCAATCATAGGTGTTCTGTGGAATATAACAATGTTAAATAAACAACTCCTTTACTTTTGTTTAAAATTGTAGTATTAATAAAAATTTGGTATTCGTTGATCATATCAATATGGTAAATATTATTTAAAATTGTATATGGCTTAACTGTGTATATGATTCATTATATTCACCTTATTGGTAATGTTTGATCTTTTTGACGCTGCATTCTAACCTCTTTTGTTAAATACTCCCATTTAAACACTAAATTCCAATCAAATCCACCTCTTAGTTCTGACGAAGCTCCAATATATTGAAAGCTGTCCATATTTATAACGTCAATAATTGGACACACCACTCTTGTCGGGTCCTATTATAATAAAGAGTACAAATATTTAAAATGTATTTCTTATTGAAAACATTTTTTAATAATAACGAAATTACATGCCTCTGCCACACGATCCAAAAGTGGTTCCAGCCAATTTACATTACACTCAACATGACTGTCCAAAAAAGTAAGTACAGGTGCTTTTGCAATATCTGCACCGCGGACTCTAGATCTCATTAATCCTTGAATAAGTACATTTAATTTTAACATAATAATTATCAAAATTAATATTATATAAATTCCCATAGTTCATGATTTTAGAATAAAAATTATAGATAAACTTTTTAAACTAATTACTAACTTACTATAAACTGCTTCAAGAATATTATTTAGGCGATACGTAAAATTTAGGCAATTATGTTTAAATGAAACAAGGGAGAGCGAGCTATAATTATCTACCAAGTATATTATTAATCAATAGGTATACTTAAATATTCAATTACTGTCCTATACTCCTGTTATTTTCCTGATTCAATAAAAGTTAATTGTTGTAATTAATAAAAATTATTCAATGATAATAATAAATGATTATATTTTAAATTGTATCAAGTTTTTAAGCATACTTTTAATAATTATCAATATTTAAACAGTTTAAAAAAAAAACAGTTCACCTACAGCACCAATGAAAAAATACATAAGGTACCTTATAAATAGGAGGTATTTACGAGGTATGCCTATTAGTGGTCCATCCACGGGGTGGGAGAACATTGGAGTTGAAGCTCCCAAAAAAATATTTTGTATATTAGATTATTTATTATTAAAGTCTATTGTTTTTCACAAATAATTATTATAACTATTATGAATGATTCATTTTTTTTTCACAAATTTGATTAGTATAATAGATACACATTTATAATGCAATATAATAGTATATGATAATGTGTTTATGTTTGTGGCAATCGCTGATCGATTATTTTGTTGAAAATTATTTTTAGATTTATGGATACTAACATATTCTACGTACTAACAATTATTATGTAGTGTGTAGAAATAATTATAAAATACAAAAATAATTATTTGAAAATTTATAGTAATGGTTTATAAGAAAAATATGAAAAATTAGTGTGCCCTCAACAAAAATGATGGATGCACTGTCTGATCCCTATTACCAAAGGTACTCAATACGAAGTCAACTTAATATAAATTCAATAATTGAAATAAAAAAAAATAAGTTTAAATAATTTAATTAATAAATTAATATATTTATGAAGTTATTATAAATTTTATCATACCTTCTCTTTGTTCATTTCTTATAAGTTTCACTTTTTGTATTTTTGATAATTCTTCTCCGTCAGTTTCTACAAGTAAATAATATAATTAGTTGTATACCATGTACTAAAGATCTACGCAATATATTATGTTTTACATTTTTTTTCTTCGAATAATTTGTTTATATTTCAAAACAACCAGCTTATAAAAACTTACTGTCATCACTAAAATCGTCGACTAAAATTATCTCTTTAATTAAATTCTCAGGACTTCTGTTTAAAACGCTAAAATATTAAAAAAAAATTATTGAATTAATAAATAATGATAATTAGAATAAATATTTAAATAGTTTACCTGACAACAGTTCTTAAAAGAGTAGATCTTGCTTCGTTATGGAAAGTGATAATAACACTTGTCTGAGGCAAATCAATACGATATCTCTTGTCTAAACATCTATTTAAAAAATACAATAAAAAATATAAATATAACTTTAAATTCTAACAAAAAAAACATTGTTTCCATTTACCACAAAATTATTTTATTTTTAAATATTAATTATACTTTTAAGAATACGCGTAAATCATATACAAATCATTGATGTTATTAATACCTAAGTATAGGGGTGTCTTTACGAGAGAGCGATGGGGGGGAGATCGCCACCCCCTCATGAGGAGGACTGACTTACATAGTCATTGATAAATTTTCTAATTTTTTTTAAATGACTTGAATTTTTTTTTTTATCAATGGAGTCCAGATATATTTTATATATTTTGTAAAAGTGAAATGGACCAGTAGATTAACATGTTTGACAATTTTACATATATACAAGTAGACCGCATTAAATGTTAAAAATAAATAGAATAATTTGCTAAAAATAAAAGATGTAGAGATTTTGTTATATAAAAAATATAATACATTTTTATACTATGATGACTATAATGATACGATTTTAATAATGTAATATTTCAGAGTTTAATATTTCGTATAAGGGACTAGTTCTAAATTCAAAGTATTAAAAAAATTCTACACTTTTGTATCTGAATCCCATGTAAAATAATATTAATTTTTTTATTCTTTTACCCACTTTCACTCTCTTAGTCAAGGTCTGGAGTCACCCTTGCACTTAATTTAGTTTAACAAATGTACATGTGTACTTAAATGTACTACATTTTTATAATAATAAGAAGTCAACATGACTAAATATTTTTTTAATAAATATATATATTTATTTGTGGACTGCATTATTACTTGCTGTTCCTGGTATCGGGCACTGGACGATTGCTACGCAGACTGTCGCTTGCCAATTGATTGAATTTGTTACGTGAATACGCATCGTCGCCGCGTTTAAGACCACCAGCAGTCACGTACGCGGCCTCGTCCAAATAACTGCTTAATGTTGAAAAAGGCGTAAAGAGTTCTGCTTGGCCATCGGTCAGAGAACTGGATGAACTATCTACGTGCCTGTTGGTCGACGGATCTTCGACGGACATTAAAGCGTATCGGTCGCTTTTCAGCCGTAACGCTCTGTTCTCTTCTGGCTGATTTTGACCGAGAACACACAATTAAAGAAATGACCATGTTAAAAAAAAAGTTATAATAAACACAAAACTATTGATAAATAATGTGCAATCAAAATATTTAATACTATTATCTAGATGTCTACTAAAATGTTAAACTGGACTAATAAACGATAATTATTATATAAACAAATGAAATTAATTAGAAAATTATACATCATTAAATATAAAATAATATTTTGCAAGATAACCAGGATGTTAACATATTTTAAATAAGATTACAATTTAATATTCAATATAATAAATAATAATAGAAGTATCTAATACTTTAATTTTAAAAAAATTGCTAAACTTTTTTTTTTGATTTTTGTAGTTATTTTATTCAGGATCATTTGGATTTTTTGTATAATTTCTTAAAACTGGATTATAATTAGTATTTACTAATATTTAGATAGGTTTGATGAATACATTTTTTATTTTTGTTTATGATTTATTTGATGGTGCGTTGTCGACATTATGATGTGTATTCTTATAAATAACTAATTTATAAGTCTCTTTAGTTTTAGTTTTTCTTTTTTTCTTTAAAAAAAATTGGTAAAATTAATTTTTTTTAAAACATTTTTTAATAGTTTCTTTTTCTTAGTCAGATCAATTATTTTCAATTATCATGTCAACTCGTCGTGGCTGTGATAACTTTCGAAGTCACTCATTTGGTTGTCAAAAACGAATAAAACAAGAAAAATTAGAACAAATTATTAAGAAACAACAAGGTGCTTTTGATAAATTTCTTTGTAAAACAAAAAAAAAATGAAAATGATTACAAAGAACGGGAATCTATTCAAACAGAAATTCTAAATAATATTTCAGATAATATTATCAAGTCTGACCAAACAATTAAAAAAAATAAACAAGGTGAACAATTAAGTATGGAAATCCATGAAGTCTTCTCTGATAATTGTTCTGAACCTATAAACGAAAAAAATGACATTGAGAAACTTTATAGTGAATTTGATGATATCGGCTGTTGGTCTGTAAATATCAACCAGAACATAAGAACAGCAATTATTAAATGTGATCCAAAAAAAGTATTAAATTTTAAATTTTTGGTTAATGAGCAAAATAGGAAGTTTAACGTCAGTTACAATAATTGGGCAATGCCCATGAAAAGTTATCTGAACATGAATGAACTTCCGCTCATAATCAGGCAATTACAATTTGGATGGAACTAAAAATACGAATTTCGAATTTTAATAAATTAATAACAGCTGAGTCAAATTAAAAAAGAGAAAAAACTTTGACGGGATATACTTGTAAGAAATTTAGATGGTATTTATTACTTGGCAAAATACAACGATGCATTTCGAGGATCATCTGATGTTATTTATACTGAACATAATGGAAAATTTCTCGGGTGCGTCGAAACGTTAGCTAAGTGATTCCGTAATAATAGAGTACGTCAAACGAATTAAATATAAAGAAAACTACGATCATTATTTCAGTCATGATATTGAAGATCAACTTATAACATTGATTGCGAATAAAATACAATATAAAAATAGTTGCGGTCACACATATCACAAAATATTATTCAATTATGATGAACTGTATATCAGAAATTGGTCACCAAGAACAATTATCATTGATGATTAGGGTCGTGGATATGGATACCGATAACGAGCTAAGTGATCTAATCATTAAAGAAATGTTTATGGGGTTCATTAATGTTAATTCTACGACAGGATTACATTTGACAAATGTGCTATTAGAAAAACTAAAATACAACAAAATTGAAATAAATAACTGCCGAGGCCAAAGCTACGATAATGGCACTAATATGAAGGGTCAATATCAAGGTGTTCAAGTGCAAATAAAAATTTTGAATTCCAGGGCATATTTTACCTCATCAGCACAAAATTTAATTTACTAATGGGAGACTTGGTCAAAACCTCAACTAAAGCTGTTTCATTTTTTGACGTAATTCAGAGATTATATTGTTTGTTTTCGTCCCTTACTGACCGATGGGACATTTTAAAAAAAATATTGTAATTTATAAAATTTAAAACTTCTGTCAGAAATGAATTGGGAGTGTAGAGTTAATAGTGTAAAAGCTTTGCGCTTTCAGTTATCAAGTGTAATTAAAGCTTTGGAAGAAATGGCAAATACAACCAACGATCTAAAAATAAGAAATTAAGCCCATTCTTTAGTAATAAATGAATTAAATAGCTATAAATTTGTGTTAAGTTTAGTGATCTGGTGTGAAATTCTATCAGGAGTCAATGTTTTAAGTAAAAGCTTGGAAAGCATAAATATGCATTTGGATTTATCCATTAATTTGCTAAATGGATAGCTAACATTTTTTGAACACTATCGTGCCACAAGATTTGATTCTGATAAAAAAAAGCCAATACAATTTCAGAGGACTTAGATTTCGAAATACAATTTAAAAAACCTATATGTTCTGGATACTGAACTTAAATTCAAATATGATTTTGTTTCTTTTATTTATTGACTAAGCAGTTAATTCAATGAATGAGTGATTGAATTCAAAACATTTAATAATAATTCTGGATTTTTGTATAAAATTGAGCAGTTAAAACATAAGAATAATGAAGATTTAACGATACATTATAAAGATCTTCAAATCACTTTGTCTGACGGTAATTCTAAGAATATTGATGGAGTTGAATTGTATGAAGAATTAATTTTGAGGAATATTATTTATGATACTAATACGGCATTACAAATTTTTATTATTAATGAAAAAAATAATAGGTTCATTTCCAAATACTTGTATCACATTAATAATTATCTTACAATTCCTTAAGGTCAGTCACTGCTGAAAGGAGTTTTTTAAAACTAAAAATAATAAAAAACTATTTGAAAAATACCATTTCTCAAGATAAGATGTCAAACAGCATTGATTTCAATTGAAAATCGAATATATATATATGTCTCTCAATTTCAACAATATTATTGAAATATTCCCCTCACAAAGATTGGGAAAAAAACTTTTTAATATTTATAAAAATCCCAGACTATTGATTTATTTGTATTAATGATGACTTGTAAAAAAAATATTTATTATTCAACTTAAAATTTTTTATTTAAGTAGTATATGTTTGTTTAATATCTTCTATAGTATCTACTATCTAAGGACTAATACATTTCATTTGATAATTGATTTAATTTATTTAATTACGTATGTATAAGAAAATACAATTATAAAATATATATTATTTTCTAGTTTTTAAGTTTGAATTTATTTTTTTACTTTTTACATCATATAAATAAACTATAATAATTAATTACCACTATAAAATCCTTATAAATATTTTTTTAAAAAAGTTAATTCATAGCTCATAATTTAATCAATGTTTTTGGGAAATACCTAGACACCATTCTTATAAAAGGATATGAGAGCGTCGCACCAGCCCTCATCCTATACATTAATAATTTCGTCAAAGCACATAAAAGAAGTACTAAATATACATAATAATAAAGTATAATTTATGTACAATGTATAGAATAAAATTTAAGAATAAATATTTGGTAAAATATATAAAAAACAATTATTTCATATATGATTTTATATTTTGAAATAATTTTAAATGACATTTTATTATGCAATTTTTTTTCTTTGAACTATATAATTTAAAACAAAAATTCCTTATCATTAACTAATCATAACTTCAAGTAGAATGTAACCTACTTTCTCCTTTGTGTAACATTTATTTGTTTGGTACTTCAATTATATTTACAAGTTAATTTATAATTATAGCTTATCATTAAAAAAATCATAATGCTTTTTAATGAATAAGGAAAAATAATGATATTATTGGTTTCATTTATCTAATGTATTTCAGAAATTAAAATTTTTTATAACTTAATAATAAAGATTCCAAAAAGGTATAATTACATATAATAACATATTTATTACAGTTTACTGTAATTTTAAACGGTTGAAAAATAATGTTTTTATATTTTTTTTATTAATTTATTATATGATGAAATTTTATTCAATAAGATACCTAATGATATTTGTATTTTAATAAAAATGAATAATATATAAGTAAGGTATACTGTACATTACAAAGTAGTTACACAATAGTAAAATAACTACTAAGCTTTATTTTTCACCTATTTTTTTGTGAACAATTATTATTTAATGATTAATAAGGATTAATACAATTTTAGATTATATCGAGTGTATAGGAAAAATAACTCAAATAACTCTAATAAATAAAAATACCTGATAATTTATTTTTAAATTATGTGTAGCTAATTAGATACTTTATTCTAATTTTACTTTTATTTCACTCATTTTAAATTCAACGATTGAGAATTGAAGATACACAACGTGTTGTATATTTTAATGAGCTGTATATTATGATTAACTTATAATTTATATTTTGACAATATGACTCATATTACTATGTTAGAAATATTTATATTGAAATTGTTAGTTAACTTATTAGTTTAACACAACCATAATATTTTAATGTTATCATTTATGCTTATTAGTTTTGATTTTTATAACAGCCATACGAAATAAATAAATATATTTTAAATACACACTGTATATTATTTAGTCTTGGCTGAAAAAAGGTCGAGCATGAAGGTAAGATTTAATGACATCGAGTATAATGTCATAAGCGTCATGACTTATAATTGATTTTTTATAATATTTATAATAAGATAAAATATATCGTGACCTAAAGCTAACGTTTATAAAAAATATCTGAAGATAAATAATTGAATACCGACATTCTTTCGTCCTATATGTGACTCCCCCCCCCAAAAAAAACAATTTAAATTAAACTAGGTCTACATGAAAAGTATACAGGTACAAGGAAAGTAAAATAAATCGACTGTATAGTTTTTAACCAATCAAATATGAAGTAAGAAATAAATATAACACAGAAATTATTATGGAGATATAGATAATAGATGACTTGTATGATTGTTTTTTTGTAAGTTCGAAAATCATTCGATTATTTTAAAATTAAAGCTGTCAGCAATTTTCATCATCACTAATATAAATTATAAAACGTAAAACTATGTAAAAATTAAAAAAAATGTTATTATTTCAATTATCTTTAATAATCTTTGGATTTCATTTCATAAGTTTGCAAGCATTTTAAAATGTTTTATTTTGCATTAAAAAAAAAAAAAAAAGTATTTGTATTTATAAAGTTATAAATATGAAAGCTTATAAATTACAATAATATTCCTATAAAATATTTATTTAAACTATAATTGACTATTAAAAACAAATTAATTTTATTTACAATTTGTACAATTGTGGTGTTCTAATATATTATATTTAATTGATTCCAAAATTAATTGCTATGCATTTTATAAAATTAAAACTATAAATATTACCACTTTATAATAATAGTATAGTATAGTTAGTATAAAATTATAAGGTTTTATGCTTTAAGATTTATAAATGTTCATATAAAATAACTAGTTGAATTGCCTGGCCTCATCCGGGAGATATTATTTTAGATTAAAACTAGATCTACTAACCAATTAGAGCTCAAAACTATTTCGATCATTTAAAAATTATATTCTTAGTCATCCGTATTAATATATTATTTTTAAATAAGTATAAGTACATTCCTTAAAAATATCAAATTGATAGGTTTTATAGTTTTGATTATACATTGATCAATGAATTAAAGGTGTTTGAATTTTGTATACATTTATAGATGAATTTTTTAATTATGTCAATAAAAATAATATTTCAATAATAACTTTTTCTTTATTATTTATTTCGGATTTTTACTCTTTTTTGAATTCGAACACTAAAAATATTAATACATTTAGTAATATGCGATTTAGAAGGAAGCCACAGCGGCCATTACTACTTTTAAGTAATTTCTAGATTACCTACTACCTTTCACTTAATTTGATAACATTAGTAGATAGTTAAAAATAAATTAAGATCGCCATTGAAATCATGGTAGGAGTTCTCTGTTTATTTTGTTATTATTACTATGTAATTAAATCATCATCATGTTCTTACTATATTTCACTTAATAAAATTAAATATTAATTTTTATTCAATACAATAAAATTTTAGTAAGATATGAATAACGAAAAAAAAAATTCTTTATTATATTTTTAGTGATAGTCATAAAATATTAGGAAGTATACTTCGTAATTAATTAATTTATTAAAATGGATATAAATTGCATCTTTAGTTGTGAGAAAATATATTGTATGATTAAATTGTTTTCCTTAGGTACCTAATGTTTAAAAAAATAAGGCTAGAGAAGGCCGGTTAATCGAAAAAATGTATTTAAAATATTGCTTAGAAATATATTTAAAAAAAAATACAATTTATTGGATCTTGACTTTGGAGCAGTATCAGCGGTAGACTACTCTATATAATGAGTGGGAGAAATCCACCAAGACTGTTGTCGTGAGGGATTCTCTTCGTCATGATCTAATTTTAATAAAAAATATTTTTTTATGATTTTATGCTCGTTCATGATAATTGTTAAATTAACAATTATAGACAATAACACAAAATCCTAGGGCACGAATATTTCTACATTATAAGAAGTAAATAATATAATTAATTAAATCAATATTTGTTCTCTATAACAATTGATACAGTTACAAAAGACATATGAGACGAGATATCATAGTGTATGAATCTGATGATTATATATTTTGAGAATATGTTTGCTAATGATATAATTTTGGTACGAGAAAATATTGAAAAAGTTAATAATAGGTTGGATGAGTAGAGCTTAGATCTTGGAGGAAAGGGATTGAGAATTAGAAAAATTAAAACAGAGTATATAGAGTATATTTTTGGAGGAAGATACTAAGAAATTGGAGGTATAAGAATACCAATGACAATAAGCGGCGATGTGATAGGTGAAATCGAAAACTTTAAATATTTATATAAATTATTTGTGCAAAATGGCAGAAGCTTTGGCATGGATGTAGATTATAGGATTTAGTGCGGTTGAATGAATGGAGAGAAGCATTTTATGTGATAAGAGAATTCCAATAAAGCTGAAAGGTAAATTGTATAGGAGTGTAGTGAGACCAACTACGGTATAAGGTTCAGAATGTTAGACGATTGATAGGAGAAAAGAACAGAGTATGAATGTTGCAGAAATGAGAATGCTTAAATGAATGAATGGAGGAGATAGAATAAGAAACGAATATGTTAGAGGTAGTAATGGTGAAGCTTCAATAGTGGATAAGATGAAAGAAAATAAACCGAGATGGTTTAGGCCATGTGATGAGGTGAGAGGAAACAAAAGCAGTAAGAGTGGTTATAAAATTGAACGATGAAGGGAAACGAGGAATAGGAAGAACAAAAACGAGATGCTGGATAAAGTTAAGAATGATATGAGAGCTATTGGTATATGAGTAGGGGATAAAGAAAATTGAGACGAATGGAGGTCTGAGACAAGAATGGCCGACCCCAAATAGTTGGAAGGAAGGCGAAAGAATTTGCGTGCCATGAAGAAATTATTTCGATGTAAAAAAAAAATACTACACTTGTAGAACGCTTTAAATATGTATGAAATAAATGTAAAATTGACCCTAATCGAGTGTAGCAAGAGGCAACATTTTTGAACATACTTAAAAAAAAATTCTGTGCCCCTCAAATTTTCTCCACCCGGGTCTCCACAGGACAGTATAATTAAAAATGTGATTTTTTTAATTTTAATTTTATAAAACATCCAGATAGTAAGAACATCTATCAGTATTAAGAATTAACGTGCTTTTTTTGTAGGGGCGAAGCTTGGTACGCGTTCGTTTTAAAATATAGGAACGAGAAACGGGAAAAAGTTTCTATTTATGAGGAACTTGAATGCAAATTTCCGTTCCTTAAAAAAGAAAATTAAACACATTTTATTTTTAATAATAATATTTTATATATTAAATATATCTTACTAAATTTTAGTCTTAGTAATAAAATTGTAATTGTCTATTCTATAATCAATGGTGAAAGATATACACTTATTTTGACTCAATTGGAATCCTTAATTACCGCTGATAAGGTTTAATGTACGATTCATGTTTTTATTATTTGATATCTATGCATAAAAGGTATTTAATAATTTTAAGTTAATATGTTAATTTAAACCACGGCTGTATAACTGCCATAAGAACGATATAAATAAACCAAATAAATCTCTTTAAAAATTGAGACTTTATAAATTCCTGTTTTTCCGTCAATTTTTGTTATTTTTTTCTTACACATTTATTGCATATTGTAAATTAAAAAAATCAAAAGCAGATTGATACTTTTAAAATTTAATCTGGGTTCAATTAACTAACAGAAAACATTTTGAATTTAAAAATTAGCCAATATATGTAGTTTAAAAGTTGTCCACAAGAATAACATTATTGACAACGGCTTAGATCGTAACAAAAATGTAAAAAAAAAACGGGAACATGTTGTGTTTTTGTGACAGAAACGAGGGACGGGAATATATTTATTTTTAAATCAAAATTTCCTCACACTGGGATTTATATACAATGAAATTACTTTTTAGTTAAAAGATTGGCGTAAAAGATACTAAATTAACAAATCTTATTTGTTAACTTATTAACTACACACAGAATTAAATACTACATCCATTCCTTATTTTTTTTTTTTTTAATTAGTCAACTACTTTTCTTCCTTGCTATAAAATATTCTTATAATTCTCCTTATTGTAATATAATATGCCATGCTATTTTCTGACTTTTATTACTTTATATTTAATCACATATATTTATTGTATATTGTAATGGTTAAAGACTAAACAGGTACTATTTTATTATTTGATAGGTATTAAATTGTTTGTGCATACATTTTTAAAATATCAAGATTAATGGTTTTGACTAATTCTATTAGAATAAAAAATAAAAATACCATAATTAACCAACTAGTTAAATAATATTTTATTTTTATTTAATAAATGTCAGATATAACGTAAGATGGAAAATATACGATATTACATTTTAACGAACTATTATGATCAATATTTATTATCACAATATATTACATTATTACAGTACTACAGTTCTGCAAAACATTAAAAATATAAATATAATACATAGTTTTTAATTAAATAATTAAACTTATAAATTAAGATATAAATCAATTAAGCATCAAATAATTGTTGCATGTATTAGTAATTAATTCAACCCATATATAATATGGTTGTAAAACAATTGTTACTTTCAAAAATAATTCACATAACTTTCTAACATTTATCGTGTCTTAAATAATATTTAACAATTATAAGGAAAATTCGTCTTAGAATGTTATCTAAATTAATTACCTATGGTAAAATATATTATGTAAAGTGAAGACTTTATTTCAAATAAAAAAACAAAAATGTCAATAAAAACATTTAATGATTATTTTAGAAACGTGTCTATTAACAGAATCTATTAACTTTACAGTACTTACTACAATCAAAATGCTTTTTTGTTTTAAACCAGATATTTTTAAATTTTGAGCCGATCAAGACTTGATTAATTTTTATAATAATATTTTGGTTTTTATATCCATAAATATATTAACTAAAATTAATATATTTTAAACCTGTTACTAAAATGTCATTATTTTTTGATGTACCTACGTACAAATCGTTTCGATTACTCAAATATAAAATTTTAACGAATATGATTCTTTGGTGAAATATACTCATGAATAATTTAACAGTTATTAAATTAACACGTGTTGATGAAAAAAGTAGATAATTAAAAAAAAAATATCAATTAAATAGAAAAAAAAGAAATCTAAAAATTATTCATAAAGAAAATAATAATGATAATTATTGTTTTTTCTATGAATAATTTTTAAGTTTCATTTTTTTTCGATATATATATAAATATCATATGTCTTAAAAGATACGTATCTAACTTTGATAATTGTGATTTAAAAGTTCTAAAATTTAAGATGATTCCTTACACTTGTTTTTCACACATATTTATAAATTATATGCAGGATACCTTTCTAAATGAGTTAATACCATTTATTTCTCTCAGTAACTCTTAAATACTACGTAGTTATAATATATAATATGTTTTTGTATTATATTATCTTTTCAAAAGTATTATAAATAGTGAAACGACTTGTTTAAAATATAAATACTTAGTATATGTAATAAGTATGTACATAGTAAATACATGAATATCGTCGCTTAAACGTTAATTTCCATTCATGCAAGGTTGATTGTCGATTATCGTTGGCAATTCAAATTTATTCGAATCGTGTCACTGGAGTTTGCTAAACTTTCACTTAGCCTTTTCAAACGATATACTTGTATTCTGACCATTTTTGTTGTTGTTTATATTTAATTTTATCAAAACATCACACGATAAACAATATAATGTACATTATGAAAGCTATACACAATACAAAAAACCTTATTGTGTTTGGAATACACAACATATAAATAATAAAATGATGTTTAGGTACTTTAAAGTTAACCAAATTATTAATATAACTCATAAAATAGTTTTCGATCAAAATTATGCAAATAAAATAGGAGAAAAAATTAGTGTTAGTTATACAGGAAGATATATAGACTATCTTTATATATAGATATATTTTGAAGGAACGAATAAAACACTCAAATGTTAAAAAAAAAGTTACGTATAATAAAGTAGTGTAAAGAGTAGTATGAAGGACAATAAGTCACGTGCCCATGGCTCTACAGGGGGGTCCATCAAGGAAGATTGAGAATTCATTTTTAGAAAAAAAGGCTATGGTTTAGTTAAATTAATTTACCATTTAAAAAAATAACTGATACACGCTGATTGATTATTTTATGTATAGCATTTGCTTGTCGGATCGCGGCATCTGCGATATTAGTATATGTAAATATGATAATCATTTTGGAAGAAAAATAACAAGAAAATGCACTCTACATTTAGAGTGGTATAACCTTTAGACTGTAAAACCGTATTGGCGACTGTCGATTCGTATATAAGATCGTTTAAGTGGCCTGTTATTATTTCCAATCAAACAAGAAATAGCTCGAAAGGTTAACTTCAAGATTTAATCGATAAGTTTGTTGAAGCAAAAGCTAGAACGAAAATATTTCCATAAAACTGAGAGAACATTTGTTAAAATATAAATAAAATATTTTAAATTATGTAATTGTCTCGTTTATATCATTTAAACAAAAAAAAAAAAATGAGATACAAATAATGTAAAGTAAAAAGTAACCATATTCATAATTGTATATTAATTGTGTTTTTCATTATTTATTATCTATTTGCAGGGGTGGATCTTTGTAGGACTGGATTATTTTACCACGATCAATCAACGTTTCATTTACCCATACATCATTTAAAAATTTGAATAAATGGATATTAAAATCAACATATATAATAAACATATATTCTAAAGCTCAAGTGTACAATTTTTATAATATTCAAAAATAATTTAATAATTTAAGGAGCTATAAATATTTTAACTGACGCAATTTGAAAAAATATAAAATATTGATAAACAGCATGTTTTATTACTCATTATATAAGACATATTTGTTTATATTTTATTTGCAAATCCAATGGGAAATTTTGAAATAACTATTATAGTTGTAGGTCAGTTAATTTTTTTATTACATTTTTTTCTGATATTTCGGAATATTTTTAATAAAACCCTAAAAAACCCACGCATTTGCACCTAAATAATCATAAATCAAAATATTTTTTCAAATTCAGCACAATACTTGATAATACACTGAAATAATTTTTAACAAAAAGTATAATTTCAAATAAATGTTAAAATTGAATTCATTGCATTTAGTATAAGGTTACTAATCGCTTACCTTATACAATCTGGTAACAAAATTATGACATCGTTATATAATTATAATTTGTAAACATTGCAACTACACATCCTTAACCTATTAGTAAGTCTATTAATATACAAATATATAATTTATAATAAAAGACACATCATTATTAAAATCGAAACATTTATTGAATATCATTATGCTGGCTCATCAAGTTTAAAAAAACCAACGTAGTTTTTACACTTCGAATTTTTTAGCTACATGTTGAACAAATTCACTTGATTGCTAATTTTTACCACAAATACTTATGTTTGTATAGCTATTACAATACAATTAATTATTTCATTCATATAATTAATGTAAATAAAATATTTGTAAATTGGCTATTCTGATATAAGAGCAGTCATAAATAATTTATTCAATTTTAATTTTAACTCTAAATACACATCTCTAAGTATAGATGTTTTTAAATAAGTGTATGTATAAGAAATAATTGGTCATGTTTATTTTTGAACGAGTATATAAAATAGGTCACCTAAGTCAGCCCAATGGTAACATTTTTTTTATACTTGATCGTTTATTTTTTTCGGGATATTTGAAACCTATTAATTATATAGTGCCTATTATTACTCATCTATAAAGTCACTACAATATCGATGGTCTAAGTATCTTAGTGGATTTCCTGGAATATTATCTAGTGTTCATTTCTCTAATATAGAGATCGGTTAAATGGGATCTTTTATGAAAAGTGTATGTTGTTTTGAAAATAGTAAAATGGTGTTATAACATGTAGGTTTGAGTGCAATGTTAAATTAGAAACGTAGAAAGGCACACCCGTTAATAATTGGACTATTATTAATTTAAATAATTGAATAATTTGTAAATTCGAAGGTTTAGTATTTTTCATTTATTCAACTTCTTACAATTGAATGATTTTTAGATACACGGGTTAATCGGACGATATAAAATAGATAGTGTTATATAAATATTAAATTTGTTTTTGAGATTTATTTTTAAAATTAAGTATTTCATCAAGCTGTAGCTGCTACACATTAATACGATGAATTCAACTGAGTAATTTGTCTAAAAAGTAACAATTTTATTATATTTTAATTTATTATAATGTATTTATTATTAAGAATATTAAAGAATTATTTAAAAATTTTATTTTATTTTGATAACATTTATTGAAGTTTTTTATTAGTATTCAATTGATTATTTGATACTACTTAACTTTATTTATAATTAATTCGATAAAATTTATAATCGTAAATATAATATGAGACGTCTCAATATAAAAACATAAAAATACTTCAAATATTATGGTGATTAAATTAATTCTTAAAAACATTTTTAAATTTATATCAGTACGTCAGACAGTAAGGCTAATATACTATTATTATAATACGTTTATATTTTATGACACTTATAAATCATAAATACATACATACATAACAATTAGTAACATTGACATAACTAAAGTTTTTAAGTGACTTGGTGCAAGGTAATGTGTTACACAATTAGTCGATATGTTTACGATGCAAAGTTGTATTAGAAACTAAAAAAAAATACATAAAGCAGTTGCCAATCCTGTCTTTGCAATAACAAGTACACTACCATTTGTTAGGTTAGGAATTTCAAATAGAAAGATTCCGAGGGGATGATCGTAGTATCATGAATTAAGTTATTGGTTCCCAAATTTCACATCGATTGTTTTATAAAAATTAAATATATATGTTTGAAAAATACAATAAAAGAAGTATTACAAACCAAGTTCAACAAAAATATTAGTTGTAGAGTATTAAATAATATATTTCATACTAGGTACAGTGAAATAATGAATTAGCCAACAGTACATCCAAACATAACCTCAATAATATTTAATTTAAAGTTAAAAATATTAAAAATGTTTTACCATTTATTAAGTAGGTAAGTGTTAAAAAATATAAGTTATTTTTGCTTTGTAAGTGTTCGTTTGTGTTCAAGTCATTAGACCTATAATCTATTTTATAATATTCTAAACCAAAGTATTATATACATCACAAATATATCACTGAAACCAACGTAAAAATACTCTAAATAAATAATATTAAAAATTTTACATTTTTTTTTTTTTTTTTTTTAATATTTTGTTTCTTACAAAATTCTTTTAAGTACAACAATTAATTTATAATACACGTACATATGAAACTTACAAAAAAAACAAAGGCGGGTTATTAATATTTTTATATTTACTACACTATTTAAAAATAAAAAATTATTTAGTCATTTTTTATTTTCATCTGTATACTCGGTTTAGATACACCACATTAATATTCATTATTAATCAGAAGAAATGCAATAAACTGTGTTTTGATTTCATATGGAAAGATGCTTTAATTTTGAACAACTATACGAGTATTATAAAAGTAGCGTACATTTTGTGCACTTCGTAACATTGATATAATTACAGCGTTTTCACCTAAAATATCCAATGCCAATCTAGAACAGTATTATCTATGTTTATGCGTCTGGATCCAGTTGTTACTATCAAGAGAAAGTCATTCATTTTGTAATTATTTTTATAAGCACACATAATTGTATTGAGATTAATCTTCAATCATTCTTATCAATGGTGAATTTATGTAAAAATAAAGAAACAAAAGATTATCAATTATAATTATTTAATATTATTACAACTAATAATGGTAAATTACACAACCATACTCGTATAGACAATGGCAGATTTAGTGTTTTGGCGCCCCTAGGCTTAATCACTCTGCCCCCCCCCCCCTATCAATCTACTAAGCAACCAAAAATATTTGGCCTTAACCCTTCTTTTCAAATTTTATTCAGTATTTTTATCAAAAAAAAATATTGAATATTAAATCTTTAAAATAGAAAACTTCTAAAAATAAAATATTTCATGTCTATTATTTTACTTCGCATACCATTATTACCAGTACAAATAAACAATGCTTATACAGTCACATAACGGAAATATAAATAGCCAGATATGAAAATACCTATACTTGAATAGTCGGATGTTCCCAATAAGTATATAGGTACTAATAAGCTATTAATAATAACTAGTAGCTAACTGTAATTATTTTATTACAAATGAAATATTTTCAAATTGTAATAATAATTGTCATATTCTTACTATAGCCTATAGGTACGCATCATACAATATACGTATTAATATATTATTATAACGTTTTAAAATTATTTTTATACGTGTTTACATGACAAATATAAAAAAAAAAATATTAAAATAAATATACCTAATAAGTCAATAATAACACTTAGTTCTATAAAAAAAATATTAGCCCTCCCAAAAAAGCCCCCCCTAGGCTATAAGCCTTTTAGCCTGCCCCCTAATCCACCAGTACATATAGGGGGTAGCCAACATGAATATATTTGCGGACCACAGGGATGTATACAATAATACCAAGCAGTGCCGTATTTCCCAATAAACACTATAAGCTAGTGCTTAGGGCAGCAATTTCTCAAAGGTGGCAAATAATTTTTAATATTACATTTTTATTATATAAAACTAGAACTAAAATAAATGCAACTAAATTTAAAATGTTTTATTTTATTAAATCCGAGGGTACTAGGCACTAACTATATAATTTTAAATATAATTTAAATATGAACTATTTAAGCATTTTTTTCCTACCATGTTTTTTATCATTATATTTTATATTATATTTTTATAATTAAGTTTTTCATATAAATCTATGAATGCATTTTTATAACAGCTGTATATTTTTATTTTACATCATTAACATTTTAAGTAATAAAGGAAACAACTATAATTGTATGCTTTAATATAATTTTTTAGACTACAAAAATATTTATATTAATAGGCGGCAATTCGTTTAGTGCTAAAGTGGCACAATGATTAAATCCGGCTCTGATACAAGAACCAAAATGTTTATGGATACGTTTTATATAATATGATAATTTTTTTAAAAATGTATACCTAAACAATTTTAATTCACAATTATAATAATACAATAAGTAAATTTTAATTTTATAAATAAAACGCGAGCCGCTTCTGACAATGACAAGAACCACATGTGACCAAGGCCGGATTAAGCACTTATTGAGCCACGGGGCTAAAATTGTAAATGGGCCATTTTGACAAAACATGCTTTACAAAGCTGGTCACTATGCTCGCAGAACGATACATTTTTTTAACTATTTCACAAATTGTCAAATGCATTATAAAATTATAAAATTAATAAGTATATACAATTTATGTCTATAAAACTACTAATTTTAGTATGATAAAATATGTGTATCAGCTTAAAATTGTTTGGGCTCTTTTCATTTGGGTACTCAAGAGAACCCCGAGGCTATCACCCCGGTTAGACCTCCCTTTAATCCAACCTTGCATGTGGCTTGTGAGCTGAAAGTTGGCTACTCCAACCATATAGGCTTATAGACAATAAAGCTAGATAAGAAGCAATAATATTTAATTATCTATATATTACTCGATATAATTATGTAATATCTAACGAATGTCAGTAGATATTTTAACAAAAATAATTTTAAACCAGTATTATACATAATAAATAAATAAAATAATATATTGATTCATTTTTGTCAGATACTCGTTCTTAATTTATTCATTTATTACTTCATTCATTACTTAATTCATTAATTCATACTTCTGAATTATTTCATTTTAAGCCTTTTATTAAAAATATTCATAAAAGTATAATTTTTAAGCTTTCAAGGTTTTACTTTTCCTTTTTTATTTATTTCTCCAGTAAAATATTCATACTCAAAAGTACACAATATTCTTTACAAGTATGAATGCTTAAAATTATATGTGAATACAATTTTCAAAAAAACCAAGTTTGAGTAAAAAATTATTTTCTTGTTGTTATAATATAGTGCAGTGGTTCTCGACCTTTTTAGTTCACGGCACAATAATATACAATACAAGTTTTTACGGCACACTTATGCAGTGGACCACAACAAAAAACTTTGGCTACGCCAAATCCAGTAGGGTTTTAACAGTGCAGTGTATACTATACAGTTTATCTACACATATATCTGCACAATTAATTGACATTTAACTGTCACAGTCTTATCAATCGGTATTTTCAAATATCAGACATTTTTCGCGACACATCTAGTCCATTTCGCAGCACAGTAGTGTACCGCGGCACACCGGTTGAGAACCACTGGTATAGTGTTTTAGAATAATAATGTTAACAAATAGGTAAGATAAAAAAAAAGTAATTGTTTAGTAACTAGGTTCTTAACCTTTTTTTGGTTATGGACCCCTTTCAAGTATAAACTATAACCATGGACCCTCTCGAAAAAAAACTACATTTTTAATTAAAATTATTTTTTAATGATAATGACTTAGTTAATAGGTACATAATTTTGTTTAGTCACATTTAGGATACATCTTACATACGAATAATTTTTTGGAGATTATTTAAGTTTCAGTGTGATATTTGCTGTTGTTTTGATTGTATTATCGCTTTTAAATCCGGGACATTTTATTTTCTTAACCAACGATTTTGAATCATCGAATAATTTGAAACAAATTTATTTTTAGGTAATTTTAAAAATCTCACACCCATTTTGTGTACCCCCGAATTATCCTCTACGGACCCCTAGGGGTCCATGAACCAAGGATTTTTAGATTAACTAAAATAATAGTGTGTTGCCAATTGTTTGGTACATTTAAAAGTAGGAAAAAACGTTTCATACCGAAACAAATGAGTGGCGTATTGTTTATGACTGGCGCCAATGAGAATGATTTCTATACACGTGTCAAGAACGCGTATACACCGTTTCATTAATACTATGGCGACTTTCTAAATCACCCTGTGTATATAAAATACATAATTTTTGCCAGAATATAATTCAAAAACCATTATACGATACTTACCGTATTTCAGGAAAATATCCCGTGGACAGTGAATGATGGAACACGAACGTTGGCGTGCAGTTAAATTATGGTTCTTAACAAGAAAAAGGTTTTAGGTCAATCTTCTAGGCTTTGCTTGGATTTTATTATAGAAATTGCTGTAATCTCAGAAAGACGCAACGCGTGCGCGACCCCTCAGAGCTCAGGTCAAAATTTCCGTGAATGGACATTTTGATCACGTAATACAGTAAACGGGTTAGTTAACAGATTTGAGTATGTATTTGAGAGGAATCTTCGTTAAATAATCATCGTATTGGCAAATTAAACTGGACAACAATAATTATTCAAATAAAGATAAATACAAATTTATATAGGATTTATTATTGAGTAATATATCTATAACATAGTTTTAAGTACACTACCAAATGTTATTGGGTTATAATGATTGTTAAATTTCAACATGAGTACCTATATTAGGTATATATATTATATATACCTTATATTATTATATATTTATTTTTTTAACAAATATTTATATCATATATTTATTAATGACGGATTTAAAATTACGATTTTTCGGTATAGCGAACCAACGATGTACCTAAATTTCTGAAATTTTAAACACCTTTTGGCCTTATAAGATTCGTATTAATTCTAAAGGTGTTAATAAAAGTATACATTTATTTTATTTAACTATAAAATATTTATATAAAATAGCAAATTTTATTGAACTAAGTTAATAGTGCTATTTTAATATCATGAATATTTATACTTTTTTTATAATTAATAATAAAATTGAATTATTTCTAATTGAACTAAATCATACAAGTTAAATTATTATATTAAGCTATTATACTACAACAACAATAAAATCTTTTTCGATTAATATATTTTTGTGGTATATGTGATCAATAAAATTTATTCGCAAAAGTATACACCTGAAAAACTATGAAACTATTGGTTCCATATTTAAACCTTAGTAACTTAGCACTTGCAAAAATAAAAATAAAAGTTTGACATAAATAATATGAATTGGCAATGTATATTAGGAGCACTAACAGATAAATAACCACAATTTATAAGATTAACGTTGATAATAACGAAAAAAAATTAAGTACAAAATTTGATTGCTTTAATCTTAAAGTATAAAAATTTATAATTTTAGATGGCTAAATACGTTTGCGAAAATGTAGGTAAAAAATTAAATTCCTTACATTACAAAATTAATTTTGAGTTTACAAGATAATTTATCTCTTTTTATAAACTCAACAACAGCGCATACTGTGAAATTCGAGTATAGTTGATTATGATATAAGTACATATACTTATTAATATTAATGATATATTCATTGTTAATAAACAAAGAAATTCAAAGATTAGACACATATTTTAAAATTAGTTTTCATATTTTTATTTTAAAACAACTATCTTGTCATTTAAAATGGTCATATTTTTTGTAATGGTAATAAATACAAAAAGTTCAAAATATATTGGTATAAAACTGTAAATATTGATGATTGGCTAATATATCAAAAAATCATTATTTTTATGTGTCTACGGGTTTTTTTTTTTTTTTTTGCCAAGAAAAGTAAGTAGGTACCATTATTTACAATGGAATTTACAATACAAACTATACGTGATGATATGTGCGCTAATTATTGGTAACATTATATATATATATATATATATATATGTGTGTGTGTGTGTGTGTGTGTGTGTGTGTTAAATACAGTAAACTTTTATTAATTTTTTTTTTATACAATAGATAACGAGGACGATGTGGATTTGTTCCAAAAACACTGTCTGACGACAAAATAGCTGTAGATGTAACGATCGCAGTTCCTGTATGCGTGCTGGGAATGAGCATAAAAAAAATATCCTATAAAAAACAAATCAACAAAAACCGTTCGGTCATTTGAAGCTCCGGCGTTGACACCCATCGATTTATTAGTTGTATAGTCAGTACAATAGAATAACGAGGGCGCACGCGGGCGCTAGGATATTACAACTTGATTACCCGAGCGTATACATGATTCCAAATGTTAATAATGAGTATTATAATTGAATAGAATAACGGGGCAGGATCGGTGATGATTTCCTTGTAATAAAAACAGTTTTTAATTTCATTGTTGAAAGTTAATTTTATTTTAAATAATTTTATTCGCAGATAAAATCTCGCTAGTACACGATTTTTTATTCCAACGCACATCGTCACAGCTTCCGATGTATAATACAATATAATATATATATATATATATATATATATATATATATATATATGTATATATACATATATTAATAATGAATATAAGTAGACCGTTAAGGCGTTAACAACAATAAATTATCAAAATTATTAATTAAAAAATACTGATACTTCCGCTTAATATGCTTACAGTGCCACATAAATAATATATAATTTACAACTTCAAATATTGACATCAGATATAGTTAATTTTCTGACTTTTTTTTTGGGAAATCATTCTCTACCGAAAAAAATAATTATCCATAACATCGTAGTAAGATTATATTTTTAGCTAACAAAAATATATAGTATATATATATATTGAAACCAAATCACAGTCCTTAATAAAAAATTATTGGGCCCCAACATGATTTTTCTTCGGATCACCGAACATACAATATAAATATGAATAAATATATATTGTAAAAATAGCACATTCAAAAAACATTTATAAATAAATAATATATTTTACGACACTGAGAAAAAAAACTATGTAAATACATTTTTTTCATTAGCCAGATTCATTAATATATATAATCGTATATTGTATAGTTATATAATTATAAATTCCAAAAAAAGAACTAGTTTTTTAAAAACTATTAAATTAAAAATGAACAAACTAAATATTTTTATACAAATATAAGCATTGAAAAACATACCCAATAACAAATCACCGATCATAATTTAACTAAGGGCATTATTATTATTTTGTATATATTATATATATTATATTATTTTCAATCAAATTGTATTTTTACGACACTTAATCTGCAGCTAGTGATCGTGACTACAATCGAGTATGGTAATAGTTTGCGTGAGAAATTATCGTTGTAGGAGGCACAAGGTAGACTGGTTATTTTTTCAACTATGTTTTTTTCTATATAAAAACGAGCTAACGTTCAATTCACTTTCACCCTTTCGCACATACACTACGCGCTACGTTACATTGAATTTCCGTCGAAAAATAATAATAATAAATACCTATGGTTATTCTATCTAGCAGTTTCACCGTTCCATATTTCAGTTTTCGAATAACATAATAGATTATATTTATTGTATGCGCGTTACGTCTCGTCTGCCAAACGTCATACACATACACACACACACACACACACACACACACACACACACACACACACACAGTAGGTATATAAACCATTAAATTACACTTCTTTGGTGGACAAAATCAATTTTTCTTTTATTCGAACGTTTGGTTACCGAGTAATTCTAACCTTAACTATGTAACAACCAGGACCGAAGACACGGTCTGATTACATGTAGTGTACTAGGTGCACAGGAGTAAACTATTATAATACCAAATGGTAATTATAAATATAAAAAAACTTTTGAAAATTTCTGAAATTTGACTACCAGGTATTTTCTTGAGAGTCCATATATACTAATTATAATAAATATATAAATAAAATTACATGTGTATTATATGATCTTGGCAATTAGTAAATAATTAATTGATAAATGTCGGTGTATGATTTTTAGACTTTTTGTCTTGAAACTAAATTCTGTTTTTAGCTAGACATTTAGATTTAGAATATTATTTGTTAAATACATTTTTTTTAAGCTAATAAGACTGAATTTTATTTTATATAATACATATAATAATAAACAATTGGCATAACTCAAATACATAAATCAAATAATCCAAACCAACCCACCACGTGTCAAAGATAATGTTACATAACAACTACGAACCAACTGGTACTAAATACGATTGATGAATTTTAACGGAATAGGTAGGTGCATCGGTCGTCGGGTAACGTGGCCTTCAAAAATTACTTCCATCAATTGTGACATTGCTCTTAATAATAAACACAAATTACAATTAAAGGTACTTACTGGTTACTACAATAAACACGTCATACATGTTATATAACACAATAGTTTTTTTTTTGAACTATTTTCTTTACTTATCCATCTTCATTAATAGTTATTTAAATTATTTTAAAATTAATTTTCTTTATACTTTATTACTTATTTAAGCAAGTGTTATTTTTGTTGATTATATAATACAATTAATTATTTTTATAAATAATAAAAATTTATTTTTTATAGAAAACTATTTATCTTTTACATAAAATTATTTAATTTTAAATAAATTTAAGTTATTCATTAAACCGTCGTTGCAAAATATTGAATAAATCCTAACGTATAATCTTATTTTAATTTTAATTTTAATTGGCTCTGGCTTTAATATTAATGATGTCAACCAAAACAATGGATCGATCTATTGAATATAAAAAATTAAGAAAACTATCAATAAAATATAAACAAGTAAAACTGAAGAATAAATTTTCTTAGCATCGCTAGAAAATAAAAACACCATAGTTACAACTAAACAATATGTTAAAATAATTCGTGGAAAACCATTTAAGTCTAGATTGTAAAACATCATGTCATGTAGAAATAAAAATATACAACTTGAAAGAAATATGTTACATTAGCTATTAAAGTAACGTATTCAATATAAATGACATACATGAAAAAATGTAGTATAGAATACCAAATATCATACTGATAATTGTTTTAAAAATTATTTGACTGATAAAATAGTCAAAAAGTAGGAAACCAGATAGAGACAGGTACCTACTCGAATATGTTAAACTATCATTTTTTTTCTTCAAAAGATTATATTATGATTTATTATTCACAGTTTTTTCGTACGTCTTTCTATACATCTTTCCAATTTGCTGAAATGTATTTATTTTTATTATTTTATCGTTTGACATGTACCTATTGGTCTACTATTGGTTTCCCTTTCATTAGACCAAGGGCATCGATAAGTTCTTCTCAGTCATTTACAAAAAGCTAATGATCCACGATATTTTAGTCTAAATGTTCATCCAAATAGCTGCAAATTTCAATGTCATCGACCCCACGACGTTTTAAATCAGCTCATTTGACTTTAGTTATAATTGTAAATATAATTTACTTTGTATAATTGAATAACTACTTTGTGTAACATAATTTTATACTGAAAAAATTATCATATTTATTTTTATTGTACTCAATTAAATTTAATATCTAGAACATTTATTATACGAACAATGTTATCTGATATACAAATATTAAAAACTGCATATCTATATACCTAAGTTTATATGATGTAATATCAAGAAAACTTTAAAAAACATTTGGATTTTGTTTTTATTCAAAGGCTTGGTTGAACCCCAAAGTTGAATACCATATAACCATATGGGTTTCAAGAAGAGTTTATAAAGGAAAATTGTATTGTTTAAATTTACATTTAGAAATTAGAAAGAGTCGCAGCTGTTGGGATAGGTTGTTGAGAATAATTCGTTCGGTATGGACATGATGAGTCCAGTTCAGTCGCCGGGTCAGATGGAAACCTAATAGCAATTTTTTGGTGTAACTGGGATGGGTGGATTATTCATATTTATGTTTGGAGAGTTTCTTAATCTTGCTATGAAAGTACAATGAGTTGAATTTGATTATTGTATCATAATTCCCCATTCTTTGAACCATGTACAATTATTTAAACTAAAATATTAACATTATTAGAATAAATGTTCAAATACTTTAATTTTTCATCTAAAATCTAATAATATAAAAATATAAAAATTTTACAATATATTTTCTATAAATAAATCCACGATAAGATAACGATAATTATAAATAATTTATACCAATAGCATCAAAGTTGTCTATTTATTATTTAAATTTAATTTTTTTATTGTTAGTTTACATTTTAAATGTATGTTAAATTGTTTATAAGGGTTTTTATTTTTATATGATATAAAACGTACATAATTATGTATTTTATATATACTATATGTTTTATACGTACGTATAATAGGTACTGGTTTTATACTAAATAGTAATACTTATATATAATACTTATACGTTTTCACCCTGGTAATATTATTATTCAATATTTTGAATAATATTTTACAATTACTAAGTATTTTATAGAACTGGTTATGTTTATATCAATGCCAAATGTTGTAATTTGTTTCAGAAGGTTTGTATTTTGACACAATAATCTTTAATATTAAATACAATATAATTTCTGTATTCATATTTAAAGCCAAATTATGGAAATAAATATAAATGTGTAATAGTGTTATATTTATTTTGAATTGTACCAGGGACTAAAATTGTGTGCAGTACGACACACTTTGTGCAATTCGAAATGTTAAGTGTGTAGTACAAAATTTAAAAACGTGTTGTGGTTCTATTCTTTATACTCACCTATTATGGTATTTAATTTTAATTTTACATTTTTTTTTATTCAATTATTTTACATATTTTTAAAATTTCAAGATGAACGAGTATCATCAGTAAAATCGAAAATACTAACTATTTTAACCGTGTTACTCATTACTGTTAACGTTTGAAAAGGGAGTATGACAAAATCTTTAAGTGTGCAGTACAAAAAAGAATATATTTTAGCCTCTGAATTGTACTTGCATTTATAATCTCAAAATTATGAACCATTTTAAATTAAATAAAACCTGGTTATGATCATTGATTTACATATGTATAGGTATGCTATTCTAAATATCACTACTGTGAATTAATATTAAAATAATTTCATAAGATAATAACAGTATTTCAATAATTTGATAATCGTTTTGATGAATCTGTTTTTTTTAGGCAGTATTGTCTATTATAAATAACTTTTTATTCATAACTATAAAATGTAGATATAAAAAAATCAGTTTCCATAACCATGAGGTTAGAGCTAACCTAACCTATTACTGCAAAAATATAAGATTGATGTCCAAAAATACTCAATTATTCATAACATTGCATGAGTATTATGTTAGATTGTTTTACATAATATTACATTCTAACTGATTTTAGTCCCTAAAAATTGAAAAATGTTTACATTCTTGAAAGTTAGAACTATTTAAATAATAATAATAAGTATGTTCAAAATTTCTGATTAAGCCAGTGAGGTTCTCACTAAAAATCAAACCCTTATCATAATTCTCCATAATATTTATGTAAAAACGTACTAAATAAGGATAAAATATTTATTGTAAACATAATAGAAAATAATTATTTTCACATTTGGGAAAATTTAAATTTAATATCATAAAATTAATTCAACTAAATTATGTATGTTTTAAATACCTGGAATATGGACGAAGCCACAAACGACAATAACGTAACGAAGAAAGTGGTAATTATATCAAAGGTAGCACGTGTCACTAAATGATATTATTTTACTTTATTTTTAATTAATATTTAATTGATTAGTCGGCATTAAATTGAGTAATAAACCAAATATAATAATAATTATGTAATTAAATTAACGGCTTATTACTTCTTGATATATTCTATGCATTATTTATTTTAAATAAAATATTTAAATCACCGAATTTTAAGCTCGACTTAACTGTTTATTCTAGGTGGGAAATCTTGAATATATATATATATATATATATATATAAATGAACAGTGAAAATCAAGTTATCAAGATTTATTAAAACTATAATGTAACTAATAACTGAATAAATTTATTTTAAATTGCATGTGAACTATTTTTATTATACGTCATTATTAAATAACGATAATAATAATAATAATAATAATAATAACAATAATAAATTGTATTATTGTTATTCAATTAATATTTTTATTTCCTAATAAATGTTAATAGTAGTGTCTTATTGTTTTATTTTTCATTTAATTAATTTTTAACATTTTTAAGAGAACATTTTTATGTCTCATTATTCACATACGAATAAAACTCAATAGTTTTCGATAAAAGAAATGTTAAAAGTCTTAAAAGAAATATTTAATTGTACAACGTAGATATAATAATGAGAAAATACTATTTGTGAATGATATTCTTGTAGAGGTTAGTATAGTTTAGCAAAAAATAAATGTACAGTGTCATCAAAATCATTTCTGGCTACGGCACTAAATTTATAAGAGGTATGGAATTCTGGGCTAAATCGGTACTACCGTGTATTAGAAATTATATTTCAAAAACATACGAATATCAAACTTTTGGCATCGTACCAGTAAATAATGTACTGTACTCAAAATTACGTGATTGTGTGTGCGCACACGCGATATGCACGGGCCTTTTGATTGCTTCGAAAATCCTTACACGCCTGCACTAATGTATTTTTCCATAATGATAGCCGATGAATACCCATCCCCGTCCCGCCCCCTATACGTAAATACAAAATACGGATCGTGTATATATATGTATATTTGATGTACATTTACACGTACACTGTACTGCACAACGTATCGATTAACATAATACATATTATTTTATGAAAGCGTTCGTGCCAACGGCGGCTGCGACGACGTACCTTTGTATCCCTGGAACTGGACTGTATGAAGTATACTACCACGAACATCCACGACGTCAGGAAAATCAATAGCACCTTGACTTTCCTTCGCATTTTGCCGGCCCCCATCGTGCGCACGCGGCCTTTGACCGTTGAGGAGCGCGTCGCCGCGTTTAGCACACCACCATCAAACGCGCGGAGCTGCCGTCACGTCGGACAACGCGGGACCGACGACTGCGGGACGGGTGTCTTTTCGCGAGTAATCGACCACGGCAACCGCGCTGTACGACGTGCCGCTACGCAACCATCGTTTCGCGACGTGCACAACAACGTAATAATATCGTCTGTCCGCGATAACAACTCGGTAATACGGGTGGAGATCGGACTGCCAGGGGCGCCGCGGTACCGAAGCGACGAAACGTTCGAACAAGTCCCCGGGTGGACGTGTTTAAAATAATTATTGTTCGCGGTTGCTGGTGGGCACGCGATAGCGGACGAACGTTACGAAGCACGGAGACGTATCGAGCTGACGCGACGGAGCACACGCGCCGACCGTGATCGAATGCTGACTGCCGGACTGTGCTACTACACCGTCGCCGTGGAACTGCTGCTGGAGGCCCGTCGCCGCGGTCGTCTGAGCAGCAGCAGCTGATCGCGAGTAGAGTAGTAGAGCAGGATACGTGTTTGGCGCTCGTGTACCGCGCCACTACCACGATATACAACAACAATAACAATAATAATAATAATAATAATATATCCATCACAGTGGTTGCGCGCCGCTTTTTAACGATCGCGAGAAAAAAATTAAAATAAATAAAAAATATACACTCTATTGTACAACACTCATCTGAACGCGGCTCGGCGTGTTATTTATTCGCCGCCTAAACGTCTCGGTGCCGTAATTATGTATCGTCAAACCGTGACGAATATTTTAATACACCAACAGCGACCACGATCGCGTACCAAAGCGGTTAATATATTTTTAATTATTAATACTATTATCATTATTATTATTTGGACCGTGAAATACGTTCGCTTTACCGGAATGCAACGGATGAATCAGCTGGTCTGGTGCGCGGCAGTAACTACTATACTTGCGTATCGACATGTTGTACACATACAGGGATGAGCACCGCTGAATAAACGGAATGTTTTTTTGGCCTTTGCGGATTCAAACCATTCAACTCTATATTATAATCTATACACATATATTATACTTATATGTCTCATACCGAATTCAATGAACTGTCTAATACTACTAGTGCAAACGCAAGGAACAATTACAATTAACTAGCCAATTTTTCACGAATTTAATTGTGTAGGTAATTTGAAATGTCATTTGAGTACATTTAAAACATCATGAGCCTGCACAAACAGTTTTTAAAACATGTTCTGGGGAGATCCTTAGAAATTATCTTGTAATATATTAAGACACAAAAATGTTTAACCCGTTAATAATAATTTATTGCTTAAAATTGAATTATTCCATTTAATATCTTATATTCTTAAATTGAATTCTTATAAACGAAAAAAAACATAACAACATTTTAAACTCCAGTGTCCCAAACGAGTGTCACATATTATAGCCTAAACTCTGGACCTGGGGGAGACCCAGACCCCCTGGACCCATTCCCATATAATTACTACTGTGTACTAATATACATAATTACTAATATTTTATGTTATTTTTCGGTTTTATTCCTTTTCGCCCAACGTCGTCCATTTTTTGTCGCTTTTCAATTTACAATTTCTAAACAATATTATAAATTTTATAAAATTGTTTACAAATGTATGTAATATATAATACATATTATTCTATAATCGATGACAATCAATTGCTTAAATAAGTGATACAATTATAGTACTTAGTTTCAACATTTTCATTGAGAATACCTTATTGTGAAATATTTTGGCATATTACTATACTATATTTTTAAAAAACTAGTTGTTAACAACATACAGTTTAAAATTAAAAGAATTTAGTTTGTAATATAATGTGTAACCTTCAAAATCAAATTGCATACAAAGTAATATGTTATATTATGAAATTGAATATTACATTTTCAAATATAAAACAAACCAAAAAATCCTAACTTTGTCGCACTCCTGTTAATATATATCTACATAATATCGATAGATTTAATTAATATAAGCTATAGGTAACGCCTAACACGTATACCTAAGTATTTATTAATTACCAAATAATGAAAATGCATTAGTAAAACATTCATTTTCGGTCATTCTTCACATTCTTACATTTACTTTGTTAGATATGATTATGATTTTAAATACGCTACAATAATTTTTTAAAGGTAGGTAAGTGTTATTTTAAATAAACAAATACCTTTTTTAATGGCATATACAAGATTTTTCAACTATGAAGGGGCACGGAGCGATTACACCACTTAGCATTTTTTATGTAGTGCGTAGAACTACATTAATTTACAAAAAAATGTTAAATATCGCCATTTATTATAAATACTAGTATTTATAATCAATGCTATCAACATCTTATGTTCTTATTTCATTCCTTTAACAAAATACTCAAAAGCGCAAATTGGGAGGCTTGGGTGTGCTTAGCACTCCCATTTTCGAAATTAGTACCCCCAAATGTGTTAATGTTAATTTACATTTAAATACTCTTTACTGATTACATATAAAAAAAACAGAGTTTTTATTGTATAAATATATAAATTTATTATTTAAATAATGATGGTGGAAGTTCGTCCTTCGTCTCTTTGATCCTTGAACTGGATAATAGTAATAAGTAGGATTACCAGATTTTGAAATCCTTAAACCTAAACTATCATATTGAATGACTTTTTTTTTTTTTTTTTTTTTTTGATATGAAAACAAAATAAGTATATAATTTTGTAATTTAATGACTAATACAGAAATACATTATTACTATATATAACCATACCGATTAGATTACCATAATATTATAATATTATGTAAAATATTATTCTATGTTTTATTATTACAGTAGAACCCCTCTCATCCGCCATCGGCTAGTAGGCCACTCCGGTTGATCCGACCATAGTATTATCGAATTATTATGAATTTTCCAATTTATAGTATGTGGCTAAATATATTTATAAAATTAATTGCTCGTTTAATATTCATCTATTTTTTATTTATTTTATTATTTTATTATTTATTTAATTTTATATATGTATGTAATTAAAAATAATATTTAAAATAATTTGATAAATAAATTTGGTAACATTTAGTCTTCAAATGTTTCTTTATATTCTAATAATCCGACCTTCATCAATCACACCCCCAATTCCAAAGATGACGGATTAGAGGGGTTCTACTGTAAATTATATAATATTAAATGTTATTTTCTCTCAGCTTCTATTAACCGGAATAAACTAAATGATCGGCCGGAATACCGGAACGAATGGCAAGCCTAGTAGTAAATATACTGAGTTTAAAAAAGTTATATGTCATTTCTTTATCAAATCGATTCTGAAAAAAAGTTCAGTATAAAAATCAATCATTTATAAGTATATTTTACCATTTTTAGTCTAATTATCGGTAGGTTCTCTTTTTTATCAACCTGTTTAACATTTTATTGTTTGATGAAGAAAAAAATTATTTTTTTAACCAAATATTTATCTGTATTCAAAGTTTCATAATGATTGGATAAACCAAATTTTTTTAATAAATATTTAATGTTAAAAATGTATGTAAAAACAGTAAAATCTGTAAATATCGCACGTATAATAATTTACTTAAACGCTTATGAATTGCTAATAAATGTCAGATTAACGATTTTTAAAAATTTTTCTGTATCGATAAATAAGTAAGTACTCGTATATGAGTAAGGTGATATTATATTTTCAAATAAAAATGTTATTACATAAAGACTCATATACATAGTATGTAGTATAAGTTCTATATTTAAATCAAAAATGATTTTTGAAAATGTTATCAAATACGAAAAAAAATATCTTTGAAACAGGGTAAAAATTACAAGTTTCTAGTCACATTACTTTTGGAATTATGACTAAATAACTTAAATATGAAAAGTGAAAGTCTTATTTACAGCATATTTTTACCGTTTCAGGACAGTTTTTTTCCTCACGCTTGGAAAAACTATTAAGATTTAAAAAATGATCTATCTAAAGTACCACCACATGCCAATTTAAATCTAAAAAGTTCCAAGAAAAAAACTTTTGGACCAGTATTTCTATCCGAAAAAGTGTTAAAAAAATAAAATACAAACATCATTATAAAACAATAATATCCTTTGCTTCACTCAGAATCTAAAGTGATCATGTGGTGAAACATTTGTGTTTACAGATGGGCAATTCGTTATACGCGTAATAAAAATATATAATCAAAGTGAACAATTTAAATTTAGAAATATTCAAATATTTACCAAATATTTTAGTAACTGTTGAATTGTACGGGTTGCGAGTGTTTATAACCATTAAGAACATAAAAAAGATAGAAGGGCTTCAGCACCCCCAGTTTTTTCATTGAAATTGTGCCCCTAAAATACCACTAAAGAAATTAAGCTGGAAGCAAGGTTGGGCACTTTTACAGCAATTGAATTACTTTAATTAAATTACTTAAATAATTTGTAATTGGTATTTGCAAACATACTTTTGAAGTAATATGAAATTTGTAATTAATTACCTTAAATGTTTGTAGTAAATAACTGAAAATTCCTGAAATTACTTTTTTTTACAAAAAATGAAATTAGCCGGAAATTTCAGTAATAATAAGTACAATTTGCAATAAAATATTACAAAATAAGTACATAATAATGTAGGAATAATGATAAGTGCATAATTAATAAATATAAATAAAGTTGTTAGTTTTTAAAATTAAATTACCAAGTTTTATCTTCTTTGTTTTGTTTTTTCGAATTTAGAAATAATATCGTCAACATTTTGTGTATATTCTTGTGAATATTGAGCAAAGTGAAACCGGTGATGCGTTTCTCTCCCATGTTTGAACGAAGCCATGTTTTAAGGGGATTAGAGCATAGTATGTTTTAAGGAGTTATTTTTAGATATTAGACGTAGCAAGTCTATGGTATAATACGAGTATGTAGACACATGGGTAACGTTTAATTATTAAATTAATTAACTGACAATAATCTTATCTAAAATAAGTTATCTTTCCGTCGAAGGTCGAACATTTCCACATATTTACTATTATATTTAATAAATATAATATATTAAAAAAATAAAATATTATTTATATTTACTCGCCAACAATTTTATATCGGTAAAAAGTATATAATCGCTATTAATATTCTTAGAAGTTGGATAACCATTATGATTTTATAAACAAATGGTGATGTAGTTTAAATGCAAATAAATATAATATGTTGTATAACATTTTTATTGCAAGAAAAAATCTAATCGAAAAAAAAATTAAAAACGTAATTTATGCATAGTTAAGTTTTTTAAATAAACGAAGGACCTAATATTAATGTTTTTTTAGGGGGAGGGGTTATGATCCCCATGACCACCCCCCTTGGATTCGTGCATGACGGCAATCAAGGTTTGTTAGTTTATATATCTAAAAAATCAACAGAATTAGTTTTATTCGAAATTAAATTATTAAGAAAAAAAATTGGTACCAGTGTAGCGTGCGTCCACCAGCCTGTTTTTTGTAAGCCGCTTAGCATTTCCCAAAATGCATCACGAGGAGGTAGGCTCACACGTATATCGAAAATCACAATTTCAAAATCACATCCACATAATATAAATTTCGTTAAATAAATATTTAAAATAAAAGTTTCGTTTAAGTCGCTATTTATAAATGTAGTACGCACATCATCTAAAAAAGCAATAAACAAATCTGGTTCACTTTTCCACCACACCTTTCAACAATACAATAAAACAATTTTTAACCGTTTGGCTATAGGTAGAATAATATGATTTCGAAACACTTAAAGATGGATTCAAAGTTATTTTTTATGAAGTTCTTGATGTTGTATTGAACACTTTGAAAAATAGTTTTCAAACCGAAGTTGATAAACAGCTTACTTAATTTGAGAAATTTTTAATTTATACAGATAAAATAAAAACAACATTTATCACTGAATTTTATGATTCAGATTTCAATTTAAATAAATTTGAATCACATTGTAATTTATTATTAGTTATTGCAAAAGCAAAAAATATTAATCTATCGTTAACTTCTGATATTGTGCAATTTTTAGGGAAAAAAAACAAATTTAAAAGATTTAATGTCAGAATTAGTAATGTTAATTAACGAATTGTTAAAAGTACCAGTGAGATAATTTACAGCTGAAGGCTCATTTAAATCTCAGTGGCAACTAAAAACGTTTATGAGATTTAAAATGACTCAAAAAAGAATGGCAGAAAACGATTTGGCAATAATTTATGTAGGTATATTAAAAAGAAACAGTTGATATTAATGAAACTGCGAACCAGTTCATGAATGAAGCTGCGGTTAGAAAAAAGTATATTTATGATTATTTAATTATTGTTTAATTATTTTTTATTATTGCTGATTTATTGCTATTCACAATTATTTAAGAATAAAAAACATCCTTAACGCTTTAAAAAATGCATAGTAAATTTATTTTTATATAAGTACAATAATAAATATATTCTTGCACTACATACAATTTTAAAAACTTGTCATCCCTGAGTGCAAATATTTTACTTTATTAGATGAGAGTAATAACTAAGACTCGGAAATTGATGCATTTTGCATTTTTTTTTTTTTTCTTAATTTTTTAGACGATGTTCTCTTGGTCACCAATGTTTTTTATTAGCATTTGTAGTTCCGTAGACCGGTGGGGGGGGATGTTAAATGGTTGCAATGTACAAGAAAATTCTCCTTACTATAGGATTTCTCTGTTTATTCCATTTATTGATAGTTTTATAAATTAACTAAATGAGCGATTTTTATCTCATAAAACTATGCTTAAAAATTTTACCTGTCTTATACCCTCCTAAAATGACAAATTTTAAAAAGAGAACATAAGACAGCTAATTAAAATATACTAATATCAGGCTTGACAAGTAGGAAAGGGGAAAGAAATGATTCCCCCTCCCCCGATCCTAGAAATTAAGGACTATAAATTATTAAAAATTAAACAAAATTAATGATAAGAATTTGATAAACACTGCAGAAAAAATTAAGACATACCCCTCGGATCCGGGTTTCTCTCTCCACGCTCCTGACCAAGATTTGGATTGCAATAAATTAGCTACAGTCAGAGAAATAAAAACTTGGCAACAAAAATTTGTACAGACACAAGTTTTTTCAAAAAATGTCTAAGACGCTTCTCAAGAATGCAGTGAAATGAATTTCCCATCAACTTTTAAATTATTTCAAATCTTAGCAACCTTCTAGTTACTACTGCCAGTAGTAAAAGATCTTTTTTCTATATTGAAATGATTGAAGACTTATTTGCGGAACACGACTTGCGAAAATAGATTAAATGGTTTGGCACTTTTGTTTATAGAGAAATAATATTACAGTCGGAAGACGTTTTGAATAAATTAGCCATAAAAACAGGAATACTTCTTTTGTAAATAAATAAATATTTAATATTATAGTTATGTTCATACGAGTAATATTATTTGGATTTGTTAAGTATGATTCTATAAACAAATAAAAAATAAATAATTTTCATATTAAGGTGTTTATAACATATAATTATAATATTGTATACTCACAAGCTTACAACTGAACTTTGTTTTTAATAGTTAAATTGAACAAAAAAACTTAACGAAAACTAAAAAAAACTAAGTTTAATTTACATTTAACCCCCCCCCCCTAGCAAAATTCTGGCTACGCCACTGAGCATATGAATCCGAATAATTAATATTTATTTTGCATTTTTTTGGTGTTTATTAATTTTTAAGTCATTTTTAGGACTGCATCCAAATTGTATGCTAAAAAAAAAATATCCAAATTGCATGCTAGATCTTAGAGGGTTCTGTTCGAATTGCATGCCACGTTTTACAGGTGTCTGTCCAAATTGCATGCCACGCCTCAGAGGTGTATGTCCGAATTGCATCGATTTTAGCAATTTTTTTATTTTTTTTTTTTTTAATATCCTGGGTTCCATGATCACACTATCGTTCAAAAACCATACTACGTTACGTACTTCTATGCGGACTGGATACAGAAAAATACACTAGTGATACCGACGTAGTTCTATCTTTCTTATCTATAATCGGTAACATTTCAGAAATTACATCAAACAATTTTAAAGTACAACGTCTATACTCTATATCAGAGGCGGCCAAATTTTTTTCGGCCACGATCTACTGAAAATATACTTCACCTTTGAAGATCGACTTTCTTGGAAATTTTTTTTATAAACCAGAATAAAAGATAAAAAATTTACAGGTAAAACTTATCGACAATTTGTTCATGACCACCACGATTATTTTTGTGCACGTGGCCTAAAAATAAATTCTAACATGATCGACTCTGAAATCGTCCGCGATCGAGATCCACCGTTTGGCCGCCCCTGACCTGCTCTATATGTATAGTCAATACTCTATTTTATCGATATAATAATATTGTTATCTGGTATTGAACATCATTAAATGTCTATAAATACTAAAATAGTTTAAAAATTAAATTTTAAAAATTTCTAAAAATAAGCTAAATGCTTAATTGTCCAAACACATTGCATTTTTAAAAATTCGCCCAAAAGCATGATGCCCCAGCATGCAGTGTAGCCAGTTTCTAACCCTCCTTAAATGCAGCCCTGCTCATTTTGCCTTCAACAACTATAAGAGTAACGAGTGAACCAGTAAACAAGAGTTATATTTTTGTCAATATTAAGTAAGTACATAATAAATTGCTTTTATTATGTTTCAGCAAACTTCGTCAAGCCGATTTTTTAAAAAATCCAATAATACAAATTTTCTGCAATTTGACCATTACAAATCTGCGGTTTTCGTAACTTCTCCAAATAAACGAATAATTTCACCAAATATAGATAATAATCTCAAACATACCAAACTGTCAAAAAAATCTTACACTATTGAAACAGAAAACGAACAGAATTTTAATAATTTCAATATTGAATTTTATTTTAACCGCTCGTTAACAGATGTAGAGAAAGAAGTTCTTAAAAAAATTTGGAAGCCCGAACCTACTTTTGAATTCCCAAATACTGTGATATTTAATGGTAAAGATAAACGATCCAAAAATTTAAAATTTCAATACAGATAGTTGCATACTTTTCCGTGGTTAGCGTACTCCGCAAAATTAGATGATGCATTTTGTACGTTTTGTGTAGCGTTTGCTAAATCATAAATTCTCAAACACTAGGCACTTTGGTTAGAAAACCTTTTCAAAATTGGAAACATACAATGGAAACGTTTAAAAATCATGTAACACTTCAGTATCACAAACAATCCGTCTTTGATGCGGATAATTTCATAGATATAAAAAAAAAACGTACATTTATCTATTGAAAATATATAAAAAGATACTGCTCGGGCAAGACAAATTTTTGAAAATAGAAAAAACATTTCACCTGTTATTGAAACAATTATTTTATGCGGTCGACAAAATATACCTCTACGAGGTCATCATGATTTCGGAAAATTGTCTATTGATAATAATGATGTTAACGACAGAAATTTTCGTAATTTATTACGCTTTAGAGCTCGCGGTGATGCTTCGCTCAAAATATACCTTGAAAGTTCTGGTTCCATAAAATATACAAGTTCTGTAAGTCAAAATGCAATAATTTATTCGTGTAATTCAATTTTATTCAATAAAATAGTAGGCAGAGTAAATAAATCGAAATGTTTTGCAGTTCTTGTCGGCGAAACTGCATATATAGCCGGTCTCGAACAAGTGTCTATTTGCGTTCGGTATATTGATCAGTGCTTGAAAAGTTCCTTTAAAAAAAGAACTCGTTTACGTTTACGTTTATCTTGCTAAAAAGAAACTAAATCCTTTACCGTTCTTGTCTTGAAGAAAGGAACTAGTTCCTTTTCTCTTCCTAAATAAAGAACATTTGTCGTTCTTCAAAATATTTAAAATAATTAACTGTATACAATTAATTTAATTAGGAATTATTGTTTTGTTTTTTTTTTTTTAATTTGTTTATTTTATACAAGTTAATTTTATAACACTTGCTTCAATTTTAATTATTGTATAATATGTAATAGGTCCATTAAAAATTTGAGAAAAAAAAATATTTTTCAATTCCAGGCCATGGAATACCAATACGTGAAGTCGAAATTGAACTCGTGCTTTCGTCTGACATAATTATTAATTTGTAACAAGCAGGGCTCAGAAGTTCTATAAAGTGCATACATATTATTCTTGGTTCATCCTAAAACATCCAAAGTAAGATCATACACAAAATTTAATTTTGCTATTTTTTGCGTATATACGGGTTTTATTGCTATTTTGCTAATTTAGAGTTTATAGTGCTATTTTTGGATATATTTTCACTTTATACAGAAAATAATCATAGTTTGTTGATAATTATAATATTTACTAAATAATTAATTTAACATTTTTGTTAACAGTTTATAATTTAACCAGCCCAGTCATCTATGAGCCCAAATATTTGTAAAATTACATTTTTTTTTTTTTTAATCAATTTATAATTTTTTCAAGTTAAATGTATATTTTTTTTTATTTCTCGTGCTATTTATAGCACATATTTTAGAGTTTTTAAGTGCATATTTAAGACCTAAAAAGTAAGAATGTTAGTGCTACAACTTCCAAGCCCTGATTAAATATTACTAATATTTAATAAGTAATAAAATAACTATTGAAAATAACACGAAATTAATTTATCAACCTGTGTAGACAGCACTCAGTAGACAACTGATTATACTGAAAAAGAGACATTGCATTAGCTGTAGCCTGTAGGTACGCTTTAAAAATAGAAAATATATTCCTAATAAATTACCAATTGTAAATAATACATACCCGTATCGTCAAGTATTTTTCCAGCCACTAACGATGTCTCACCAATAAGGTCGCCGCCCAGAATGGGCATTTTGTAAACATCAATAATTTTGTATAAAAAAAAAGTTTATTTTTAGCTCTTTATGTTTGCTAAAAAAGTTTTAAACTTTTTTCTTATAGTTCTAAAAATGATTTAATTACTTTTATTCAAAAATAAATTAACGAAAAAAGGAACAAAAAAAATCATTCGTGTTCCTCTAAAAAGTGAACGAAATTTCAATACGCTCCTAAACACGAAAAAGGAACTGTGTTCCCGATAATTTCCTAAGAATGGAATGAAATCAAAATAACGAGTTCCTTCCAAGCACTGATATTGATTTAAAATCCCTTGAATTTCACGAAGATTTTCTGCAATTTGTTCCAACCACTGATGCATCTAGAAAAGGTATATCAAGACTTATACTTGACAATCTCAGAAAGTTTGATATAAATACACAATATCTTCAGGGTCAGGGGTATGACGGTGCAGTCGCGATGGCTGAGAAATTTAATGGAGTTCAAGCTTATGTAAAAAAAGAACATCCTTTAGCTTTATATGTACATTGCTCTGCTCATTCCTTGAATCTTGCTGTGTCGATATCATATAACGTTTCCAAATAAGCAACTGTATGAGAATACAGTTATAAAATTATAAATTAAGAGAATTTTTTATGTTTCCGAAACGAAAATCTGTACTGTCGAAAGTTATTGAAATTTCAGAAAATAATATTTCTAAAAAATCATTAAAGAGAAATTGTGAAACTAGGTGGATTAAACGATATCATTCAGTTAGTGATTCTTTAGAACTATTTGAATGTGTAGAAGAAGCTCTTGAAGAAATTTTCGAGTAGGATTATACAGACACGTCAAATCAAGCTAGCGCTTTTCAAAATTTAATTCTCCAACTAGAATTTATAATTACGGTAGTAACAATTTCGAAAGTATTTGGACGTGGACTTCCACTATCAAAACAGTTTCAACAAATTAATATTGATTTAAAATTGATCATGGATTTAGTTCAAGATACTTTGATCAAGTTAGAAGATTATAGAATACACGGTCAGAAAAAATTTTGAAGACATTTTTAGCTGCTAAAAAAATTGCTGATAAGTTCAATGTAAAAATGACAATTCCGAAAATGAATAAAAAACAAATACATAGAATAAACATAGAAATTAATAATCCTGTAGAATATTTTCTCATATCGGTTTTTATTCCATTCTTAGACTTTTATAAGCCAATTAAAATCTAGATTTCTTAATCATAATGATATTTTGTTAAGTTTTCACTTTCTTTTTGACAAAAATTCTACAAAAGAAGAATTTATAATATTAGCTGAATTTTACGAAGATTTAAATATTAATAATTCATTAATAGAAGAGTTTCAACTGTGGCAAAGAAAACTTAAAAAATTGGAAATAAAACCAAAAAATATAATTGATAAATTGAAGTTGTGCAATGTAAACATATATTCAGGAGTTAATAAATTACTTCAAATTTTGTCAACACTTCCTATATCTACGGCTTCAAACGAACGGACTTTTTCATCACTAAAAATAATTAAAACATCTATGAAATTCCATATCTAAGGTAATAAAATATTACTAAGAAATTTTAATTTTAAAACTAATATTTGTGGTTATTTTGTTTTAGAAAATACTAAATGGATTGGCTATGTTAAACATTCACAGGAAAGTTGAAATTACTGTTGATGAAGTGATAGAAGGGTTGGCCAAGAAATCGAGACGACTGGAATTTATTTTATAACAATATTTTATAATATAGTGCTAAATACAATATATATACATATATATATATATATAATATTACATAAGTCTATACGATTATTACATTATATATTTAATCAACTTCAAAAACTGCATAAGGACGTAACTATTACAAGATATATATAGTTTATATAAATTATGTAAAAACTGTGGACCCCCCCCCCAGAAAAAATTGAAAATACGCCACTGCGTTGCGCTTGTCGTCTGCGTCTCCCAGGGCTTAGGTCAATTCTACTCATTGATAAGAGATAAAAATGAAGTTTCCAAATTCATTGACGCCAACGTCAAAAAAAAAAATTCTCTCCAATCTAACCTCTACAGTGTCATTAACATAATAACAAAAAAATACCTGAATTTCAAATTTATTTATTTTCAAATTCAAATTTCAAAACCAATATTTTTGAAAAAATTAAAAACTGGTCTGTTGTTCCATATATGAATAATCACAAAATATTATAGCTTGAAACTTAGTATAGTTAATAGTTCGCAATAAATTACATACTAGGCAAAAATAAATGATTGCGGAGTGTCGCGGCTAACGACAAGTTTTTATTTAAAAGTAAATTGTGTCTTTTATTGTGAGACTTTGAAGTTATTATAATCTAATTTGGTTTTAAACTATAAAATGTTTGTTTTGTCATTTTTTCCCTAGTAAATTGGGAGAATCAAATCCTAGTGTGTGTACTGAAGCGTTTGTGGTGATAAAACACTTTTGTAAAGTAACAAGATGTTTCTGTACTTATCCTGTACTCGTTATCGTGGTCACCAAAAGAAGAATTTAATAAGTTTTAACCGAAGGGTATCGATATTTACTCTTTGACGGCTTGAGACTCAATAATCGAAATATATCTGTTATATGTCAAGCCTTTGCGTGGCGAATACGACAGGTCATGCTGTAAAATACTATAAGTAGATCTATGTGAAAAATGTTCGTAAGGTCATCAAGTGATCGACAAAACGCGTATGAAAATGTAAAATTTCTTATTGTTTGTCATATTTAAAAGAAAATTGTTAAAATAAATTAAATTTCCACTTATTATTAATAATATTCCACAATTATTCACATCTGCTTAGATTATTTATTTTGAGTAATTGAGATACAATATGTGATTGTTCAAGAAGTGGTAGTGTGCTAATTGCAATAAATAATAAATTCTATTGTCGTATGTTACCCTTACCTCCCTGTTCCGTAGAACATTTATTTGTTATTGTCAAAATTTATTTCGTTTACTATATTTTAGGTAATACTTATTTTCCTCCTCGCCCACCTATAACGTTATACAATAAAAAGTTCGATATTATTAATGATCTATTAATTTCCTATCCCTACGTTAAAAATATAGTTTTAGTAGGTGATTATAATGCGCCAAACTTAAAATGGCAATTCACTTCTCCTTCCTGTTCACCTAACTATTTTAATTTAAATCAATTGTCAGTAGACTTTCTATCTAAAATTTCATTATTATGTTTATCCCAATTCAATACTGTTTTATATAAAAATAAAACCATTCTTGATCTAGTTCTTTCTAATATTGATAATATTACAGTTTCTAAATTTACGACTCCTCTTGTTCCTTGTGATATTCACCATCCATCTTTACTTATAATTATTCCTATTAATACTTATAAGCCAATTTATTATAATTTATTTACTTATGATTTTTACTCGTGAAATTACTCTGATATCATTAAATGCTCATGCTCAATAAATTGGGTTGAAATATTTTCAAATCTTAATGTAAATGGAGTTACAAATTAATTTTATTCTATTATTTATGAAATTATTGATGTATTTGTTCCAAAAAAAAATAATAACTCGTCAAAAATATCCTATATGGTTTGGTTTTGAACTAAACAATTTAATATTTAAAAAGAAAATAGCTCATAAAATCTTTAAAAACTGGTGCCATTAACAAATATAATAAATTCTCAAATTTACGTGTCCAGTGAAAAGCTCTCTCTAAATTAAATTACCAAAATTATTAAAAATATATCCAGGAAGATTTTAAACATTAACCATCCAAATTTTGGAAATTTATTAATGAAAAACGCAAAAAAACATTTCTACCTGACTGTATGTATTTAAATAATTCTAAATTTAACTCTCCAAATTCTATTGTTGAAGCCTTTGCTCAATATTTTGCTATTGTTTTTGAACATTATGATAACTCAAAATATATTGATCTAAGTACAGTTTCTCCGAATATTTCATTGCTGGCACCTTTATTTTCATGTAAAATCACCTTAATCGAAGTTTTTAATGCTTTAAATAACCTTAGTTCAAAGTATGGTCCTAGACCTGATTTAATTACAAGTTAGTCTTATTAACAATGTAAATTTGTCCTGTCTTCTCCTCTACTTTACAATTTTTAATTTATCTTTATCTAGTGGTATTTTTCCTGATGGATGGAAAACAAGTATTATCCTTCCTATTCCTAAGACATCATATATAGACTTATCAAATATTTCTAATTACAGGCCTATTTCTTTACTTTCAACTGCACCTAAAACATTCGAAACTATTGTGTCAGATATAACTCCTGAACTTGACAGAATTATTGTTGACGATCAACATGATTTTAGACCGTCTAAAACAACTACTACTAATTTACTTACCTTTCAACATTCCATAATTGATGCTTTTTCTGCTGGTTTACGTATGGATGTTATTTATACTAATTTCGCTAACAAAGCTTTATATAAAGTTAATCACACTATTCTTTTACATAAATTAAAATATATTGACGTATGTGGTCCTCTTCTTCAATGGAATGAGTCTTACATTTCACAGCGTACTCAAATTGTTGTTTATAAAGAATTTCAGTCAAAACCAATATTAGTTACTTCAGGTGAATTGACTGCACGCAATGAATTAAAATTAACCAAATTCATTCAAATTTAATGACTTACTGAAAGACCAGAGAAACTAACCACACATAGTAAAGCAAGTTAGGTTTCATTTTACAATATGTATATGGTAATACTAGTAACGAGGAAAACTTTTTTAGATGAAGAACAACATTAAGATTTTAATGACTAGTAAATATTATGAATTTTAATAATTTTAATAACATACATGATCAAAGTAAAATGTAACATATGCAAAATAAATGTAAAAAAATTTGTTACTGTGTAGTTTTGGAAAAATTTGAGGCCAGCCATTTTATAGAGTTAAGTATTTCACAACTTATCAATTCTATACACAATTATTTAAAAAATAATTAAAATAAACAAAGATATTAAAATTGCAAAACTATTTTATTGAATAGACTAAATTTATATATATATATATATATATATATATATATAAACTAGAGTAAATGAAAAACGACAATTGCGGCATAATATTAAGGTTAGTAGAGACAAAATAATAGGGCACATACACTACTCTATGATATCTTAACAAAGAATACTATAGAAGGCAACACGTAGGTTATATTAGAAGAGGAAGGCCAAGGATGAAATATATGAAACAAATCATGATTGACATGAGAAAGGATAGCTACAAGGAACTAAAGGAATCAAGCACAAATCTATTAACTATGCAATTCATAATATTCACAATAATAAAGGAAACTATACAAATCTATTAATTATAGAATTCATAATATTTAGAATAATCTAAGAAACTACATAGATAAAAGAATTCCAATCAAAAATTAAAGAAATTAAATAATACTTAAAATAACACATAAAATCACAATAGAATAAAAGTTGGTACTAATATGATAAAATGATTATCATATAAGTTATAAATTACATTATTTATTTAAAAAAAATCTTGAATTGCACTTAATTTTATCTAATTAGTTATAAAGAGTAAAATATTTCATATATAAATGATTTAATTGAGAGATAAATATTTTAAAATTAAACTACAGCTCCGATGTAATGTATTTCTTGATTCAATGGACAATTAGTGTATGGTTTATTATTATTTCTTCTGAATGTATCACAATCAATCAATGCCAATGTTTTATGAAAACATAAACGCACTTCATCAATATAAACCTTTTTAGAATCCTGAAAAATAATTTTATTTTTGAAATGAATAATAATGTATGAAAATTATAATTTGAAATTGGTTATCTCAAATATAATTTTTTAATTCAATATTCTATAAACTTGAAGGTGTGTCATTAAATAAACCTGATTATCAACACTAGTTCAATATTATACATAATATAGCCTATAAAATTAATTACAAATTAAATATTATTAAACAAATTTATAAATGTATTAAAGAAAAAATAAAAAACAAATCGCCAAATAATATTGTTAACTATTGTAGTATGAAATATCAAAATAAAATACCTAACAAATTTGCTAAAATTCTAAATAATAATACTAATAATGTAAAAATCATTTTTAAAACCAATAATTTAATTAAACAAATACATAATAGAACTAAAAACTTCATGTAATAATTCCATTATTTTTTTATTATTCAATCACGATTTTATTGACTTTATAAATATACAAAACAATGAACTTTTTATTTGAAATTGGTCTTGCTTTATAATAATACACAAAAATGTATTTATTTATATCTTTATTTTAATATGAAAAATGTTCTGCCTTGTAGTGTACATTATATATTTAAGTCTAAATAATAACATTATGCAACATACCTTATCTGTATAACAATCTATACGTGGATTTTTACCCAATCCAGTTTTTAAAGTAAGCCAAAACTGATTTACTGGATACGTGCCACCAGGCTTGATGCCTCCTTTACTCAATAATTCACTTAATTGGTATTGTTTAGACCAGTCTAATCCTTGTTTGAAATATTTTAGTTCTGAATTTAAAGCAGGAAGTGATTGAGCACATGTTCCATGTTTCATCCATTCATGTTTCCACAGGCCTCCTTCTTGTTTTTTTGTCCATGTTTTTGATCCTTTTATTTCAGTCCAACGATTGTGTAATTCAGGAATAATTTTATCCAAAAGATCTAACCTAAATGATGAATGATTGTTGCAAAAAGATGGACCATCTGTACCAATTTTAGTTGGCCTAAGATTAAATAAAAGAAAAACTATAAGTACTTAGATAATTTTTCATAATTATATAATAATATAATTTATACCATATTCCATGAATTGTCCACTGATTGCGATTGGCTGGTAAGTTGCATGTGTGAGTATTTGAATTAACAGTCCAAGTATGACAAAAAGTATAGGGCCATGACTGAGAAAATATTAACATATCCCATTCTTTGCTGCATTTTGAGAATAAAAATAAATATTTTAAGTTATCCTAAACTTTAATCCACGAACATTTTAAATATGATAAATTATTGAATACTTAAAAAAATCATTATTTTTTTTTTTTTTTAAGAATATGTGATTTTATTTTGAAATTATTACAATATATACATATATGTATGTATAAGCAATATTTGGAGGGGGGAATTGGGAATGATAGTGACATTATAGGAAGTCTCACATCAGAGACACCTAGTGGCTTTACATTTTAACTTAGTATTTTTAATTTCCTATCTTAGCTGAGTTACTATTAAATGAAAAAAACATTTTTCAAAAATTAAATACAATATATTTATTTAGTATCTACTAAGTAAAGCAACAAGCCATTTTGGGCAGGCTTGTAACATTCACAGAACTTACATTTTTCATTAAATAAATTGAAATTGTTATTTTATCGGTGTTATCACATCTTACACAATCAAAAACTGCAAAATTGCATTGACAGTACATTCGACTCTCAGTAACTCAAAGTTCAAAGAGAAAAAAAAATTTGACTTACTAAAAATTTTGAGTTATAAAAAACTTTTTAAAAGTATGTTTGTATTTTTAAATAATTTTTACATTAAATAAATAAAAAAAAAAAATTTCCTAAATTCCTACTAACATGTTATTATTTTTAAAGAATAGGTGTAAAGTTAATTGTTTTTATTTATTTAATACATTATTCTCAATTCTATATTCTATAATACCTACCTAGTAGTTTAAATAAATCTTCCATACCTTCATTGCCTTCAATATATTTATGTAATGTTTCAAGTGTCGCTTCTTTATTTGTAACGATGGATAGTATTTGTTGGTCTTCAAATTCTTCTTCATTATCTTCATCCAATATATTGGAGATAATATCGTTCTCAGTTGATTCTCCTCAAATCTCCAAATTTTCATCGACATTAATGTATGATGTAAAAATTTCATTAAGACTTATTTTCTCAGTTAATTGATTCCATTCATCGTTATTATCATCAGAAAGTTCTTAAGGAATATTTTTAATCAAAGTTCTTCTAAATTGTTTCTTTTTTTACGTGTTGTTTACAATACATAGTTATAAGCGAAAACTAATAGCCTTGATAAACGATTTTCAGCACTAAATTTGGATAAAAAAATTCGAGATATCGAAAACTAGTAAAATTAATTTTTGAGTTAACAAAATTATTTTCACATTAAGAGAATTGTTATTTGAAGGGGAATTTTAATTAAATAATTAATTTTAATAAATAAGATATCGAGAATTTCGAGTTATCAAGGTTCAAGTTACCGAGAGTCAAGTGTATAATCAAAATTATTATTTGTTATCTATATATAAATTATTATGATCATGAAACAAATTAGTAAATCTAACTAATTTGTATAATTTAAATAAATAAAAATTTACTTAATAGGCCTGACACCTAAAGAGTTTAGAATAAGTTTAGTCAAAATAATACTCTAAGAAAATATTTAATTCTTAGGTTAAAATATTAATGATAACCTTAAAATACCTTAACATTTTATGAAATAACTAGACAGGCCCGGCTCAAGTGTTTAAATAAACATAGGCGAAATTTAGTTTATGCAGCCTCTTACGTGTAAATATTTTATCAAATATTTTTTTTTTATACATAAAAAATGTTCAGAAAAATTGCCGCCCTAGGCGTGGGCCTACGTCGTCTACCCCTTGAGTCGGGCCTGTAACTAGAAAATAGAAATAGCTAAAAAGCTAGTTTTTTTTAAAAAAAAAATACAATATAATACTTCAGTCAAAACAATTTTGACTTTAGTCAGTGTCTGAAAAGAAAATATTAATTTTTTTTTAGACTAAAGTATTAATTTTTTACAATAAAAAAAATTTAATTTTAAATAGAAAATAAAATAAGTATTTTAATATATATATATATATAAAAAAAAAAAATGAACATTTAAACCTAACTGGGGTGAATCAAATAAAACCTACCACCTACTTCCCCACAAAAAAAAAAATCTCAGTTCGGTCAATTTTTTTTTAACTTAAAAGATAAAAATATAAGTTCAAAAATTATAACCTGAATGTTAAATTTGATTTTTTTTTTATCTGGTCAAAATTTATCGAAAAAATGCAATGTTTAACTAGAAATGTTCACCCTAAATTACTTACCAAAACAAATAATAAATATTTATTAATTTATATATTTACCTAAGAAATATTGAAATTTTAAGTTTTGAAAATGAAAGACAAATTAATTACACCACACTATTTTTAAGCCATTTTATCATTTTCTAAAATAGTCTTACTTATTTAATGAAAAATTGTATACCGTTGAATATATGGGAACGAATTTGATCGAATTAAATTTTGATGAAATGTAGAATTTGTACGAGGCTGATAAGAATTTGATCTGTTAAAATTTTGAGGCTTTATAGTTGTCCACTCATTTACTTTTCTTTTTGACCTGAATAGCACTAATGAGTTTCTGAAAACATAGTACTTTGGAAATTGTTATATTTAATTTTTTTTTTTCCCATGCGATTAATAGAGTACTAACATTATATAATAATTGGTTATTTTTATGGAAAAAGATAAAGTTAAGAATAATAGAAGCAAACATAATACAAGTATAATTTACTCATTATCAGTAGAATTTGAGTTCGTAGAATTAGAATTTATAGAAATATTATGTTCGGGAACGTAATCCAAATACAAAATAGGTTTTTTCACATCACAATCAGTTAATAAGTGAGCTGCTTTGCTGTTTCCCCTTCGAAACTTCATGATGCCATCACAATCAATTAATGTTAAAGTTTTATCAAAACATATTCTTATTTCTCCCAATAATTGTTCCTTTGTATCCTATAAATAATCACTGAAATTAAAACACATGATATAGTAAAAAAATCAGGGACCAGAACATTTTTTAATTTATTAATATTGACCTATTTTCATGTTTATATATTCTAGTACTTGATTTAAATACAGTTATAAGTTTTCTTTGCAAGAATATTAAAAGATTTGATCCCAAAGCCCACTTTTTAGGTTTGGTTCTAGTCCCTGAAGAAAATATACACTAATTTTTTTATAAATGGATAACTTACACTTTTATACACACAGTGAACATATGAATTTGTTTTCAAAACTGACTTAACAGCTTTCCAATAATCAGTAACAAAATTTGATGTACTGTTTATTTTTAAACCAGCTTTTTCTAAAATGTTTTCTATGTTATATTTCTCAGACCATTCTATTCCTTGATAAAAATATTTAAATTCAGAGTCTAGGGCTGGTAGAGACATAGCACATGAACCATGTTTTACCCACTCATGAGCCCAAATACTTTCTTTTTTATGAGATAAAGTTAAATTAGAAGCATTTAATAATGTAGTTTCTGTAGTATTACTAGGTAGTAATTCAATATCGGTCCAATATTCATTTAATTTATCTTTAATGCTGTAGATGAAATCAGGATTAAATACTACTGATTTGTTACAAAACACTGGACCCAATGTTCCAATTTTGGTAGGCCTAAAAAAGATATATTACAAATATAATAAATTATTGCTTAAAAATGAATAAATTAAAGTTTTAGCAAAACTTTTTCCCGTTCATAATAATAAAAATTAAGATTACCTCCTAATAAGACAAATTTAAAATATTTAACTATTATATAATAATATATATATATATATCAATACCTTAAAAAATTAATACAAAATAAAAAAACTTTACTAAAAAAATACAAATCTCTCAATATGCAAGATTATAGTTCATTATGAAAAAGCACAAAAATATGTAAGAAGTTAAAAAAATATTCATGTCTTAGTATAAAATCAGAAAATATAAAATATCTATCATCTAATTTGTAATATAAACACTCTAATATCCAAACTACTAGGTAGTTTAAATTATGTACATATTACGCCAAATTTATGAAATTGCTGATTTCATGAAATCATGTAAAAAAAATAATATGTAATTTGGCGTGTAACCCAAACCATACTTGCCAAAATATTTAAATATAATACAATTTTTTTTTATTTACTTTTTTTACACATTAAAATGTATTTATTATTGTATTATATTTCCGGTGTTTTACACATTTATTTAAATTAAATTGTGCTTTATAATTTTTTAAGAAGAGCCTTGCTGACTTCACGCAATTGGCAGTATTATGAACTTTGAGTTGCTGATTTCACATATTCGGTGACCACATTGCTGATGTCATGAAATTGGCAATTTCATAAATTCGGTGTAACATATATAAGCATATGTTTTTATATAATAATAAAAATTATATTTATAGAAGTAATTGTTATATGAATAAATATTTTTCCTTGATATATATATGTATAGACCAGGGTTAGACTAGGCCACGGGGCACCGGGGCATGCCCCGGTAGGATGCTGTAATTTTGGTTGAATAAAATTACTTAGATTTTTTTGTTTTTAATTTAATGCATCTATCTTCTATTCTTAAAATAAAATAAAAAATATCGTCTTGTAACATGATATTACTTATGGATGCGGTGACACAGGATTAAGTAACTCGGAGTTTGAAAATTTAACATATTTAATGTTGCAATAGGCCAATTATAACAATGATTTCATCAGAATATTTATAAATACAAAAATTGTAGGAAATTTGAATACAAAAGATGTGTACAATATGTTAATCATACGAAGTACCGTTCGCATTTGTTCAAACAACATTTTATTAAAACAAAATGTTGGTATAGGTTACGGTCTTAGAAGATTAATTTTCTAAGACCATGGTATGGGTAGACATTGTCGCGCAAGATATGCAATAACAAAATTGTTTTTCGATAATAATAATTTTTATAAGATTTATTAGACTTTTATTTAAAAACATTTTAATAGTTTTGACGTTCAGTCAATAACAAGTCTGTTACTAGTTTTCAACCTTAATGGACCTTTGGGCCACATTCACAAATTAAAAATGGTTCTAGAGCCAGACAATATAAAAAATGTATATGATATTCAATGACATTTGCTAGTTTTGAAATTTACTGTGGGCTGCATAAAAGAGACATTAGTTACCGACCCCACTGTTCTAACTCAATTAAAATTAAACGTATAAACATATTTAAATCAAATCATTTTTTATGGTGTAAAATTTATCTTAAAAGGTAGGTCATTATATCAATATTATAGATAAGATATATTATGCGTAAACTAGATTTATTTAAGGTATAACATTAAATCTGAAAATATTCAAATGTACTCGTGTGAATATTGTTTTTTGAGTTACGAAGATACATTTTCAGTTAAACAATAATTTGATAAGGTACCTACCTACTTATAAAGTTCCAATGAGGCCATTTGAAATTATTTTGCCCGGTCCGAGCTATAAAGCTAGTCCAACCCTGGTATAGACATTATATATATTTCAATACATATATATAAACATAAATTATACACACAGTAATTATTTAATAATATAAGTACATATATCAAAAAAATTACTGTATCTATATCTGAAAAACTTATTGTGTATAATCTACATCTTGTAATAATTATATTAAATAAAAACTTAAATGTATATATTTCTAAATTAATTAATCAATATTTAATATAAATAATTATTTTAATAATGCTATAATTAATAATATAGCTGATTAAAAGAAACTCAGATAAAAATACTTGTAATAAATTAATAATATTATTTATCTATATTTCTATTTAATCATAATTATAAATTTTTAATTACGGTTTATGACTTATGTGCTTTGGAATACATATACTATATAATATATACAGGGGCATATTTATGGGGGGACGAGGGGGCCCGGGACCCCCTCCGAAATGAAAAACACCATTGTTAAAGATTATTATTTTTAACATGGATATGTCTTAATACTGGGGATTTTCAATAATTTGTCGCAACACTGAGAATGTTGCTTACGCGATAATTTAAAATTTTATATTTATAAAATATGTTTATGCTTTTAAGAAAATATGTGGTGAATTTTGAGTAAATAATAAAAAATTTGTTTATTACAATGTAGTTTTTATACTTTTAAAAAATAATAAATCATTAAAAAAATTGAGTTTCTTATTTCTTTGATGGTGTAAAGACAGTCAAGAAGTCTTATAGTGTTAAAGAAATTTTTTTTCGTAATAATGTGCTTCCTTCTTCCTTTCCATCCAAAAATCAAATACATAATCGGCCCCCTCCAAAATGAAAACCTATATACGCCACTGAGTATATAAATATCTTAATGCCAACGTTTTAAATATAAATTTAGTAATGATTACAATATTAAAGCAAAATTAACCAAAATGTCTTAATAAATATTGAGTTAATTTATTCTATTATATAGCTTAAATAATCAGATCTCAAATAAATATATATATTTAAAAGAAAATATTTTCTGGTTTAGGGATTACTTAAAATTCAATCAACAGAGGCATGGCAAAGAATTATTTGAAAGACAGTTTCCTCTGAGACTTTTGTAAGTAGGAAGATTTTTGATGTATAAATTAAGCTAAATTCAACTATTTTTTTTATTATAAAACAATTTTTATAAAGTATAACCTCAATGATCACAGAATATATAATTCTACTTTTTACTATGGTACAACAATATAGTATATACTTTATATTATTCAAAAATAATGATCCTAACCAAAGTAAAGGTGAGGGGTTTTGATCGGTAAATGAATGGATTAAATGTCATAACCTGTCTAATTTTATACTTCACTGATAATCCCAATGTAAAAGCATAAATTAAATTGTTAAGACTATAAGCAATAATTTTTTTATTTTTACATCTACATGAAATTATCAATATAAAGCCAAAAGTATTAAAATAATACCAACCATATACCATGTATGGTCCACATATTTTTTTTTGGTGGATAGTAACATTCATGTGAAGCATTATGAATTTTCCACGTATAACATACAGTTTTTGGCCATGATTGTGTGAATATTAATAGATCCCAACTGTTAGAATCAATGGGAGGACGTTCATGTTTCATATTGAATCTGTTAAATAGATAATAATTCACATAAATTTTCATTTTAAATTTATGAATGTAAATTAATAAAATTACCCCAAATATAGTGTACCAAGTCCAAATGTTATAATTGCTGCTGAAAGCAGCGCTGTTCTCTTGTTCATTCCCATTTCAAGGATCTATTAGTTAATAAAATAAATAAACATTTAATGTAAACTTTAAAAAAAAAAAAATTTAATTATTTAATTCAATGTAGAATTTTATTAAAAATTATTTTTACTTAAATGTAAGATAATTTATTTTTATACAATTAACATTTTTGTTAATAAGTACAGAATTTTTTATTTTTACTTACATGTAACACTTGCTTTAAACTAATGGTTTCATACTAAAATTACTCAAAATATTGAATAGAAATTACTAAACTGTTGTAGTTATCTATAGTAAATACAGAACATGTAGACGTAGTATAACAGATCGATTAAAAAATTATATTCATGAATATATAAGCTTCATACGTCAATGATTATGTCGCCATAGTGAAAACTGCATGAGTAACCATATTGTGAGCAGTACATGCCAATTAAAGTAAATCGCGAATTACACTTTTACACAATCCATATGGTATGAATAAATGCGCTATCGAAAAACATCTATCGAATTTTTCGATAGTTCTATTTTGCAAATTTACTTACACAATATATTTTTCTAACATCAACAAATAATAATTTACATCATTTTGTTAATAAAGTATTTAAATTTTTTAAATACAATTTTTAATTAATTTTACAATTTCCAATTATTATATATTATATTCCAATATATTATATTGCTATTTTGTAAATACTGCTACTATAATGCTTATCATTCATTTTAAATATGATATTTTATTAGTAGCTAATATTGATAGCAAGTAACAATAACATTGTAGAAATCATTATTTTCGTTAGTTGCCAGGATCTTGTCAACAAGCGGTAATATTTGTTTAACTAGAGTTGCCATACGTCCTAAAAAACTGGAATTGTCACCGATTTTGGACTTCGCGTCCCAATGTCTCGAAAAATTGTTTCGGGACGTCCAAATGGGACGGCTTAGACGTTTAGAGGAAATGTAGTAATGTTTAATTTTTAATTTCGACTATTTTATTTCAAAGTAAATTTTTAATTGTAATCGGTTAACAATATATACATAATAAAAACATTATTTGTAATTAACACATATAAAAATTTAATATATTTTATTTTACAAAAATATTTTTAAATATTATATTGCCAGCCATCAATAATCCTCTTCAGTGGCGTATATATAACTTTTGTATGGGGGCGGAGGAATCATTTGCAAACAAATTATTATTTTTTTTTACGTTTCTAACGCCCTCACACTATGAATATTATTTTATGATGTTTAAAAAAAGGCCTAGGGGAATTTAACATCCATATTCCTCCCTTGTATGCGCCACTGGTCCTTTCAATATATTAAAAGTTATATAAAAAGTTTATTATTCAATATTGTGTTTGTGTTGTCTCGGTTTCGCCTTATAAATTTATGGCAACCCTATGTTTAACTGATGTTATATTTGAATCGTTTCCAATTATTCTGTATATTATTTAAACAATGAAACTATGAACTATTTAGTATGAAAATGTTAATAATTGTAATTGGAAAAATAACATGAATATTAATTAGGAATCATATTTAATTGGCTTTATTTCAAAAATATTTTTTCCAAATAGAATAGAATTTGTACTATTTAATTTGAAAACAATAGAAAATAACGAATTATAAAATAAAAATAAGAAAAGTTTTCATACAATAATCATAGTTTGAAAACATTCGCCATTCTGATTCCAATGTAAAATTAAGTTTTACCCGTGCGATAACAATATAAACCGGCCGAATTTCAATACACACCAACACCACAACCTACCATATAATAATATTATATAATCTATAATAAGATAGTATTCTATGTAGTATTATATACTCTGTAATCCACATCTATAAGATAAGAAAAAATTGTTATTTGTGCAATACAAATTTTCATTTGTATATATATATGTATATATATATTTATTATGTAAACATAATTTCCATATGAAAACAAAGTTTTCTTCATTTAGACTAACTTGGGAAAAAAAATATATTCTTTAAAAGATTCCTTGCATTTTTTTACGTAGGAAAAACATTTTGCATATGTTTTTGATTATGCATTATTTACTTACAAAATTGTTCTGAGAAAATATAAAACAAAATATTTTAAAATTATTTTTAACAAAATATACTGAGAGGCAAGAAACACTAATAAAATATTTTACAATAATAATAATAAATAAATAAAAATTTAATACATATAACAATAACTTAAACATTGTACATCTAAGAAATAACTTATTAATATTTAATATTGAATATAAAAGGTTTACAATTATTATATAAGAAAAGTCACATAATTATTGATAATTTATTATAAACTTAAATTAATAGGAGCTTAAATCATTTTAAAATGATATCATAAGTTTCTTTGAAATTAAGTATAAATGTTAGCAATGATTTTATATCAACATTTTATTAGTAGTGTTTTAGATATTTTTTTTTATATAATCCTAAACTAATAAACACAAATAAAACCAAACCTCAACAGATTAATTTAGGAAATATATAATTTGTACATTATTAAATAAAACTAAAAATTAAAATAAATAAATGCTAAATATTAATATGCATTAACTCATTGAATATAATTTAATCAAGTTAATGTGTGGTTAATAAAAAAACTTCTATTAAAATAATTACACAAGAATAAAACAACATGAAGTATTATTTTAAAGTTAGTTCTACTCATTAAATGATAAATAGAAAATTTTAATTTTTAGTAATTGTAAAAATTAATTAATTATGTTTAGCAATATTTTATATTTCAACAGAATTGAATGCAAAATAATTGATAAATTATATTGTTTTGCACTTAATGCAATTTTGATTAACATATTAACAAATATTAATCTTAATACAATAATTTTAGGTGAAATAAAGATGTTTTATTAATTATTGAAACTACATGAAGTACATAAATATGACACAATAAAATTATATATTGAAACATATTTTTCCTTATGAAAATTTACTAACAAAATAAACATATAATAAACGGAATTTTTAATATAACTATGGACTAAGCGTTAGTCATTAACTACCCAATTACTAATAAACAGTTTATATACAATTTAAAATTAAAATTGTATGGAAAATTTGAGTAAAAAAATAAAATTTTGATCATAAAAATTAAATAATACATAAAACATGCAATTAATATATTATATTAATTCAATTAGATAAAATTTTTATAAATTATTGTGCATCTTCCAATTTTCGCCATACCACCTACAAAAAAATTCAAACTTATATAATTTATAAAAATATTTTATTAATAAATGTATATTACATTGCACATTTCTCTAAGTAATGCTTTTTCTTCATCTTCCATATCAACACCATTATTACTTTCATCTCCCTTATCTTCTAATTGTTCACGTAGTTCTAATACTTGAAGAGCAGTTAAAACAGATTCTGGATGTGTCATTTTCTACAATGAAAAAATATATAATTAAAATCTACTAATATATTTGTTAAACATAGTTTGTAATATTTTATGGTTAAGAAAATAACATAGAAAAAATATATCCTTGTAGTCAATCAGAATTTGAAATATCTTTTCAAGATATTATTCAATTTACATAATATATCATGTCAAAATTTAGTTTTCTGCGAATAAAATTTATCATATAATATCTATGGCAGATCCAGGTAGGGGGCACAAAAGTGCCCCCTTCTGTTAATGGACTACAAAATTTTTTTTAATGATTATTTATTTATTTATGTATTAATTAAATAATAATTAAAATTAAATATACACACATATATATATATATAATCGTTAGACAGCCGGTGTTATTGAATGTCAAAGGCCATTACTTTATGGAAGCCTATAAATCTGCATCAATATTTTTTAATATGTTGTCATCAAAAATATTGTGTATTACATCCGTCACAACAGCGACTTTAGTATGATCATTCAGTTAATTGAAACAAATATATTAATAATTAATTTAATACACATAATGAATTTAGAAAAATTTTGGATTCGCCTCTAGATTAGGTAATCTCAATATTATAATATTAAAATTAACTATTGTTTGTATTTTTTTTTTTTTTTTTATGAAGTTTTAATTAAATACCATACATTTATTAAGATATAATATAAAAAAATACTTACTGGAAAAGAACCATCGGCATTCCAACTACTAATCTTTTGATCAATTTTTTCTTCTTGGGTTATCTTTTTAGATAATTTATTTTTTTCATCTTCTAACTCTTTCACTTTAGCTTCTAGCTGTCTTATATAATTTAATGATCTTTGATCATACAGTAGATGTTGATCTATAAAAATTAATAAATAGGATGCTTAGAATTAAAATTATAAAAATAATAATTTATTATCTTTTACCACTAGATTGATTTAACTGTCTATGATATATGGCTTGATTTTGATTACCAGATATCATATTTTCATCAGCATTTGTAGATGAGCTACTACCATCGCCTTCATCTCGTCTGTGTAGTTCTTCAGGTAAATTTCCAGAACCAGAAGAATTTCCACAAGCTCTACATACAGAATTATCTCTTAACCTATTTGGTCCACATCTTTCTTCATCTAAATATAAGCACAATTCCTAAAAACAAAATTATAATTTTTTTTAGAAATATTACAAATAGATTTTAGAGTAAACGAAAACCTTAAGTTCCATGTTATCTTCAATGAGATGCTGTTGTTTAGCTTCAAGATGCCTTAATTTAACCTGATATGCAGCAACTTCTTGTCTCATCACAGAAGCTGTATATCTTCCAAATCTTTGCCATTCTCTAGCTAGTTTTCGTCCTTTTTGTCTATCATCATCCAAAAAACAACATAAATCACGTAATTCTTGATTTTCATCATTCAGTCTTTGATTCACTTCTTTTAAACCATTGATTTCTGCCATCAACTGCCCCACCTTAAAATATTAAATAGAACAAAATTAAGTTCTATACTTGAATAATTTGAGAAATCCTTAACTAACCTGATCTGAAGATATTTTGTTTGTATTGTCCGAATCTATTTTCCGTACAAACTTCAACATATCCGTTGGTTGCTCTCCTGGCAAAGTTCGATATCTATGATTGTCCACTGTATTGGCATATGGCTTTTCACTTTGTTGTCTTCTAATCAAATTAATAATTAACAATGACTTATTAGACCTTAGCCCAATTATTCACTCGTAGTACATTAATTGAATAAATATTATTATAATTGATACTTGATTAAATAGTTTAAATTCATACAAGATATAATTATTTAATTATTTTTTACCTGTCAATATTAGATGCTGAGTAATTATTTAGTTGTCCATTAAATTGACAACTAGGGCTTGGTGGTGGTTGATACTTAGGGGGTATTACAACATTTGATTTTTGGCTGGTTGTATTGTTTTGGCCATTATAATTTTTTGGCAATCCACTAACACAAGACATGATAAAACATCTATGTACGATTGACCATGTTAAATTACATACATAAAGTAAACCATATTATAAACACTGTAAATCTAAAACAAAAATAATAAAAATCATTATTCACATAAACAATACGAAAAAATACGTAATTTTAAAAGAAAAACCATATGAAAGTAGAAAATTTTTTATATAATTTAAATTTATTATAATTATTTAAGTATATAATATAAATACAAACCATATAAAGTTTTAACTGTTCAGAAATTATTAAATGAAATACTAATCCATTAATTATAAGCAATTGAAGAGGGAAAGTTTTCTCAAAGAAATTCACCAACACGACAACTGAACGATAAGTGGGTAAATAATATTTAATATTGTCAAATATTAAATTCTAAATAGAAGCAGAAAAAAAAGTGATAGCATACAGCGACCTGTTTAATATTTACAATATAAAGTCAAAATTCTTTGGACAACCTGTTAGAAACAGGTTCTCTTTTTGGTACTACCACAAAAATATCAAGATGTAGAACACAGCAACCACTCTATCAACTGTTGAACAAATATTCCAAAGAGGATATTAACGTATTTATTTTTTAAATTTTTTTTTTTACTGGACCATACAATTTTTTGACATTTTAAAAATTATGAAGCAGATAAATAATTTCCGTAAATTATAAGCTTTTAAATAATGACTTTTAATCTAGATTGAAACCCTATTCGCTCCACATAAATTTATAAATAATAGTTAAATATCACAAAATAATTTGCTAATACCTAATGAACTTAATTTGACAGTTTTATGTGTAAGTTTAGCAAATTAATTTATAACCTAACTTTTGCAGAAGATCGCATTTTCTTAACCCAACAAAAGCGCAGTAAACGTTATAGTAGGTATGTAGTATGCAATCGTTGGAAATCAAAAATCCTAATTTTTTTTATTATTTATAAATTTTTTATGGTTACTAGCACTGTATCCCTTCTAACATAAACTACCGGAAATTCTATAACGTTGTACATTTATACATTTCGTTTGTTACAGGTAAATACCATTCAATGTGATTTTCCATTTTATTGCTTTTGAAGTATTGCATAAGTACATTTTTCTGAAAAAGATTAAGACATTTTTTTATTACGTGTTATTTATTTTTTTATAAATTACCTAAAAAATGAGTCAAGCTGAAGAATGGGATGAATGGGAATCGCCATCTAATGTACCATATCAACCTCCTCCTCAACGACAGTTTAGGCAATCATTTTCTAAACAATTTGAAATTAATTCAAATGATTTGCTCATGGAAATAGATTCGCGCTTTGCAGGCATGGTGATTGGTAAAGGTGGCGTGAAAATTAAAAGCTTAAGGAAGGAGAGTAGTGCTTTTATTTCAGTCATCGATAGTGAAAATTATGGATCTAAAGTTGTAAAAATATCGGGTAGTGCTGAAGCCAAAGAACTTGCTCAAAAGCTTATTAAAGATATAATCGCTGAGAATGATCCAAACAAGATTTTACAAAAATTACAAGAAGAGTCTAAAGCTAGCGAGTCTGTTCAATCTATTTCTAATTTTGATTGGGATCAATTAATGCTAGAACAAGCAGAAAACCTTAAAAAAAAGTTAGCAGCTTTACCACCAATTGTTAAGGATTTCTACAAAGAACATCCTGAAGTATCCATGATGAGTGATGAAGAAGTAGAACATTTTAGAGTGTCCAAGAATAATATTATGGTTAAATATATTGATGAAAATAATGTAAACCCAATTCCAAAACCAGTGTTAAAATTTTCACATGCATTTGAAGATTATCCAGATATATTAATAGAAATGCAAAAACAAAAGTTTGAAACTCCTTCACCAGTACAGTGTCAGGCCTGGCCAATTATTATGAGTGGCCATGATTTAATAGCTATTGCTCAAACTGGAACGGGTAAAACATTGGCATTTTTGCTTCCTGCTTTTATTCATATTGATTTTCAACCAACTCCTCGTAATGAACGGAAGGGACCATCAGTATTAGTATTAGCTCCAACTAGAGAATTAGTTTTACAAATTGAAAGCGAGGTATGTACAGGAATTAAATATTTTTTGAATTTTCGATCTAATACTACTGTATATTTTCCATTGATTAGATAGATTTTTTTTCAAAATATTGAAGTTTTATTAAATTAAAAGATACAATTAATTTTTGAAATATGAAAATTTGAAGAACAGTGTTAAAGACGAATTTGATATTAGATAAAATGATTTAACTCCCATTTCTTAACTAAAAGTCTTAACTAAATTACAAACCAAAATTTTTTTGTGTAATACAATGATCAGATCTGTCATATAGAATCTAAATTTGGGAGATGATCAAACATTCCAACATCCAACCCATCCAGTCTTTCCAAAATATTGCCCTACGCACTATACTGATGCTTTGTGGTCCATGACAAATCTTTTATCTCACCATGACCTCAAAGTAAAAAATAACACAGATTACACCAAATCTACTATCACCGATTCTACTCCAAACTCAACTCCAGTACTAATTCCCTCATTAAAAACATGGCCATCCCATATATCCCAGATAACTCCCATACAATTAGAATCATGATCTACTTAAGTGATAGTAAATCTAACTAATAGTTTGTAGGTGTCGACAATGGATGACTTCCTTAAAAGTAATTCTTAATATCATGCGTTTATACATAATCTAAATTACTAAATATGATTGTTTGTATAGATTGTTTTATTTAAAATAAAATTGCTACTATTGAATTAAATAAAATGTGTTGGTTTTAAAATTATGTTATATTTTTTAATCATACTTTTAGGCAGTAAATCTGTTTTGAATGTATCTGTTTATTTTTATTTTTAATAATTTGTATTTAATATAAATGTTCATGCTAAACAATAATATTGTTAATTTACTTAGTGGATAATGTAGATACTTAAGACATGCTATTTTTTGATTTTTTCAGTAGTTTATTTAATATTAGTGAAAACAATTAACTTGAATATAATATTTTAATTTTCCCAGATAGTAATTTAAATTAGTATTAACATTGACAAAATAATCATATTTATAAATTTTAAAAATTATGACTCCAAGTAAAATAATCAACTATCAAATTGATGTTTTAATACGTAGTTTTCAAGTTACATATAAATAAATTAAATTCAAATATCTTATCAATTATTATTTTGATTTATGAAATAATACAAAACTTATAACATGTCAATGTTTCTTTATGTTTCAATTATAATTAAATAAAAAAATTTATCAACACATATGTTGGTAAATGGTTCATTATCAATAGTTAATTTAAGATTTTTTTTAGTAAGATTTAGTGCAAATACATAAAATACTATTAAAATAATTAAACATATTTTCAAGGTAATAGCCATTTTAGATGTGACCCAAATACTCCTCTTAATTAAATTACCGTTCAATTTAAAATAATAACTCTGTGAACATATGATTGTTATATATTATTGAGAATGTTATATATTATTGAAAAAAAATTATATTTTTTGTTTAGGTTAAAAAATATAGTTATAAAGGAATTAAAGCCATGAGTATTTATGGTGGTGCTAGTTCTGGGAAACAAAAAGAATGTTTACGAAATGGAGTTGAAATTGTAATTGCTACTCCAGGTCGTCTTAATGATTTTGTTGGTAGTGGTGCTATAGACTTATCTGATGTCACATTTTTGATACTTGATGAAGCTGATCGTATGTTGGATTTGGGTTTTGAACCACAGATTCGTGTTTCATTACTTAAAGTAAGACCAGATAGACAAACCATAATGACAAGTGCAACCTGGCCTCCTGGAGTTAAACGTCTGGCTAAAAGCTATACAACTAACCCGATTCAAGTAATGGTTGGGTCATTAGATTTGACAACAGTCAACACTGTTAAACAAGATATTTTAATAATGGAAGAAGAAGAAAAAGAATTATGGATTGAAGATTTTCTAAAGAACTGCAGTGAAGATGATAAGGTATAAATTATTTTTCTAATATTTTAAATACTTAAATATTCTTGTATTTATTTAATAAGAATTAATAAATTAAACATTCTACTAATATAAATATTTTTTATTTAGGTTATAATATTTGTGAACCGAAAAGTAACAGTTGATCAACTTTCATCAGATTTAAGTATGAAAGGCTTTACTGTTGAATCTATCCATGGTGGTCGTGAACAATGTGATCGTGAAATGGCTTTAGAAAGTTTACGTAATGGAGAAGTTTCTATTTTAATTGCAACTGATGTAGCTTCTCGTGGCATTGATATTAATGATATAACAGTTGTAATAAATTATGATTTTACTAAGGATATTGAAGAATATGTACACAGAGTCGGTCGAACAGGACGTGCTGGCAAAACTGGTCGAGCTATTACTTTAATGACTCGGAGAGATTGGAGTAAAGCAAAAGAATTAGTTGAAGTTATGGAAAAATCTGGACAAGATGTACCTCCAGAGTTAAAAGAAATGGCTAAAAGATATGAAGCAAAAAGAGAAAGAGAAAGAGTTGAAGGAGGTGATAGACCATTTAGAAGTGGTCGTGGTGGTGGTAGAGGATTTTCTAGAGGTGATCAAGGATTTTCAGGAAATAGAAGAAATAACTGGTAAATTTATAACAACTAATTTATGAAGTTCTTTGATCTCATGAATAATTATATGTTATTTATTATATCTTTGAAAATATTTTAGTATTAAGTACATGTTATTTAAAAATAAGATTGCATTGTTATGTTATATATAATACTGTTTTTTCAATATAAAATAATAAATTGTATTTTCTAAATAATACACTTATAATAAAGTTCATATGAAACCATGTTAGATATTTAATTATTTATTTTTAAGTATTTTTTCAAAAACGAGAAGTCATTTGAAGAACTAATATTAATAAATATAAACATATCAGAATAATTATTAATTAATTATTAGTTTATATTAATAATACTAAATAACACATAGTTAGGGGTTTCTTTAAATATTTTATGAGTTAATAATTTTAGGTAGTAATATCATTAATGTTACAATTAATAGAAATCTACTGCTCAAGGATCAAAAAATTTTAACCTGCACAAATCATATTCAAATGAAAGAGAAGCATTTAACTAATGTTTAACTATATAAGATTGTACTTAATTGATTTATAATCCTTCAAAAACTAAGTAAAAAATATAAAGTCTGTTTTGTTGCATATTACAATGTAATCATGATCAAATTTAACTCAAATTTCTTTCTTATAATTATGAACAAAATGTGGGGTGAGAAATTATAAATTGAAAGTTAAAAATACATATAAAACCAATAAAATTTATTAAATTAGTTTATCAGAAAATAAAACAATAATGTATACCATTCTCTAAAAATCTAATATAATAACGACAACATTAATATTTTATCATTTTTTTTATTACTCATTTTTTATTTTTTCGATTTATAGCCACAAAAAAACTAGCCTTGGACTTCGTGTTTGACATACCTGATGTAGATGTTTGTATTTAAAATTTAAAAAATTTATAATCTATAAATATTGAACAAATTAATAATGATTTTACAATAGTTTAAAATGATATAAAGATGAAAACTTGAACTAATTATTCTAGTTGGCATAGCTACATATTACATTTTTATTCAATACCAATAATACTTTGTATTAGGAAGTTACCTGAATAAATTTATTTAAATTTTTTTATTTGTTTTGTTTAACTATGATATATTATATATATAATATATTATATTGTTAACAAGGAAGTTACTTTAAACATTTAAGAAATCAAATTATCAAGTTTTTTGTCAACCATTATTTTGTGATGATTTAAATGAATTGGACAGATTTAACTTGGAAATGTACTTAGGTTTTTTGGGCTGGAATTAATCCTGGTTTGTATTTTATAGTAATGACTGATGTATGAAAGATGATATGATTAAAGACAGGGCTTTGCACCAGAATTAACCCAAACCCATAACACCCCTAAAAATCAAACACCCAAAACCCATATAACCCGAATGATTTTTTTTTTTTTAAACACCCAAATTAACCAAAATCCGAATAAAATATTGGTTATAATTTTAATAGATATTATAATTTATAAGTTTCATACACATATTAAATAACCCCTCTCTTCCCAAAAAATAAATCGTAGTTACACCATTAATTGAAATTAACATAAGGATAGTTTAATTTAAAAAACTGTACAACAGTTGTATAAGAAATTGACATTTTATTACATAGGCAGGTAACAAAAAATATAAATATTTCATTATTGGAGGGGGAGCTCAGCCTCTCAACCAACCTCCACTAACGAAAAATAATATTTTTCATTGACTACTTAACACCCGTATTAACCAATATTAACCCGATTAATAACGGTTATTAACACCCAAATGTTTGTTTAAATGTTGTATAGCGATGTTTGAACACTCGAAACCCGAAAAAATGATTCTGGTGCAAAGCCTTGATAAAAGATAACAATTTAAATTAAATTCTAGGGGGAGCAAAGAGTCCTTACCTTTTATTGTTATTGTGATTAACAAATTAACAATTAACCTATTAACTTATTAACAAAATTGGCATAAAACCACTAATATTTTTATGACTACATCACTGGAATAGAGTAAAGATAATAATTTAAAATAAATATCAAAATATATTTAATACAAATACAATAAATATTAAAAATAAGCATAATTTCATCTAGAAATTTTTTCTTCCTTCACTTATCCCTGAAGCTTTTTATAAAAAAAACTTCTAAGCTTGATGCACTATAGCACCAATCTCTTTCTAAGCACAATACGATTTCGTTCTTCTTCGTCATCACTTCCATAAGCTGAAGACACACCTGATACAGCACCACGCCAAGAAGTAGCTTGCATAAGTTCTTGATCTGGTTCAGTGCGATTTTCGTAGAGCATAAGATTAAGACACTCTTCATATATTCGGGCTTCGGGGAAGTCAACCTTAAACAAATATAAAAATATACAAGGCTGAGTGAGTTAATGATATTTTTTAACTCATTAATTTAATTGAGTTCATGTTTAATTAAATTAATGCACATGAGAATTACATCAAGTAAGTTAAAAAATATAGTTAACAAAACTTAACTTCAATTAATAAGTTAATCAAAAAAATATATATATATTTAAATTAAGTACTGATATATTAACAATTTACAAGTCTTTTTTAACATTAACGATAATGAAAATGCAGAAAAATCTTATTAGATTGTAATAAGAGTAGAAAAATATACATTTCATTATTGGAATTGTTTTTAAGCATTCAAATGTCAAATTTATGGTAATTTATGTATCGTTTTTTTTAATTCATTTTTCATATAAATCACATATGATAAATATAATTTAAAAAAATTATTCTTTTTAATGTTCAATAACAGTATGAAAACTAAAAATAGTTACTGCAGCTGAAAGTGTAACTATAAAATTATACAGACAATAAATATATACAGTAGACACAAAACATTAAATTAAATATACATTATTTAAATTTATTAAAATCTAAACAAATAAAACAATACAATGGACAAAATACCTATTAAATATCAATAAAATAGTCATATCAAAATATTCATCAGCTTTTAAATTTATTTTCTTATTCAATAATACTTAATAATATTATAGATTATGGAATAATTTTAATAATAATTGTATTCTATAAACAATAATATGTACCCATTTTTGTAATATAGATTTACGGCCACTTTTCATAACAATGGTAATGTAATTCATAGCTATTTTTACTCAATAGTCAATAGTACTTTTCCTGAGACCAGTAAGACCTCTATTATAGTTAACAAATTTTTAATACTTAACCTAACCTATGGCCTATGGAGTCCAAATATGGGGATGAGCCAAGCCTTCCTAAATAAGAACAATCCAGGCCTTCCAATCAATCTCTCTACGACAAATAACATTTGCACCATGGTATGTTTCTAATGTCTCATTACACAATGACCTAAAAATTGTAATAGTTCCTATTATAGCTAAAAATTATTATAAAAAATTTCACAACAAATCTATCGACCATTTAAACCCACTAATATCCAATTTAGCCAGTGAATCCATATCCCAGACAATCTCTCACATCGACTAAAAAGAAATGGTGTCATGATCTTTTGAACTCCAACTTGTATTAACAAAACCCCCTTTCATGTTTGATGGTATCCACACTGGTGGATTTTCCTCCTCACGTAATGTCATGTTGCTTTTTTTTTTTCTTATGCATTGTTGTTACTTGTTACCAAATTTATTTATTGTATACATAAATACAGATTGTAAATACACTTTTACTAATAAAAAAAAAAAAAGTATAAAATCTTTCTTAATTGAATTTAGCTTTAAAAAAATATTTTTATACTCAGAAATTTATATGAAGGTAAATTTAAGATCTTAGTTCTATAACCAGAAACAAGCATTATTATATTTGGTCAAATATTTTCATCCGTTTTAACATATATATCTATTCAAGATGATCTTCTTATATATTGAGGAACTGAGGCTGAAATTTAATGAAATTAAAACGATCAAATGGCAATAAGAATCTAGTGATTCTAGTGATTTTATTTAGGGATCTTATTTTATCACATAATTTATGTTAAAATGATACACCTGCCAATAGGCTTTTAAGATTTGAAATATTTTAGGATTAATAATATTAATTTATTTAATAAAAGTTACCTACTAAAAGTACATTATAATATTGCATTCTAGCCCTTCTGACAAAGTTATTACAAGCATAAATGAATATATTAAATTTAAATATGTTAGATATAACTACATTATTAAGAACCTTTCAAAGATAAATTAAAATTTTTTTTTTAAAAATTAATTTTTTAATTTATTACCTTAGTATGTTTTTTATCTGTAGCATATACAATAGATGTACAACAAACTTCAGCAACTTTAGTTGCCAGACCAAAATAACTCCAACAACATATTTCACTTGAACCACTTACATCTTTGATAAATAAAAATCTTGAACCAAAACGCAATGAAAGTTTATCAAATAATTCAATATTTTTGAGTAAATTGTCATCAGATGCACTAGAATTAAATTATAATAAGTACAAAAAACCATAATAAAGTCTCTTATTTTATTACCTTGTGTATGAATACTTATTATTGTGTCTATTTATCAATAGTTTTACAACAGGCTACAATATATAATAAATTAGTTAAAAGATTATGATTTTGGTTTAAAAATTAGTTACTTTGGAACTTGATGTAATTAATTGACTTAGGTCCGCGCTTGTAGATACAAGAGGTATACAACATTGCGGTTCAATTTTGCACTGTCTTAACCTTAGAGCTTGTTGGCAAGCTTCAATAAGAGGAGATATTAAGTAGAATTTGGCTTCAGCTAATAGCTCAGCAATTTCATGTGTTTTATTTGGAAGCGCAACATGTTCATCTCGTAAAAAGTTTAATACAGAATTGAAATGTTTGCCACAACGATCAATTAATACCCAACCTGAACATTTTTCAAATAAGTGAAAATAGTTATATTTAATACAATTCTTCATTAAAAGTAAATTTTCTTTAGTTCTTTTGTGTTTTACAACTAGTCTAAATATAACAAGAACACACCTCAAACCTTCAAATTAACAACAATAAATTGTTCTAGTTTAAATACCTTCAGTATCAGTGAGTACCTTCATCCGGCCACTAAACATAGCTTTAAGCATTGTATCATGTTTAGTTAATGTTCCTATTGTAGTGTAAAATAATGAACCACCAATATTTAATTTTGCATACTTGGGTTGACTGTCTTGTGACTGCATTCTCAAAATACACGAATGATTAAATACACAATTGTACTCATAAGAATTTAAATAAAAAATAAAAGTTCACGTTTTACACCAGTTTATTAAGTAAATCAGCTATAAAAAAGTTAATATTAAATCTTACAACAATAAACGCCATTATTACAATTAATTTTGGTAAAATTACATGAATTAAATTACAATAGTAAGGTAAATAACTATTGAAATACTATACATTTAGAACAAAAATATAGAGAATCCAAGGGTGATACGAAATCCACAGTATTGATAATTGAATAGATAAAAGTATGCCTTTTATTACCTTATATATTTTCTTATAATCTGTGATAATACCAATTTTGTTATTAATTATAAATATAGATAATAGAAGAATATGCTTTCTATTATCTATGATTATAAAAGACCACGGATAAATTATTTTATTCATGGAAATGACAAACTATGATTATTTAAGTTATTTTAAATATATAATTTTCCAAAGGTAGATCAAAACAAAATAACAGACAAGATAATAAAATATGTTCTTAACTAACCTTAACATAATCTAAGCGCTCTTTAAAATAGTGACCAAAAATTGAACTAAAACTAGCCGAATCACAAAAAGATATGAAATTTGATATAAGAGTTATTTTGACTTAATCTAATGTTTTAATAACACCTTCTGAATTCGTGTACATTATTTTTACTTTATGGATAGTATTGGAATCCAAAATCATGGCCTATAGTAAAGTACTATACAAAAGTCATGTACTCCCGACGTTACTTAAACACCCCTCAGTTGTGAGTTATTTTTTTAAATGTAATATTTGATAGAGTTCTTCATCCGTTATTTTACACAAGCTTTGTTTGTATAGATTAGACAAGTTTGTCAGTTTCATCATATTTCAATTAACAAGAGACTAGTTTCTCTCACACCTAATAAATTATCAACTTCAAGTCTGAAAAATTTGACAGCATTCAATTTTACATTTTTACGACATAATAGTGGTGAGAGTAATGAACAAATTTCTTCAGTTACCTCTGGTAATGACGATTCTTTAGATTTGACTGAAGATGTTATACCTGAACGGCCCGAAGTACCTATTGAAGCATCTGTTGAACATGTAGAAAAAGTTTTGGTATATATATTACTTAAATGGTGAAATATATAAGAAAAAAAATTGATCTTAAAATATTTGTATTTTTAATAAATGGCTAGAATACATTAGGAGAAGAAACATTACAAAGTGCTGGACTTGGTGCATACACTCCAGTTGGCTTGTTACAAAATGGTTTAGAGTTTATGCATGTTTCTTGTGGTTTGCCATGGTGGGGTGCAATTATTGCAGGTTAGTATATAATTTTATACATTTTTATATAAAGTGCTAGTTTTTACATTATTTCTATGTTAAACTATTTAACTTTTACATTAAATGATTAAATGAGATAAGATATTTTTTTCTCCAAAAACTTAAAAAGTACATTTAAATATTAAATAAACCAAATTTTAAAGAATAGAATAAATATATAGTTTAAATTCAATGCAAAAAAATAATAATTTTAATTACTTAGATTTAAAAGAATGTATATCCTTTTGATAATAATAAAAATAATGTATCTTTTATATACAAATATATTCTTCTTCCTCTCCACCTTTCTCCCAACTATATGGGGTTGGCCTCCCTTGTCATAAACCATTTTAAACATATCAGTAATATAATAATTTTAGTTTGTTTATTCAATAAAGTATTAAAGTATAATGAAAAAAAAATATTAATATCGCTAACAATTAAATTGTAATTTAACAATAATAATAACAATCAACCGCACGACAATCACACACACATTGTATATAAATAATCTGATGTGGATAAATTATCAGTCGATAAGAATATCAATATCTTAGTCTGTTACTGTCACATTTTGTCAGTTGTCAGTATACACTATGCATCTATACGCAACAAAAAGTAATATAAAATAAAATTAATACGATCATACGTTTAATTTAGTTATTAATTATTATTATTATTATTATTTAGTATTTAAACAATAAGTTTTAAGAACATTTTATACTAATTTATAAAATTATTTCACTATTAGGTATGATACCCCAAAAAAAAAAAAAAAATAAGTTTCTAAATACGCCACTGCTTTTATTGTTTATTCTATAATATTCAAACAGTCCAATGCGTTTCTAATATATATTTATCAATTTACCATGTATCATTAATATTAAAAATGTTCTATTCAGGTACTGCAATTCTACGTTTGTTAGTTTTTCCTTTGGTAGTTGTATCTCAACGACATGCAGTAAAAATGAATAATAATATGCCTCAGGTACAAGCATATCAACAAAAAATTACTGAAGCTCGATTATATGGGAACCCATATGAAAGTAAATTATTTATTTATTATTTATATTTAACTGACTCTTGCTCTAGAATACTATGATTATAATTTAAAAATTGATATATAGTATATACAGGATAAATATCTAACCTGTGTATCATTAGCTTTTTACTACATTATGAGCCTAATTTATCTTAAATCCCACTAATTTAGACAAGCAATCACAACGCAATTTTATGGTAAATTAGTTACCAGTCATACAAATTAAAATTATATGTTATATTATACACATTTTTGGTGTCCTTTATTAGAGTTTCATAACAATGATATAATAATTATTTTTTTTCTTTTATTGTTATCATTACCAAAATTATTTTATCTTATACATCGCTGTATTATTTTGTAACTAATTCAGCATTTAATAAATTCTCGGCCGGGGTAAATTTGAGTGGTCTTTAAGTAGACCAAGACTTAAAATGGTTCATAATTGTTAAACAATTAATTTTTATAGTAACATCTACACTACTGGTATCGGATGGTCAATGTTTAAATCAACTATAAAAATAAATGCCTTAGATGATGCTTAAATAAACCAAAAAATAATCCTGAATCTATAATTCCCATATGAAATACATACAAACCATGTCCCAAATTTGAGATATGTGAATGTGTTAAATATAATGTTCATTAGACATATAATTTCCTAAAATTTGAAATTTCTAAAAAAAATGTATTTTAGTGGCAAGAGCTTCACAAGAACTTATGTTATTTATGAAAACTCATCAAGTAAATCCATTGAAAGGAATGATATTACCGGCAGTTCAAGTAATTTAAATTTATTTTCTATAGACTTCAAGATTAATTTATATAAAAATTTATTTTAATTTTTAGTTTCCTATATTTTTAAGTATGTTTTTGGGTTTAAGAGGAATGGCAATGTTACCTTTGGAAAGTTTTAAATATGGTGGTCTTTGGTGGTTTACTGATATTACAATGCCTGATCAGTATTTTGTATTGCCTATTGTCACTGTTATCACTCTTGGCATAACATTAGAGGTAATAATGTATTATTGAGTATATAGAGAAGAACAATTTATTTATTTATTTTATACTTTAGCTTGGTGCAGACATTGGTAAATTAACTTCATCAAATGCTGGATTTGGAAAGTATCTGAAATACGGTGTTCGTGTAATACCTCTAATTGTTTTTCCATTTATTGTGAATTTTCCATGTGTAAGTAATAATTAAAATTAAAACAATTTAGTTGGAAGCTTGATTTATAAAAAGACATTTTTTAAAATTTAGGAAATTGTATATATTTTCTATACCCATAAAATAGAATATGTTTTATTTTAATAACTGTTAGATAAGTAGAATGCTTGTTTGCCTGTAGAAGGTTTTACATTTTTCCAAATTATATTTTTGCATAAGTAGTCTATATATTATATCAACTATTCAAAAAAAAATTAATATTTCAATAAATAAACTGTCATATTATAGGTTAAAACATTATAAAGTACTGTTTTTCTAAAAATTTTTTCTTCTTTGAGTGCCATATTCATTAACGAACGTTGGTAATCATGTTAATTATGTTTTTAAATTATCTAACGTTTAACACTGTAATTGATTAAGCTCGGTTTTTTCTTCAAAATTTATTTTCTTAAATTATCCATTCACTATAATAACAAATATTGTAAATTTTAATTTTTGTTATAGGCAGTATGTTTATATTGGGCATCTACAAATTTTATTTCACTAGCACAAGTTATGTTTTTAAAAATACCTAGCGTAAGAAATTATTTTAATATAGAAGAAAAAAAGAAAATTGAACCTTCCAAATCAAAAAAGAAAGGAGTGGTTACAGAATTTAAGGAATGTAAGAAATAGTAATCGATTCATTTAAACTTTAAATATTTATTGTTCAATAACTATATATTCTTTTTCATAGCCTGGAGAAATATGCAAGTTGTGAAAGAAATTGAAGAAAGGGAGCGCTTAGATCACATGAAGTTCACTCAAGCCGGGCGTGCTGCACCAGTTAAGACATTTAAATATAATCCAAAAGTTGTGGGTAACTTAAAAAATGATAATTGATCCAAATTATAGTAATATAGTCAACGTTTGTTTTAATATAATGTATAAAATGTATTAATGGTCAAATATATATTGTATTTTACTATTAAAATTAATGTTATAGTGAAAATAGTGAATACTTGTAATATCTTATAATTTGTTTTCATTAAGAAGACCAATCATGCAAAAAATGATTTCTAAAGAATATATAAATTCATATTTATTAGATTTTTATGTGAAAATGTTCAAATTTTCTACCTATAAATATTTGTCAGAAGTATAACAGCAATTTATAATATTTTTCATTTATAGTAAAAAAAAAAAAAAAAATTAAATTAATAAATTATGGGTAACATATTAGTTGCTCATAAAATAAAATATTATTAATAATTAAATTTAAGTATTTCAAATGCTAGTGGAGTATATAAATGAATATAAAATAAAAACAATGGTTTTTTTTTTTTTTTTTTTATTGTAAATAGATATTGTAAATGTAAGCACAACTTCATCAATCATCAACAAATAACTTAATGGTTACATTTCTTTTAGTATGAAATTAATATTCTATTAACTTTGTTAGATTTATTCAGTTATGTGATTATTAAAACCTACATTAGTTCCATATTTAAAAGCTTGGATATATCCAAAAAAGGAAGTATAAGTTTACCAATTTATTATATCTTAAACTAATTTAACAATTTTGTTATGTTTAAAAAAAAATGATTTTATTATGTTATGAGTTGTATTACTGTACTTAAATAATTTCAAATATTTTTTAGGTTAAATATGTGTAATCCTTAGGATCTTTAAATTACACTATTGGATGTTAATTTTCCCCAAAATATTTCTTATTACAAATGTCAAAAAAAAATAAAATAATACAATTTTTTAAATTATTATGCTTATTTTTGATAGATAAAAGTATACTATAAGAATCTAAAATGAGAACATTGATGTTGACTAGCCAACCAGTTGTGCAGCATTTGGGATTTTTCAACTTGAACCAATATTTATTGATTTTAATACTTAAAAAAGATTATGAATTAAATAATACTTAAATAATAATAATAAATAAACAAAAAAAAAATAAATAAATAAATATTTGCAATTAACTAAGAATTATTTACATCTTGTGTTTTTTAATTCAAAATTTATGTTACTGATATAAAACTATGCAGTGGCTATACATTTATTTAACACTGTTGACAAATGAGTATTTTCCAAAGCAGCAGCTACTCTTTCTTTGTCATCTAATTGTTTGTTGATGGCATGTTCAGATGCATGAGTACCTGGGGTGATGGTAACAGATATTTTAAAGCGAGGAGGAAGACACCATAAAAGTCGAACTTTAATAGACAATCCGATTAATGTAGCCATACTGCAATGAGGAATTGTTGGTGTGAATAGAACTTTCACAATATTAGCGTTATCATCAACCTAAAATAAAAAATAAATAATAAAATTAACCTTACAATTTTAATTGTAATACTTAAAAATGCATTAATATGAAATTATTAAGCCCTTACACCATTAATATAAATATAAAAATAGAATACATTTACTATTAAGATTTAAAAGTGACAGAATGAGTTTTCTCTTAAACTTCAAATCCGTGAATTAGTAACTTTTCATAATCAATATTGTATAATAAAAAATGTCCATATTAAAAGTTTCATCTATAAATCATAGTTTTTAATCACTGAAAATATCAATAGGTAATAAAAACTTTCCAGTGGTAGCTTTGCCTAGAAATACTAGGTCAGAACCAGATAATAATTTTTTAAATCAATTTAAACAAGTAAATTAACTTGGTTTTACTCTTATAAAAAAAGGAAATTATTAGGAAATCCCTATTAATATTTAATATTAAGTATATTATAAGGTAATTGCATGAATTAATTCATGGTTAATAGTTGCAATTAATGTACTACAGAACTTCTTTGTCGATTGTGGTAGAAGCTATCAATGATTTCTTCTAGGTCAATATCTTTTTTTTGGACAATTATCCTTAAATTGCAATCTACTTAGTCAAAAGATTATGTAAGATATGTTTTTTTTTTACTGTTATCTATTCTACAAATAGTAATTCTATTACAGTATCTCATGTTTCTTTCTGTTTTAAGAATCTATATTGATAATTCCATTGGTATTTTTCAACTTTTTAATAAATATTACTTACATAATTAAATTATGAATGTATATTCATATACATTAGATAGTTTAAATTCATTTAAGTTTTAAGAAATATATTTACCTCTATTAAATTTTGATCAACTACTCTTAATTCTTCTAGTGACAATGGATGTTCTGGATCAGTAATTCCTCTAATCAAGTCTGATATATTAAATCAAACAAATTGATAACTTTACAAGTTAAATTTATTTCAATACAATTATTTATAAAGTTTTACCAAAAATCTCTCGTGAATCAAACTCTTCAGCTTCATTATCATCCAAATCTTTTTCACTTATTATTCTTTCTTCACTTTTTTCAAATAAAGTTGGATTTTCGTTGTCTAGACCCATGTTAGTTTTGTGTAATATTAGTAAATAAATTAAAATAATACTTGAGAGTAATATAAGCAAATATTTATTAATGCTGCGTTTTATATACGTTTTTATAACACATTATAATGAAATTATTCTTTATTATTATTATTTTAACCGTGATTAATATCATAATTGTCTGTGTTAAGTGTTGCATGTCAGGGTTGTCAGATAATGTTTGAGTCGTATAGCCAGTAGAGCGCGTTCAGGTCACCCAAAATACGAAAGGAACTTCACAGAAAAAAAATTTTTTGTACCCGTATATATATATTGCCTACATTTAGCCCTTTTTTACAGCTATCAAAATATGATAACATTGATAAGACAATAACAATTTTTATTTTAATAATTTTATATATTGTTAAATTTAAATTTAAATCATTAAATACATTAATTGTTAAATAAATTTAATAGTACACAATTCGATAAAAAACACTATATTCACTTAGATCGTCATTTAAAAGGTACAATTCAAAAGTAATAAGAAATATAACATTTTTATTACTCTCATATTTCTCCATACCTCTAAGTTAAAAGTACCATATTTTAATCTTTATTAAACGAGAACAATGAATTAATTGTAAGATAAAGTAATACTCAATTATGGTACCAATTGGTAAATTAAGGTTTACTACAGCTGATAGAGTAAAATTGGCTAGTAGCTTATTTTATTTTATATAATACTATACTATCATCTATACTGGTTCCTATTCAAAGGGTTTAAATAATGTTCAAGATTCTGTGGAAGGAACAACATTGAAATGTTTATAGTTTAAGTGTTATGGGCCAAATAGTAAAATGTATTAATAATCCAATTTTGTATTTTAAATACTGTAATAAAGATGTTTTTGCCACAAATTTAGAAAAAGATGATTTTTGTATTTAGAAATGATTAAATCTGTGTTGATGGGACCCATGGTTTAAACTTTAAATAGTTAGATACGCTTATATAACAAAAATACAAAATATTAAACCTAGTTATAACATTAGTATTATATTTTCGCTTATAGTATTCGCAATGAATTGTGTATTTTTAAATTTTAAATTAGGTTATTGTGTTTTTTTTTCGAATTGTATATTAAATGTATTTAACTATTTAAATTTAAATTTAACAATATATAAAATTATTACAACAAAAATGATGTTATTGTTTTATCAATGTTATCACATTTTGATAGCTGCAAAAAAGGGGCTAAATGTAGGCAATAATATATACGGACACAAAAAAATTTTTCCTGCAAAGATCTATTCGTGCAATAGTAACAGAAAATATAACCATAACATATAAACTACCCATTGAATGTTCATTCTACACAGCCGAAGCACTGGCAATATACAATGTGGAGTTAAAATTATTACAAATTAAAGAATTAATACCCCACAAATACCTCGTAATTAGTGACTCACTCAGCAACATCACAGGAATCCAAAATACAATACACCCAAAACTAAGCCAAGAAAAAACTTTTTCTCAATATATAATATACACATACGAAGACAAAAAAAAAAACAAACCAAACAAGTTCTAAATCATAAGTGGCTCTAACTATGGTCAAACCTAGATATACAGTCAAATCAAATAAAAAACAACACAGGCATGGCAAAACCCAAGACTAAAGAGGAAAGAGGAAACTATTATTAAATCGACTACGAATAGGGCACATATCCATCACACACACATTATGAAAAAAAAGGATCCGCCCACATACGTAACGTACGAAGACACGATATTACAACAAATCGGAGAAGTGTTAGGACCAGACTCACAATCAATCATCAACATCATAAAAGAAACACAACTGTCTAACTTAATTTAAGCCATACTATAAAATAATGTAAATATACCAATATCATCTAATATTGAGTTAATGATAATCTAATCTTAAGCTAATATTGAACTAATGGTCAAAATAGCCGATGTTTATAAAAATATGAATAAAAAAAAAAAAAAAATGTTACTCCTATCTTCTTAATCAATACATTTATTATTGTATTGAAGATAAGATAATATACTTCATAATCATTATTTTGATAAATTCTTGCTTTTCCATACCATCCACCATATAGGATTAATCAAATATCTAATATACTGAATGGCTTTAATGGTTCAATGCTATTAAAATTTAAATGATATACTAACTGGATATAGCTGATGCATACCATTCATATTTGAATATTTATATATTTGATATAAATTAATATAACCCCCACGGGTCTGTGTTAAATAATTGAGCACATGGAACGCAGTTTTTAAATCATTGAACTGAACTCCTTTATATAGTTTTCCTTAATTTGAACACTAGATAATGTAATGTATTTTATTAATGTGTCTGTATTGCATTATTTATTGGGTTATCTTAAGATTTGTTTTGTTACCTACAACCAAATTTTGTGAAAAATAAAACACTAAACTTAGTGAAGTAATACCATTTAAATTGTCTAAAAAGCATTCTAACTGTAAAAGTTTAATTATTCAAAGAAAAAAAAATGTTTAGCTAACTTTTACTTTTTTCAAAGTTTGTATAAAATAAAATATCTATGACTTTTTTTTTTCATTCAGTTTTTGTCACCTAAATATATAAAAAGGAGGAAACCTAAAAAAAAGAGGATATGATAAGGTTAAATTATTTGGAAAGAAAAAATGTCTTTAAGTTTATTAAGTAATACTACTAATAGAAATAATAAGTATATAAGTAACATTATTATTATTAAATATTAAAATATTTAATAAATAATTAAATTCTAATATGAATAAGAAAATACAAGTACATTGTAAGTTGGTAAAATTATATTAAGAATTTTAAAATTACTAATTTTTATACACTGTCGGTATTCTTTGTATTTTAATTTTTTTTATAATTACAGAATTAAACATTTAGAATGACATCCAATATTTTGGTTTATAATAAAGTATAAAACTATACAAAATATTTTAAAACATTCTTAGAAAATTATAAGTATAGAGAACCATCTGCTGGACCCAGGTATCTTATAGATATCAATAATACATCAATTAGTGTCCAAACTCCTAGACCTCCAAAACTGAATAATTTGCCTATGCCTTCTTGCCAGTGTCCCAAATAAAATCTAAAAAAAATAAACAAATAAATTACTTAGATATTATAAATTGAATATTATGTTAATATTTATGGTATCATACCTATCTACACCAAATCCTCCAAGAGTAACACTTAAAATTAAAGCAGTTGACCACCGATGACCTCCTGTCCAATTACAACGCAATTTTTTCAAAAATTGCCTTCTTCCCAAGCATAAAACATCTCTGTTTACTGTGCAATTAGTCCTAAAATATTTTTCTTTTAAATAAAATAAACTTGATTATCTTAAAATTATTATTCATAATTAAATGGTTTCCATAAAAATTTTATAAATTTTAAAACAAAATTTAAACAATTTCATTCATGAGAATGAGAAACTAAAAATATTTGGAGTTGGTATAAAATATAATAAAATACAAAAATTATAAAACATATATTGAAAAAACATAATTATTATCATAATATGTATAAGATGAAAATGTAATTATCTAATCAGTTTGCGTTTTAAGTTCCTACAGTTAATAGTTGTAAACGACAAAATGATATAACTTAACATTAAATTAAAATTTGTACAAGTATTAGGATAATTTTTATACAAGAACAATATACAAGAAACTTGATATTGAATATTCAAGATTTTTTGTCAAATAAAAATTTTGTTGCAAACGATTTATTATTATATTTTGTAATTTTTTTCTTGATGATTTAGAAAACTGTTAATATTTTTAAAAAAATGATATCCAAAAAAAACCATATAGACAACATTTGCAATTGGTATACATAAAAAGTAGATGATTGGAGCAATCCTTCTGATCAAAAAATTGTTTAAACAGAGAAATAAAAAATAAGTATACAGTGGAACCTTGCTATCTCGAAGTATTTGTATGTAGAATTTTTTTTAGTCCCAATCATTCAGTATTAGACTTAAGTGTTCAGTTATTTCGGTATATCGAATTTCCATATGTTAAATTTTTCTATATGTCAATATCATTTTTCAGTACCCACTATCTATTATGATTCACTAACTTGAATATATGACAGATTAGATAAAGTATAAAATGCCCAAACTATAAAATATAAGATAAATGACAGAGCTTGTACATATTACGTTGATATTTAATTATAATGCAGTTAATCACCAAAAACGGCAATAAAGTTATACGGACTTATTCATGAACTTCAAAGATATGTCCAACAACAGTCAGGAGTTTCTAATAACATTTTTTCTGCACTTAATAATTTAGGTAGTTTTATTGAAAATACTTCTAATACTAAATAAAAACAAACAAAAATGACAGATTTTCTACTTTCATAAAAAATAATGTATACTTACCCAAATTACGAATACTAATAATATGTATACAATATATAAATACATTCTATATTATGAATATAAATTTTCCCCGTTTGACTTAAACTGATTACAGGATAATTTTATAATATTTACTTGTAATACGAAGGTGGTGAGGCATCTGAAATGCATGTTTTTTTCATACATTTGTACTCCCAGAACTCTGTTTGATAACAGTATCGACAAGTCAAGTTTTTACCAAATGATGTTTCTCCCTAAAAATATAAATATTAATTTAATAGAGAGCAACTCAGTATAATACCCTATATACAAGATACCTGACAATGTACATTCGCATTACAGGTAGCTATTGTTTGATTTCCATAAATGCAAGAGTCATTCATTTTTTGACAACTGATGCATGGATATGGAAGGCTTGAACAAGGTTTGTGCTGTAAATGTGTACATTCAAGTTCCATGTTGATATGGTCTTCTTCAAGAGGTATCTGCAAACAAATAGTAACTAGATATTGTAAAAATAAGGTTCAGGTTATTTTGAATATAAATATTAGGTATTTATACTGCCAACATACTTAAATTTAACAATCAAAAGAAAAAACATAAAAGTTTAGAGTTGTTTCATAGACTCATACTTACTGATGGATTAGGTTTTTTCTTCTTTTTGTAAATTGATGAGTCTGTATGATCATCATCTGAAAATAACAGTGTAGAATAAAGGTAATATGCTACAAACGAATATAAATTATAATTCATTTTACCATTTTGAGATGCTAGACCAATTACTATAAAATAACAAAAAAATATAATTCCGCAGTAAGATTGTAGCTTCATAACTCATTGCATTATAAAAAATAGAGAATAAAAGTATCTACTTGAATCACAAATTACATGAAGTTTAAGATAATCTGTGTTTGAACTTTAAACAATACATATTGAATTCTAATATTAATTTAAGAGGTTAATTTTTAACCAGATTCTTCAAGAGTTAAGATTGATATACCTGTATTTTGATGAAATTCAAATATGAACACTTAGACACAACCATAGAGTATTACTCTATGGACACAACAAAGAAACCAGAGATTACCTGAATATTTTTCATGTTATCTGGGATCATGATAAGAGTTTAACCCGTTTAAACTCAAAGTATATAGATATTATTTATAAACCTTCTGACTTTATCATCGGGTACTTTAATTAGAAATAATAATTTTAAAATTGAATATGTACAATAGTGTTTACGGGTTTCGTTGTTACACTGGTCTTGTATTTACATAATATTTTAATTATTATTATATGAAATTTGATTAGGAATACATGGAACTAAAATAAACGTTTATTTCTATTCATGGTATAATTACAAAATTTATATAATCTATGATAAATCATCCACTGTTTAATTTATATATATCTATTTAAATTAGATTTTATAAATCATATCAATATGACTTTCTTACATGCTCGTAGTATATTACAGGTAAAATATTATCTTCCTACTTACAAACAGTTCAGTTAATTAAAATGTTATAATATTTATTCAATTTGATTCTCTGATATTTTTATATACTCCAAGAATATTTATTTAATTTAAATACAATAATATAAAATATAAATACCTTATATCTAGCAAGTTTTAAGTTGAATGTTTAACATTTATTTATTTCCAGAACACTAGCAAAATATCTTACTTTGGTAACAGCTTAATGACCAACAGTATTCGTGGACTGACTATACCAATTGTAGTTGAACAAACTGGCCGTGGAGAACGTTCTTATGATATATTTTCTAGACTTCTTAAAGAACGAATTGTTTGTGTTATGGGTGAGGTTGGTACAATAAACTAAACATTCAATTTTGTATAAAAATTATTTTATGTTAAATTAATGTTCATTATTAGATAAATGATCATGTTGCTTCACTGGTAATTGCTCAGTTATTATTTTTACAATTTGAAAATCAAAAAGCAACTATCAACATGTATATTAATAGGTAAAATGTTGTTGAAGAACTTACAAACCTATATAAATTACAAATATTCATAATTATTTTTAGCCCCGGTGGTAGTGTTACCGCAGGTCTAGGTATATATGATACAATGATGTATATTAAGCCAGACGTATCAACTTGGTGTATAGGACAAGCATGTAGCATGGGAAGTGTTCTATTAGCTGCTGGATCAAAAGGTAAAAGGCACGCTTTACCACATTCAAGGATTATGATTCATCAACCATCTGGTGGAATGCAGGTATTAATTGAAATGTATATTCAATACTTTTTGTGGATTAAAAGTTTATTGTTTAATTATGTACGCTGTATATAATAATATTGTCTAATAAATAATTTTTAATATTATTTTATTACCATTAGATCCTTAGTACTATTAGTCAGGAGTGGTAAATTATTTTAATACTACGTACCAAAAATTACAATATTCTTTTTTTTTTTGAACATGCCATTAATAATATTTTAATATAATATTGTAATATTATATTATATATTATAAAAGTATAAATATAAAAAAGGTAATATTTAATAAATATATAATTACATTACTTAAGTAATTATCATCATCTTAATGCGGTTTCTTAATTTGATTCTAATTCATTGATATTTGATTTAAAATTAGTAAATTTTAATAAAATACATGTGACAGTTTTTTAAATCCCATTTTATAAAATGTATTTGTGAAAATAGTAACTTCTATGAACAAGTTGAAGAAAAATAGATAAAATTGTTAATGCCAATATATTGCGTTTATATTACTTTTAGTATATTATCTACATTCTAAACATATCTACAATTTCATTTTCTGAAAGACATCAATAATGAAAATTACCAACATTGTGATGTAATTAATAATTTAAATAATATAATATAATATAAATATATTTATTTTTTGCATACCATCCTTGCACATGTTGATGTATCTGTACGGTATTCTAATTGAGAAATGTATGTGTTGACTAAGCTATACAGCTGTATTATAACTGTTATACCAGATCCCCTTGCCTCATAGTCAAGATCTGTGATTAGATATCAACATTTAGGAATATGAACTTTTAAAATTCACTTTAATCAATTGTATTTTTATTCAGAATAGAGTATAAAAATAGTTTAAGTGTACATTTTAATAATTATGTATATAAATAAAAAATTGAAAATTTCAGGGAAAAGCTTCTGATATGAAAATCGTTACTGATGAAATTTTAAGACTCAAATCTTCATTGATTGATATTTATGTTAAACATACTGGAATGCCTGCTGAAAAAATTGGTAAGCAAATATAATTATTATAAAAATAATGCATTGATGAAAATTTTAATTAACCATTAATTTAATAACTAAATTCTTAAATTAGCAGTAAAAATGATCAAAATATGCAATCAATGTAAATCAATAAAATTTATAAATTTTAATTGATAAACTTAAAATATGCAATATAGCTATATAAATACATGAATATTTTGAGAAAATTCAGATTAAGTTTTAAATGTAAATTATACAAAAATATTATTAAAATTCCTAAATTTCGAGTCCTCATATCTGTAGGACTGTTAATGTATTTATTTTTTTTAAGATAATAAATTTCATATACATAAAAATGTATCTTACACCATAGGCGCAACTAGAGTTCGATTTCTGGGTGGGCTGAATTTTAATGATACCAGCGACCCGTGGGGGCTTCGTCCCCACACCCCCAATATTGATTATCAACATAAACATTTATATTTATATAAATTAGAAGTTCTCATGACCTTACCCATAGTCGTTAATAGTTCATTTCGAAGTAAAATGTTGTCACTTACCTAGTCACTTATTACTTACAGACTAGCTACCTAAATAAACACGAATAATAAGGATATACATATATAATCAATGAAATATACAGTTCATAGCTATTAAATTTTTATTATAAAGCCTAATTAAATTAACAATATTTTTCTATTTTTTTTCAACAAATTTATTTACAGTTTCATTTTCATCTAATTTGTTGGTTAAATCTCTCTTTATATTTAAAATAGATAAATTTTTTAATCGATCATGGGTCATGGAAGATCTAAGCCAATGTTTTATTCGTCTCATTGAAGAGAACAACCTTTCACAGGTGTCTGAATTTATAAGAATAGATAAAGCCACTTGTATAAGTTTAGAAAAGTTCGGAAATATTTGTTTTTCGACTTCTTTAACATCATTTATATTGAAATCTTTTTTTTTTTACTATTTAAAGGTTAAACGCCACTCTAATTTTTGCTTCTAAGCTACTCTTTGAAATATGAAGTAATTTCTATAATTATAATTATTATAATTAATTAATTAGTTATCATTAATCTCTTATACAATTAAAATGTATTTATATACATGGTATTACTAAATTACCTTATAATGATCAATAAATTTCATTGAATCGGTTGTAATTTACAAAATGAACTACAACCGAACTGGCCATACCCAAGCTTTAACCAAAAAACCTATATTTAAGATTGAAAATAACACTGTCCATAGTAAAAAAATATATAAAAGTTTTCCAATAACTTTTTACATAATTTGCTAATGACGAATGTGAATCATTTTCTGCTGCCGTGGTAGCTGTTAATACACAATCATGAAGACTAGTTGACTCTCTTCTGCGATGCTTTGATCCTATATTTTGTATGTATTATCTAGGTTAAAAAACATAAAATAAATTATCAAAATCATAAAATATATACACCAGTTAATGGAGTTAGTAACCAAATGTCATTTTCTTCAGCATAATATTTTTATTTATTCCCATATTTTCTTAAATTCGTCTTCAGATCTTAGAGTTTCAAATGTCTTAATTACACCAAAAATTACATTTTTAGGCAAACCAAGAGTTGATGTTTTATTTTGTAGTGAAACTGAATAGGCTACAGACAAAACTGGGTGGGCTAAGCCCCCCCTTAGTTGCGCCTATGTCTTACACATAGATACAAATAGCAATTGAGATTTGGAAAGCTTGAGCCTCGCTGATTTTTATTGCACTCATTGATTCTATTTTTACAGCCAACGAATAAAAATAAATATTCCTTCTTTCACTTATATTTTTTTTAATAGGAATTTGAATAGATGATTTGTCATCATTATATTTATGTAATCTTGCCTATTTTATTAAATTTTCTTATTTAAATAGTTTGGAGAGGCCAAGCTAAGAGAATCATCATAACTAGGCTTAGGGACTTCTAGCATTTGCATATTTTTTTTAATTATTGTTAAATATACCAGAGTGCGAAATAAATTCGTTTCTCGATGCCATGATATCAGATCTAAAATTTGAATGTGCATATTTTTGCATATTTGATAGATTTTGCAGGAGAGTGCATATTTTAAAAATGTTATGCTTATTTTGCATATTTTGACAATTTTTTTAAATTTAAAACTAAAACTATAGATACATATTTTTTTTTTATTTAGAAAAAATACAATCTGAACATTATATGTACAATAAGAATTTTTGATGACATTTTTTTTTTTTAATTTAGCTTGATTTAACCTGTGAAGAGGCTCCCCATTGGGGGGAGTACTTCTACTAAAATTAATAATAATAATACAACTACATTATGTTAAGTTATTTATTATTATTATTTTTTTTTCTGACTTATTAGAGTAGATCTCTGCACCAAGATCGTTTTAGGCGGCGAGGAGGATTTCCAGGGAGTGTGAGGGATGATAATTCATTAATTAGTATGTTCGGATGATTAATGAGATGATTATGGAATTGTTTGTAACGAGTTATGGCGGTTTGTTTCACTGTAGGTATGTTGATGTCGTTGTAGATGGTTTCGTTGGAGATGTATGGCGGAGCATTAAGTATGCGGCGGAATATTTTAGATTGGACGGTTTGAATTTTGTTGGTGTTAGATATTTTAGCGGCACCCCAGAGTTCGATACCGTAAGTCCACATAGGTTTTATTAAGGATTTATAAATTATTAGTTTAGAGTGTAGACTAGTTTTTGTTTGGTTATTTAAAAGAATTTGGAGCATTCTTGTTCGGAGATTTATAGCAAGTTTTTTTGAGTGGATGTGTGGAGACCATGTCAGTCGCTTGTCTAAGATTAAGCCTAGGTATTTAGATTGGGTGTTGGTTGGAATTTGAATATTGTTAATATAAATTTGTGGAGGGTTTTTTTTATAGAGAGTGAAGGTTGTGTGACATGACTTACTTTCATTTAACTTTACGCGCCATTTCAGGAACCAGTTGTGCATGCCATTGAGTTGCGATTGAAGGTGAGTGGATGTAGTGTTAGGATCTTTGTTTACTGCAATGAGTATTTTGTCATCGGCATAGTTTGCAACGTGGGTATTTAGATTGGTTGGTTGGTCAGATGTGTATATGTTAAAAAGGAGTGGAGAAGAAATGGCATCCTGGGGGACTCCTGCATTAATGGGATAAACAGGGGATAAGTCATTACCTACTCTGGTCGAAAAGGAGCGGTTTTCGAGATAATTTTTAAAAAAAAGAAAGTAAGAAAGAGGGAGAATATTATGAAGTTTTAGGAGAAGACCAGGATGCCAAATCCTATCAAAGGCTTGCGATATATCAAGCTTTATTGCTGAGCAGTACATTTTTCTTTCCAGGCTTAAGGATATTAAATCTACCAGACGATGTATTTGGTGTAAGATGGAGTGCCTTTCACGAAAACTAAATTGATATTCTGGTATAATTTTTTTATTCACTATAATCGGGCATATGCGTTTTAATACCAGTTTTTCGCATACTTTTGAGAAAAAAGGGAGTAAACTTATTGGTCTGTAAGAGGACGGAAGGTTCTGGGGCTTATTTGATTTATGAATAAGTATTATTGTGAAAAATTTCCATTGTAAGGGAAAATACGAAAGTCGGATAGTTGCATTTAAAATATATGTTAGCATTAGTATCGCTTTCTTAGGGAGTTGACAGATTTCGGCCGTTATTAGGTCGTAGCCAGGAGACTTTTGTGAAGGAAAAGATTTTATACATTGATATACTTCACCGGGAGAAAAGTTTTTCGGGGGAAGGTGCATGGGTAATGGAGTAGATAAAGTGGCTTCTATATTATTGAATATTGGAGATATTGGGATGTCGTTGTGTGGTTGGAATACTTTAGCAAGATGAGTACCAAATAACACCGCTTTGTCGTAATCAGTTATTGCCTAACTGGAATTTTCTTTTTTCAATGGTGGTATGGTTTTATAACTGCGTAGTATACGTTTGGTAGCTTTCCAAAGAGAACAGTTTTTTACTGTTAAAGAAGCGGTATATTTGTCGAAGGATTCTTTCCGTAATTCAGATAGCATTTTTTTTACTCGATTAGACAGGTTATTATAAATTTGTTTGTCTAACGGTAATCTGGTTCTCTGCCACGTGGATCTTGCGTGGCGTTTTAAGGAGATGAAATCACGAGCGAAGGTTGGAAGTTGCATGGAGTAATGAGGAACGGATGTTGTAGAGGTTGAGGAGGAACTCTAAGCTGATGTTTGTATAGAGGAAGTAAAATTTTTTACAGCCGTTTCAATTTGTTCTGGAGTTTTGAGACTAATGTTAAGATTGATTTTGTTATCTAGTATTTTTTTAAATTACTCCCAGTTCATTTTACCATTTAAGAGAGAAGGGTATTTGAATCGGCTTGGAGCGCAGGCATTTAATGATAAGAGGACTGGGGAGTGATCGGAGCAGGGATCGGAAAGATTATTGATTTCAGTATTAATATGGTTGGGAATATTAGAAATAAAAATAAAAAAAAAATACATAATACATATAACTTATATATACATATTTCAAACGATCGAAAAAAAAAAATGTACTTAATAATTAGTACTTAATATTTCCAGTAATATACTATCTGCAAACTACCTCACATATCTCGTTATAATTTTTGTGTAAGTATAAATAATACTATAAACCCGTATCGATCGTATCTGAATATCAACCGGATGTCGATAAAGATAATAGTTGATATAGAATAATAGATTATTTATTTAGTGTTCAGTTCAGTTGATTATTATCCGTCGTTTTTTTTGCGTCTCGCAACCATGCAACGTCGAATCATATATAAAACGTCATACGTATTTTGTAACATTGTGTAATGCCGAAAGTACAACAGTCTACGAGTAGCCGACTACAAAGTTTTGTTTCGGAGTTTAAAGATACATTTACATCCGATGGACACGTTTTATTTTGTGTACTATGTGGTCTTTTTTTTTTTTTTTTTTGTAATGCATATAAATGCATATTTTAATGATTTTAGAAGCATATTTGTGTATTTTTTAGAGCTATAAGTCCCTAAGCCTAATCATAACTATAATTTTATTTATGAATACTTCAAATGTATTATAGTAAATAAATTTTAGGTTTTGAGAAATATCATTTTGACACTAATTATATCTATCAAATTGATAAAATTATCTAATATTTTTTTTAAACCTGTCTCATAATATCAACTGAAAAAAATCTCACAAATATTTAATGATCATTATTTTTTTTCGTATACTAATTGATGAACTATTGAATTTTAACCTATCTGTGTATATGAAATATCTAAATAATTACTAAAATTGACGTTTTTTATAAGTGTATTTAAACTAAGTGTAAAATTTTAATTTAATTTATATTTATTTTCAGACGATAGCATGGAATCTGATAATTTTATGAGTGCTGATGAAGCTGTCACTTTTGGATTGATTGACAAAGTTGAACAACCTTCAATAAATTAATTTAAATTATTTTTGTATATTTTATTTAAATTTATTTCATTAAAATATTAAAATATTTTGGTTGTACTTCATTATTGTATGATTTTATTTTATTCAATATCATAAATACCAATTGTCTACTATATGTTTATCATTTTCTACATCCTTAAAAGATTGAAAACTTAGTTTATCATCAACTTTTTTAGTTATATGTTTATTTTGAATTCCATAGAAAAATGTAAAATACTTCTATATGGTCACATTTTATAGTAAGATGTAACACTACTTTCATTTAGTGTTAGTAACTATTTATACAGTCTTATAATATATATGTATATATTGAAATCAACATTATTCAGTAGTATGTGTTTATGTAACAATTTAAAATATTATTAAAAATCAATTTAAAATTTTTACTGAGCACTTTTTATAATATTTAGATATTAAATTGTATAAGTACAATTAAAATAAATACATTGTGAACTCTTAAGTTAATTGGCCATCATCCAAAGTGGGAATGCATGTTGCTATAATTAGATTTTAAATATACTAAAGAGTGTATCCCTAAAGGTTATAAATTCAGCTGAAATTCAAACCATTTGAATGTATAACTACATTGGATATTATAAAAAGTGAATGTTTTAAATATGAATATTTACATAAGAGTATGCACATTTCTAGCTGTTGTTTTATTTGTTATTTATGCTATAGATGTTCAAGATGACAAAAAGAGTAATTTAGAAGAACTTTTGTGAGTGAAACCTAACTTATTATCTTACATTGTGTTAGATTAATAGTTAATGTATTTTTATTCAATTTAGGGTAGACAATTGGGCTGAGACATTTGGCAAAGAATTGTGGTATTTGGGACAAAATATAACTAAATCTGATGAGATAAAATTGGTATTGAATTGTATTAATATTATTACATGTAATAATCAATAATATTTTTAATCAAACATTTTTTTAGCGTTATAAAAAATTAAATGAAACACATGTGTTTAGAACAAATGCTAGTCAGTTATTGCAAAATATATCGACGGCAATGAATCGTATGATAAGATTGAAAATGACTGCTGTATCAGTAAATAATTTGAATATTTTATGGTTTTAATTAAATTATATAAACTATAAGTGTAACTTTTAGTGTCTAATGGATGCAGCAGAACGTTTATCTGAAGAATTTGAATGGAAATTCTATGGAGATAATGGAATTTCTAATTATACTTACTATAATGCTAAGTATTCACCAGTTGAAGGTATTGATGATTCTAATGATGAAGATCGAAGCACTCCAAATATATCATTAGATTTAGGGAAAACTATTATTGAATTAAAATTTAAAACAATGAATCTGACGAAAAATGATCACTTTTATGGATTACCAGCTAATACTGATTATAGCGCTGTTTATTTACCAACAATATTATTTGAAAAGCGTATGTGAATTTTAATTTTAAATATATGTTTATTTATTTTTAAAATTTTATAGTTGAACATGTTCAAATACCTTTACAATGGTCTGAACAATTGGATGAAGTGTTTTTACAAAATTATCGCAGTGATCCATCACTCTCTTGGCAATATTTTGGTAGTACAGCTGGATTTATGCGCCATTATCCAGGTAAATTTAATCTTAAAAAGGATGTTTAACTCATGAGATAAAATATATTTATACTCATAAATAAAATAAATGATACATTTTAAATTAAATTTGATCATTTAATTAAAGTATATTAATAAAAATAAAAATTTATTTTAAGTATTATATGAATTGTGTTTATAATTTAAATTTTTAGCTTATAGGTGGTCAGCTAAGCCAAGTGTGTTTGACACACGCCTGAGGCCATGGTACATTCAAGCTGCTACTTGTTCAAAGGATGTAGTTATTTTATTAGATATATCTGGTTCCATGTATGGCATGCATCAATCAATTTCTCAGCTTGTAATTAAATCTCTTCTAAAGACATTCAATAATGATGATTCAATAAATATAATATTTTTTAATACTAGTTTCAATTACTTAGTAACTTGTTTTAAAGAAATATTAGTTCAGGTAATAATAATGATTTGAACTGTTATTTATGTCCCATGAGTGTTATATTAAAAGACTATATATTATTTTTTTAAGTTTATAAGACAATAAAGATAATAGTTTTGATGTTGTATATAGCCTAGTAAGTAGAAATAAGTGTACTATATATGCAATCTACTTGTTAGTTATGATACATTACTATAATGTAAAACTATGATTTATATTTTAAATTTTTAATGAAATTATCAAAGAATTTGATTAAAAACAATCATATTCTTTAATATTTATCCACCCTAACACATAGATATATTTCAAAATCCAGTTATACTATACTATGCACTTGATTTAAGTGTTACCTATATGTAAACATTTTACCAAATTATTTTTAATTGATAGAGACTATAATGCAACATATTATTAATACAAAAATATTTTAAATATGAAATTAATTCGTTAAATATTCCAAATGCTGTAGTAGAGTTGAATATTAGTTATATTAAGTACCAAAATATCATGTAATTGAAAGTAAAATTTAAATTGAAAATAAAAGGGTACCTTTAGATATTAATATTTTATTGATTATACACATTTGAATGTTCCTTATAAGGTTATTTAATTATTGAAAAAAACAAAAAAAAAAAAGAGTGATTATTGGTATAGAAGTTATGATTAATCATGTACTGTATCATTAATTAACTGCTAGACTACATACAACAAAATATTCAGAACAATATTTAATTTTAAAAACTTATTAATTTACTTTTACTTTAAATAAAACTTTTGATTTAATAATGAAAAGTTATAAAAATTTTAGTTTTGAAAAAAGAATAATTAGTAAATTTTAATGGCACATTCAAAGCATAATATAATAATTGTCTTTGGATAAATTATTTATTCGTTTTAGGCTACACCTGAAAATTTGAACACATTTTATAAAGCTATAATTGAAGATACAAGATTATTGCCTTCTTCTACAGCAAACTACAGCAAAGCCTTTATTGAAGCTTTTGAACTTTTATCCAAAGTATGTAATGAAATCTAATTAAATGTTAACATGTAAATATTTTTTTTATTTTAGAACAAAAAAAACAACAAATGTTCTGAGGAAACATGTAATCAAATGATTATGTTAATCACTGATGATGATCCTAATGAAGAACTTTTTGAAGTAGTTAAAATATATAACCGTATTGATAATAATAAATTTACAAACATACCTGTCCGTATATTTACTTACATGATAGGTCGTGATATAACAACAACACCTGAACTTGAACGTCTTGCCTGTGAAAACAGAGGTATTTAAATATAAATAATTTTAAATTACTTAGTTAAACAAGTTAATACATACTACAAAAAGCCTACTATTGTGATTGTAATAGTGATATTTAAACAATACTTATTTTATATTATAGGCAGTTTTGCACATGTACATTCAAAGGATGAAGTACTTGAAAGTGTATTAAAGTATATTGCAATTTTAGCAAGACCATTAGTGTTACAAGCTGAAAAACATCCTGTAACATGGTCTCATACATTTATGGATATATCTGTAAGTATTAACATTTTTTAACTATATAGATTGTTATGTGTTAAATTTGCATTACTAAAGTTAAGTTCTAACTCGTCGTCATATAAATATTAAGAGAATTTTGTTAGGATCCATATGTAACAAGTGCGTTAAAAAATGCAATGGAATTTGATAAGCAGAAGAATGATCTAGCTGCTAATTTGAATGAACAAAAACAATTCCCTAACCAACATAAAATGGATTCAAAGTATTTAGTGTTGAACTCTGAGGTATTACTCGTGTGTACCTTTTGTTTATCCAACCCAGAATCCAAAATACCCTGTAGACAGAATTATTCCAATTATCCAATATAAACAAAATAAATATTGTTCATATAAAAACTGTATATATATATATTATATACAAAGTATATATACTTACCTTTATCTTATACTTCCTATGAAATGTAATGTATATAATATAATATAACTAATATAATGTATAAAAGATTTATAAATAAAATAAAATACCTTTAGCTATAATCTCATGAGAAGTGTTGAGTAAATAATTGTAATAATTTATTAATATAAATAAAATAGCATTTTATTATTTATTATTATAAAATAGAGTAAAGATGAAGAAGATGTCTATCAGGAATACAGACCAATGACTGCTATCTCCATACCGATTTTTAATAAGAAGAGAGATGAATTTAACAAGGTTATATTTCAGTAATATTTATAATTTGTAATTAAAACTAACTTTAATTGTATGATAGTAAATATAATAGTAAAATAATAGTAAAGTAATTATTTAAACAATATTTGTTAAAAAAGAATATATTTTTTATAGACTAAAGTTAAAGGAGATTTACTCGGTGTAGCAGGAACAGATGTACCAATTGCTGAGTTTGAAAAACTTACACTTCCTTACAAAGTAATGAATGAAATAGTATAAATAATTAATATAAAAACATTACTTTTTTACTTGTTTTATATTTTACAAATCATATTATATTTATAGCTATTATATATATTTTGTCTTATTATTTTAATACTTTAAGTCTGAAGAAAATAAATATAAGATATTATATGATAATATAACAATAAGACAATGGGAAACTATTGCACATAAACATTCATAGTATACAAGTCTTACAGTCGTCCATAAGGATTTACTATAAAGTAACCTTTAAAAATAAAATAAAATTTCGATTTTTTTTCTTTTAAAGACATTTTACTCTACACCTTTGGCTATGATAACTCGACTATTATTTATAATATTTAAGTTACAATTACAAGATATATGTAGATACATGACTTACTAAAATGCTAAATAGTTAGATAGTTACTTATCCAAGTACTAGAGACTTGAACAGTAGTTTAATTGGAAGTAGCTAGTCAATGAATGCCATACCATGCACATCATTTAACATATTTAATCTGTGTACACGTTTTAGATTGGAGTAAACGGCTATGCTTTTATTGTTACAAATAATGGATATGTGCTATTTCATCCAAAATTAAGGCCTGTTGTAAGTAAAATAGATTAATAAATATTTTTTTTAACTAACTAAATTGTTATAAAATATAATTTTAAGGAAGATGGAATTCTCAAAGATAATCATAATAGTATAGATTTAACTGAATTAGAAATGATAGATGATAATAAAGAAGATGAACAACCAAGGCAACCACATAAAGATATAGTTCAAGTAATATTATTTTTTAGTACACACAATTTTCAATCTTCTTTTAAAAATTGAAAAAAAAAATTTCCAAGTAGCTACGGGAAGCCATTGTTAATCACAAACGTGGATCAATGGAAAATTTAAGCATTAAGTTCCATTATGACAATATGGTAAAAAATTAGTTACTTATAAATTAATATTAATTTATATTTTTATTAGATATTATAATTTACTTATTTAGAGAAGAGTTGGCTCTGAAGTTCGTAATTATCATTATACTGCATTAGATCCAAAAATTGAAGGCCCATTTACCCTTGGTTTAGTGTTACCTGCCTCTTATGGTAATAATTGGATTAAAGCTGGGGATGAAATTAATAAATCAATAGGAAGTGGTAAATATGGTCTAAAAAATGTAAAAATATAATTTAGTATTTTTAAAATAAGTTAATTTTATCAATGTATTTTAGATGAACAATTTGATAAATATTTTCAAGATAAATGGAAAATTCATCCAAATTGGTATGATTTTATGTTTTAAGGACTAAACATGATTTCTACATTTTTTTAACTATATATTTCAGGGTGTATTGTGATTATTTTCATTCATCAGAACGAAAATTTGAAAATCCTGAAGAGAAATTACTTCATTTTATGGAAAAAATATTTTCTCCAGATTGGGAATGGAGAGAACAGTATCCAGATTCAAACTTTGAAAATATTTCAATGGATGAATTTGATAGACGTAAGTGAAAATTTTATTGTAAATTATTCAACTTCCATCAATAGTTGGCTCCAACACCAAAATCTCAAGGTTAAAGCTCAATAAAAAAGATTTAACTTGATTTATTTCTACTTTATATTCCTCTTGAGTCATCGATTATTTTATTTTATTGTTTGATAATAGGTGAATGTGATAGAAAACCAATAGATATAGACGAATTCTACTGTAAGTTAATCTAAACTTTGATTTTGATTTATATTTAAAGAAAAATTTATATATTCAGGTGATAAAGAATTGATGCAATTATTATTTTTTGATGCAAAAATAACACATGCATTATATAATTTGACTTGGAAACCAACTACAGAATTTGAGTAAGTTTTTATTGATTATTTTATAATTTTAATGAATGTCAAAATAAAATGATATTTTATCATTTTACATAAATAAATTTACTGCTCACATTTTAATGACTTGGAACTTTAGAAAACACTATGTAGATCAATATAATGTAAGTGTTAGATTTTTGGCAACCCAAGGAGGATTAAGTAGATGGCAACATATACTTGATCTAGCTGAAGGAGAATTGTATGTACAAAAAACAATACGCAGTAGAAGAATAAAAATAAAAATTTTGTTTATATCTTCAGACAATTTGGAGATATTCATAATCGTTCAGTTGAGGAAGTTTGGTACAAGCGTCCAGTACTATATCGTAATTTAAATCCACAAGCTTTTGTCTTTTCAGTGCCTTTTAATTCTGGTATTTTAATATCATTAACATAAAATAATTTAATATTAATATTTTAATAAGTATTACATACTTTGTATAATAAAGGTGATAATGATAAGTTAAAAATAACAGCTAGTCATGCTATATTTGTTGAGGATGAAAATAATGAAGCACCAGGGTCAGTAGTTGGTTATGAAATGTTACACAAAAAGTTTTATGATCGTTTTATGCAAATAACACAAGCAAATGAAATTGTAAGTATATTATTTTTTAGTACATAGATTATCAACTAATAATTGATTTTTAGTGCCCTAGTTGTTTACCATGTGCATCTGATCATGTTGATTGTTATATAATTGATGAAAATGGATACGTTGTTTTATCAGAAATTCCAGCAGATACTGGTAGATTTTTTGCACAAACTGAATTAAAGAGTACTGGAGTTATTATGGAAACAATGATTACAAAGAAAATATTCAGACGTATACCTATGTTTGACTACCAAGCTTTATGTAAAGAAAGAATAGCAACTACAAGTGCATCATCATACCTGTTAACAGTAATTCTTTTTAATAAAACATTAAATTTAATAACTACTAATACCTTGGAATTTAAATTTAACTTTTATTTTATATTATATAGCCATTTTATGTAGTATACACAAGTCTTAAAATGCTATTAATGAACTTAGTGTGGCTATTAATTGAAGGAAATTTAGTTCATGTTTGGTCAATAAATGAAGGTAATAGATAATAATATTATTATTTTTTAAATTTAATATAAAAATAAATTGTTTATATAAATAAATAAATGGTTAACCTGAATTATTATTATATTTATAATGTACAACTGGTTTCAAATTAAAAATGTATCATCAGGTATATACAAAATCAATAAAATCGTGACTCAAAATACAAAATTGATTAAGAATATGACTGATAATAAATTTTTAATTTTGATTCAGTCGTACATTATAAATGTAATAATACTCCAGAATAAGCATTTATTTATTTATTTCTATATATAAACTACCTATTTATATTTTAATATACAAATATAAACTATTTACCAATCTTATTTTTTAATATTTTATTATTTTAAATTTAAATTAAATTATAATTATCATACTTATTTTTTATATTTTAGGCAATGTAGATGATTTAACATTCAATAAAAATGCAGAAAAATTTAAAATTATTGATATTCCATGTGATAAGAAAGCAGATTTATTCATGTTACAACATGAACACTTAAGTGCTGAAGGATTCGATGCACCACCCCCAGCTGGTTCAACTATAAGGTGACTAACATAGTAATAAAACTACAATTAAAAATGTTTCAATTAAATATTACTACACTTTTGTATTTATATGAATTTATATATATACGAATATTTTTTTTCTATTTTAGGCCATTTTTTGTAAAACGCATAGCCCATTCAAATTTACTTCTTGTTGTGGTAAAAAATGCTGAAAGTAGTCAAAGTAATTTAAGTGTTAACCCAGTTAAAGTAGAATACAACAACACATTAGGTATAGATCACAGCTGCAACAAATTGAACCTAAACCCTTTTCATAGACGCAAATTAGGTGGATGTTATAACAGTCATCCAGAGGTAATATAATTTAAAAATATTATAAAATAAATCATATTTATTATTTTATTTATATGTAATACAAATTATTTTTAAATTTTAATACATTTGATTATGATTTATTAGGAGCCAAACACTAAAGTGTGTTCCAAAAGTAATTTCAACAAGTCAACATTGCTGTTAATAATAATAATGAGCATTTTATGTATACAAATGTACAACTAATTATTGTATAACTATCAGTTAACACTAATTTGTTATTCTTAATTTAAAAACTTACTATAGACATATATCATAAAGAAAAAAATGTTGATGATATATTTACAAAAAATTAATTATGATATTAAACATTATAGAATAATTTCAAATAAATACTATAAATACACATATTTAAGTAAAAATACTCCATTAAAGAATTTCGGTTGATAGAAAGCTATCTAAAGTCTTATTACCATTTGATGGTAGAGGTTTTTTTTTGAAATTGGAGACTAATTTTCTTTTTTTAAGTAAAGGTTTTTGTCGGTTAGGATACACATCTGGTTTTGATCGACCACCAAGACCATCATACATTTCTTCATCTGAACTACTTGTCAAAACCATTGTTTTTGACACATAATTAGTACTTACAGATTTAGTAGTTAAAGGTGGTCTCATGAATCCAATTGGTCGCCGGGGGCTTTTAGGCATGAATGTGTTTACCTAAACAATATAATAATGTGATAAGTTAATTTAAGTAAAAATGCATATAAAATATATATTGTTTACACATTGTGATGATGATTGTTCTGTTTTGTTGTTTAAACTATAAAGTTTTAACTGTCCTTTTTGTTGTACTGAACTTGAAACTGAATTTTCTGGATTGTATACAGTAGTTTTTAATCCCTAAAAATTAAACAGAAATTTATGTAAACTTATTTCTACTGTTATTTAATGATGTATACATCGGACTAATCTGTAAAATTTAAATTTTTTAAGTAACAAACTATGTGCTTCTTAAAAAAAAAAAACTCCCCATTATAATATTTTAATTTAATTAATAATTTATACCAATTTATGTACTTCTTCTGAACCGGTAGTTATTTGAATTTCAGGTGCTGGACTCTCATGAATTATTCTTTTACGTAATTCTGTTCTTCTTGGAGTATTATCATTCGCTTGGATCATAGATTCTAAATTTTCACATTTCTTTTGAAGTCTTACAATTTCTGCTTCAAGATCGGTAATTTCTGATTTTAATTTCCTAAAAATAAATAATTTTACTTACATTATAATATTACTCTTAAGTTTATATTTATTTATTTATTCAAAAAAAAACTTATTTAATCAAGTAAAAACAATATAAATGTGCTAAAAACCTTATTGTTATGTGATTTTATTTGTTGTTTTAGTTTTAAACATAAAAGCAAACTTAAATCATAAATTTTATTAAATTACTTATCTCTGTATGTGACAACTTACAACACATGTAATAATATTTATATTCTTCTTCTTCTTCTTCCTTGCCTTTCTCTCAATTATTTGGGTTAGTCACCCTTGTCCTAAACCTTCACTCATCTCGATTTTTTACATCTCCTATGTACATACACCAACAGCCCTGATATCATTCTCATTTGTATCCAACCATCTCTTTTTTTATTTTTCTCTTCCTCTTTTTCCTTTAACATTAATTTTCATAACCACTCTTACTGCTTTTGTTTCCTCTTGTCTCCTCATATGCACAAATCATCTCGCCTATTTTCTCTCGTCTAGTCCACTATTGACACAACTTCCTCTTCTCACGTATTCGTTCCTTGTTCTATCTTCTCTTGTTACTCTTATCACTCCTTCATCTAAGCATTATCATTTCCGCAACACTCATAATCTGTTCTATTTTCCTGTCAATCGCCCAACACTCCAAACCATAAAGCATAGTTGGTCTCACTACACTTCTGTAAAATTTAATGTTATTATATAAAAAATATTTTTTTTATTAGAATAATATTTATATTATTATAATTTATAATATTCAGACATTTTTAACAAATTAAGGGTAGGTAAATTTAATCTTAATATTAACAACATATAATTAATTTCACCGAAAACAGATTTGCTATGGTGTGCAATTTTAAGATGTAGGAAATATACTAATAATGGTACTACAATAAACAGATTTTCTTTTATACAATTATTCTATCTAAACAAATTTATCTGTTATTTTATATTTATTTTAACAAGTTAAAATAAATTTTTCTGTATTTAACTTTAAATATTTTGATAATATCTAAATGAACATAAAATATTAATGGCAATAAATATTTTATAATTAAATTATTTATATAGTTAACTGCACAACATTTTAGATTATAAATAAGAATTTTGTTTTACATTCAGTAAATACTTAAATAAATTACATACTCTATTACTCGGTTATTCATAGATTCTCTTGAATTTACATCGCATAAATGTTTCTTCAATTCCAAATATTTGGTTACACGTTGTGAGAATTTAATTTCTAAGTCCCTATTACTATCTTTTAAAGTTTGAATCTCTCTATAAAATAAGACATAAAATATTATTGATTTCATAGACATAATGTAAAATATTATACCTTTTAAAAGAAGTTATAAGTAAACATAAAGTTTGAATATCAGTCTTTTTTTTTAACAAACATACTGCTTCTTGAGAATCTGCAGGCGATCCATATAATATTTTATTTATACTGAAATATAAAAAATTGTTAATATATTTTTAACTACTTGGAAAATATTATGAGAATTAAATGAGTTATTGCAATATAAAGTAATTTTTCTCACGATTGATATTTTTCCAAATCTTTTCTTAATTCTTCTGCTTCAAGTTTATAACAAGTGGATTTTTTACATTCAGATTTTAAAAAACGAATATTTTCTTGCAAACTAGATACAAATGTTTGATGACTTCTTATTTTGTCTTCCACTTCTTTAACATGTTTTCTACAAATTAATGAAAATACCATTTAAATAACATAGTTATTTTTATTATATAATTAAATTATGTAATTTCTCTACTTTAATGAAGTCAATTGTTCTTTTTCTTTTTTGGTTTCTTTTAACAAATTTTTTATTTCTTCGTCCTTGAGTGTATTTTGAAATGAAAGTGATTGTACTTGGTGTGTAAGTGAAGATAAGTCTTCTTTTACACTTAAATTTGAATTATTGTGAAAATACAATTTAATAACTTGTTTGTCTGTTACTTTTGATCGACAATGGGGACATGTTTGTGATCTTAAAATTACAATAAAAAATGTAATACAATTATTGGAATAATTTATCATAAGTTTTTTTTTTAAGATATAACTATTGCTGGTAATTTTATTATTTCTTTTTATTAATGAAATTAAAATAGTAAAGAAGTTAGTTAACTTTAGTTAATAATTATACAAAAATATATTGTAATAATAATAGAAATAAAATCTCCAAAAATAATGTATCATCAGACAAATATTTGTTTTTACCTTTTAATCCATGTCATAAGACAATCATAATGGAAGACATGACCACATGGTGTTGAATGAACGGATTCAGGATGTATTCCAGTGAAAACATCACCACATATTGAACAAGATGCTAACATTTTACTATGAAAAAAAATATGAAATATTAAAATAATTTTTAAATATATTTAAGTGAATAACTTTTAAGCACATAAAGTGCACACATTTTGGGAATTAATCCAAAATTGAAGAAAAAAAAATGTTATTGTCATATACAGGATGGGGCATTGGTTTCTGATAAAATTTAATTAAAGTTTATTAGTCAAGTATTAAAAACAAATTGTATTTTATTTAACACAAGATTATATTTAACTGTTATCAATAAAAATTACATCACTTAAGTGACAGTTTTCGTTTTGTATACAGTTGGTTATCTGTTTTTTAATACTGCCTATAACTTTCTGTATGATATGTACATCGATAGCTATAATTTCTCATCTTAGGTGTTTTTTTTTCTTATAGTGTATGTGGCTTATTAGTCAACACTGTAGATTTCAAAAAACCCCACATAGAGAAATCAGGTGACGTTAAATCAGGAGAATGTAGCCAGGCAATATCACCATTTCGTGAAATACACACAATGGCTGTGACTATAACATCTGAACATTATGTTGAAATGTTGAACAACTTGTTCCTAGCTGAACTACAGTGATAAGGAGTACAAGATCTTGAACTATGGTTTTAACAAGATGGTGCTATTAGCCATAAAGCTTATGTTTCAATGGCTGTTATTAGAAAAATATTTCCAAATTGTATGATTTTGCACAATGTGATATTGCCTGATCACAACGCTCTCCTGATTTAACATCACCTGATTTTTTTTTTTTATAAGGCTTTTTGAAATCTAAAGTATTCACTAATAAACCACATACCCTATTAGAATTAAAATAAAAAAAAAAAAACATTAGATGGGAAATTACTACTATTGATGTGCATATTCTACAAAAAGTTATAGACAGTATAAAAAAACAGATAGCTAACTGTATACAAAATGAAGGTAGCCACTTAAGTAATGTTATTTTTAAGTTAAGATTTTTACTGATAGCAGATAAATATAATATTTGTTTTAAATAAAATAAAATGTGTTTCATTATTTTGTTTCTAATACTTGACTAATAAACTTCAATTAAAATCCATCAAAACCCACCCTGTATATAAATATAATAAATAAATACTATAGTGTAGCCGTGGTTAAATAGTTGTGTCCCAACGAAAATATAACTAACATTTGAGAAGTATTTCACTCCATTTTTAATTTCATATGTTATACAAGCCGTTCAAATATTTTTCAATTTATAATAGAACAGTATCATTTAAATTTTATATATATTAATTTTAAATATGATAATATGACATTATATTTCATTTATTTTTTTCAAAATGTATTCTAGTATAAAATGTATATATATATATATACATCAGTATAATAGTGTAATGGACAAATATCTTGATTTTCATTTTTAATAGTTTTATTTAAATTATTGCAAATACTATTACAATTATTATAAATTAATGTAACTACTTTTATTCTTAAGTAAAATGTTACATACATAAAATATGTATAATGTTGTAATTGAAAAATGTATGAATTTGTGTATACAACTTATGTAGGCACATGTACATTTTATTCTTCAGGACATGATTTATGTAACCCAAAATAATCCACCGGACATTATTCATGTAACTCGAAAAAATATACCAGACTCCATATTTGGGACACAACTCGTTTGCAAAAATACTTGCAAATCCAATTTATCCAACTAATACTGAATTATGTATCTTTTTGTATCTAACAATTTAGACTTTTCATACCTTTAAATTGTTATTGTATCCGTTGACTACACCTTGACTAATGAAAATTGTCAAGACATAATCAAAGTTGTCACAGTGAATAAATACATCAGATAATTTTCCAGAACTGCATTTTTAGATCATAACCAATAACAAGCCCAGTTTCGAAACGATTACAGTTATGGCAAATAGTAATAAAAAACAAAATAAATGTTTGTAAATCGTAAAATCGAAAATATAGTAAAATAAATATTATAATTTTATAAAAAGATACTGAATTGAGAAGGGATTAATCATAGGCCAATCGGAATAAAAAATCAAAATCTACCAAAAAATACAGATACTCTAATCATCCAACATAATTATGATAAACATTGAAGTTAATACACAATGCAGCCATGCAAGAAACAAAAAAATAAATTTCCCATTAACGTATAATGATCTGTACTACTAACTTAACCACAGGAGAGATTAAATTTTTAACTAAATTTGTGCAAGAATTATAACTATGAGCATGAGCGTAAATAAGTATTTTATTTATTTCGCTACAATAAGTAGATCTATAAGAATGAATGAAATGCATTAAAAATTAATTACAAATTTAATTCTTAATTGAGTTATAAGTTAGTTTAGGTATTAAATACTTAAACGTAAAATTCTTTAAATAGTTGTCTAAACCTATGCTAGATCCATTTAATGTAGCGAATTAAATAACATACTTATTTACGGTTTTTATGCTATAAGTTATAATTAAAATAACGCGTAAATCTCACCTTAATAAATAGGTGTAAAAATGTCAAATCTAAATTATTCTAAAACAATTATTTTCAGAATTACAGTAAAAATACTAAAATTCCCGCGTATTTTATCATTTTTTTTTTTTAAATTGCTGTAAGTTGGTCAATTTTGGACTTAGAAAGTTGATTAAGCTACAAAAGTTCATTAACAAATTAGGCGAAAAATAAATAGTGGTTAAAATAGGTGATTCCCATTTCAGAAAAAAAAATAATTGTGTGCATGCGCAAAATTATCTGTTACAAAATAGTCTAATTATTTAGAAATGTGTACAATAATGTTTAATAGTTAGTCTAAGAAGTATAATTGAAATATAGGAAGCCTGCACATAATTATTGAGTGTTTCCACTTATCATGATCACACAATATATCACGGTACCTATACTGTAAGACATTTTCTAATACCTACTTTATTATTTTCGAAAAAAATATGTAAAAAATGTTGTAGTACTTTTCTGATATAAATATTGAATATAATGATAAATTAATAAATTAAAAAATGTTAAAAACACTAAAAAATTAATTTAATAAAATAAGTGTCTCTATCAACGTTCTATACCAGCGGTTCCTAAACTTATACAATCACGGAATCCTTAAAAAATAGTTTGAGTTTCGCGAAACCCTAATGTCTTTAATTCCAATTCAACTCTAATTTTCCTAAAAAAATAAAAGGAAAATCAATACTCTAAAAAATGTTTTAAATGATACTGTTAACATTATTAATGAGTACTCTTTATTAAAATTAGTTCAAAGCACAATTATTTTTAAATAATATAAAATAATATTTTTTCTAAATATAATATAAAATAAGTTTTTTAATAATCACAAACATCTGGTGGAATTCTTAGTATTGCCCCACGGAACCCTAAGATTTGGGAATCGCTGCTCTATGAATACTCTATTAATGCTCTAGCTCTGATAATTTAAATTAATATTTAACAGTTATGAATTAAATTGATAAAATTTCTAATTAGAATGAATATAATGTAATCTAACCTGTTCTATAAAAAAAAAAAAAAACAGTATATTAGTTAAGGTCCCCACACACTGCTTCGGTAGCGTTGGCAGTATTAAAATCGCAGACCTGAACCATTGCGGCGGTGGCGATGGCGATTTTTATCCAGTATAAACATAATATATTTATATATTACATACAATAATTGTATAGTTGATTAATTAATTCCTATGCCATTGATAAATTGACGATTTATCTATATAGTACGTTAGTAGGTACTATATCAAGTAGGTACTTATAATATTGTACATATCATATTCATTATATATAAATTATATTGATTATTTTTATATGAGTTATTTTTAATTAAGTTAAATAGTATATTAAACTATAACTTGAATAGTTTCTAAGAATTAATCGAAGTCTAGACTAATATACACCATATATATTAGATAGTATAGGTACTATTAGCGTATATTTGATAAATCAATTGAAAATACCGCTGAGCTGTAGCGGTAAAATCGAGCATGCTGCGGTTTTTATAAATATCGCAGCGGCGATATTTTACCGCGGCCGAATTACCACAGCAGTGAGCGGACTCATATTACAATACGTGTGTACAAATCTAACGCCACCGTGACAGTGTGTGGAGACCTTTAATGTAAACATTTTTAGTTCCAAACTTACAAAATGCATTTTTAATTTTTTTTTTTCTAAATAATTTGTATAAATATACATTATTAACAGTAGAAGACATAAGTGCCAAAATGAGATAATAAAAAAAGTCGTATAGTACAAAAGCGCCAAAATCATAGGTAGGCACAGTATGTACCACGCATAAGCACAACTAGGGTACAAAATCTGAGGGGCTACAGCCCTCCTACCAAAATTTAAAATAACCTGTAGATTACCCCTACTCTTATATAACATGTTAATATATTTTAGAATTCTGAACCAGGCTGGATTTACTACTAGGTATGTGTCTTTTTTTGTATGTGACACTATTGTGAGTAAAATATGCTGTATGCGGTATGTCATGTATAACATGGAATATTTATGGGGGACTAAATCTTCGCCGAGGGGGGCTAAGCCCCCTCCCCCCTCTCAGTTGCATCTATGGTGCCACGGTTAACAGATATTAAATTTAGAACTAAATTGTTCAAAAACTCCAAACGTTTAACCTTAATTGATAAAAGCATTATCTGAATATCTCATTACGATAAATTGTCACATACTGTGAGCACTGAGCACTTAGTGTTATAACATATTGTTAGTACCTACTTCGTAAGCATTTATGTAATCGTCATTCGTTAAAATGGATTTTCCAAAAACTGTTACGAATAAAGGTGTTGTATATATATTTAATTCAGAGTAAAAATATAGATTTTCACAAGAAATGGCCAGTGGTCATTGAGGTGTACCAAAAAAAAAAAAAATTTTTCTGATAGAATAGAGATGGAGAAACCTGACTGAAATTGTTCGTGTAAAGCTGCGTCCACACCTAACAAACGTTTGGGGAAACATTGTTTGTCAAACATTTGTTGAACATTCGTTAAACGTTTGTCGAACATTCGTCAAACGTTTGCCAAACATTTTATCAGTACAACGAACGTTTGTTTATAATTCAGTTGTTCGCTATATGTTTGCCAACAATCGTGACCATATCGAATCTTGAAGAAATTGCATGTGTGTGGGCGCTGCTGGTTTTGTTATAATGCTAAATAAAACATAAAAAAAAAAAAAAAAAAAAAAAAATAAAAACAAAAACAGGTGGTGGGAAAGATAATTTTTTCAGCGAAGAAAGACTAACAGTGGTGAGAATTTCATTTTAAATTTACATAACGGTGATTTATTAAGTAATTTTACCAGAATGTAGTGATTTTAAATTTTGAATTAATTTAATTGGCCCACAAGTCACAAATCTAAACACAAATTTTCGTAAAAGTATTTTTGTGTCGGTAAGTTTAGCAATAACTTGATGATTTTTTTCTACTGGTGATATGATTGATATTATTCTTTAATATATACGTATAACTTAATAATTACTTAACTAAATTTAAAATTATTTATATAGAGATACATCGGTATACAAGTACAAACATTCAAAATGGTCGCCTAGTGAGCGAAAATTTTTGTTTGGATTATTGACAAAAAAATTGATTTTGAAACGCGTCTACATCAAACCAACGTTTAAAAAACATTCGTCGAACGTTTGCTAGATATTTTTGGTGTTCGGCGAATGTTTGACAAACGTTTTTGAATTGTTTGTTTGGTGTAGACGCAGCTTTAGTGGTGAGCATTTACACGAAATAGTGAACGATTATGACAAAATGTTATATTTTGCGCAATAATTGTAAAAGAAAAGCAATCAAAAATATAACCGACCGAACATTGAAAATAGTGCGTCACGAATTATTTAGTAGTTGTATAATTTTTTAATTTGGAAATTGACTTCTGACACGACCTCAATTTGTAGGTGATTTTTTCTTGGTGAGGTGGCCGGTCACAGTTGAGTTAGTGGATTAAACAAACAAAAAAAAGAAACCAAAAAAGATACGATGATCTAATTGTATTTGTTTTAAATGACTTATATAAGTAATATGGTGGATGGTGTTGGTAGTCTTTTGGTGACGGTAGTGAAAAGAAAAAACGTTCGAGGACGATATGTTTCGACGACGGTCACGAGCAAAAGGTTGATGATTTGAGGCGATCGGTCGGTACTTTGTCACCGGTTCCGATAACTTTTTCCACCTCTGCCCGGTTTTCCGTGATAGGTGAGTAATATCGGAAACGGCATTGTTGCACGGGTTGTGGCTGGGTAGAGAGCGGGCGTGGCTCCGCGATAGTGGTATACTTAATGTACCTGCACCATAGCGGGACTGCGTCACTTCTATTACTTGTATATTATGTACATTTTCTCATGTTTTCATACATCAATACCAGTGGCGGCGCGAAATATTTTACTTCATGAGTCCTGTTATGATTTTGCCCATCCACCCATCCACCTAAAAAGAAATTTAAGGGTAGCTTGTAAAAAGAGCTCCCCCACTATTCGTTATACATGCTACATACTCACTTGATACCCAATGGTCAATACCCACCCATCTATTCACCCACTGACTTGAGTCCAGGGACTCAAAAATCTGCTGTCACGCCGCCACTGATCAATACCATTATATTATAAAATATTAAAAAATTATAAATTATTTGATTCAATTTCATAGATAATAGAATAATATAACAAAATAATAATAATGATAATTATAATCAGGGCTAGGATTTGTATGCAATAGTATGTTTTTTTTTTTTTTGCGACTTCTGATTATTGATTTTCTTAGTAATGTCCATGGATCACCTAATGATAAGATAAATAGTGGTGTTCTTTCGCTTTCAAGCTATTGTAGCGTTTGGTTGTGTTTTCCATCTTCACTATCGCAGTTTATTATCATTTATCAAATAATTACCTGTACATGTCGTCGTCTTCGGGCGTCGACTCGCGCACGGATAAATCATCTGCTCTTAATAAAATTAAACCTTTGGCAAATAATCGTGATTCGAATTCAAGCTACACCATCAAGTGTAGTCAAACTATCAAGTCAAAAGCCAATTTACTTACACCCCCTTCCCTCGAACTCCAGCATATTATAAATAATACTCTAATTTTAAATATATCACAATCAGCCTTTAATTGTATTAAAAGAAATCTATTATGGCGTCTGTTACAAACAATATTAATCCAATTGATCATTTTAATATAATTAAGTGGAATGTGAGAAGCCTACCTGTTCGCATTCCACCTCTACAACATCTACTTATCGATCATAAATGTTCTATCACTACTTTCCGAAACTTGGCTCTTACTCTCACGTTCCTTCTCCATATCACAATTTAAAATTTACTGGTCCGATCGCTCGGATGGTTATGGTACCATAGCCATAGCTATACACAAATCCCTAAAATTTAAACTAATTCTCATCGATACTGTCACCAGAAATAAATGTATTACTCTAAAAATTGATATCATTGGAGTCGAGGTCATTTTATCCGATTTATCTCACTCTTTAAAGGTATGGTTCTACTATCTCCCTAGTAGCTCCAATATTCCTGTTAACCTGTGGAATGATTTATTCACATCTGCTTCCCACAATTCTCTTTTCTCCGACAATTTCAATGCTTTTCATATTGCCTGGGGTTCTGATTCATTTTCCCGCCGTGGTAACCAGATATACAATACGTTAAATTCTTTGAACCTTTGAATTTTGAATGATGGTAGTGCTACTCATGTCGGACGACCTTACTCAACTGATTCGGCTATTGTCTAATCTTTCTGCTCCCCTGATATCTCCTGGTACCTATCATGGCAAACTTTAAGTGAGCCTCACGGCAGCGACCATATCTCCATTATAGTAACTGCCAAAATCGTTCAACCCACTTCACTAGTCGCAGTATTGATCCTGATACTGCTGTAAATAATCATAGTTCTTTCAACTTCAATAAAGCAAATTGATCATCTTTTTACCGCCAAGTCCAGAATTCAACAGCTTCTTTGACCAATTACAATTCTTCAATTCTTCCTTATTCTACTCTCACCAGTATCATTAATAATTCTGCTGAATCCACGATCCCTAGGAAAAGACTTAATACCAATTCATATCCTCCCTACCTCCCCATGGTGAAATTCTTCTTGTACCGAAGCAGTAAAAAATAAAACACTTCTTTTTAGAAATTTCCGACGTTCAGGGTCCATATCTGACTTCCTTAAATATTGTAATGCATGTGCCCTCATCACCCGTTTACTTAAAGGTGAAAAGAGGAAAAACTGGAAAGATTTTTGTTCGAATCTCAATCCTTCTCATACATTAAAACACCTCTAGACCACTGCCAAGAGCTACAAAAATTGTATTGATCTTCGTAAACACTTTGAAAACGACGATTGGTTCGATAAATTTTGCTTCAAAGTTGTTCCCTGTCATGTTCCATCAGCTTCAGAAATCTGCTCAAACTATTATTCTCAACATTCTCCACCCCATGTCCTCACACATGACTTTACTATGCCCAAACTTGACATTGCTATATCCTCATGCAAATCAACTGCCTCTGGTCTAAATAATATCTCCCCATTAATGCTAAAACATTTACCGTCCAATGATCTTGATTGTCTTCTATCCATCCTCAACAATATTTTAGCAACTCAACAGGTTCTATCCACTTGGTTATCATATCGTGTTATCCCCATTCCTAAACCTAACAGTAACACTTCGTTTTATCCTAAAGCACTCTCTTCATCTATATGCAAAGTTTTCGAGTTTATGCTAAAATGCAGACTAGATTGGTGGCTGGAATCGAACTCCATCCTTCCAGCTAATTTATTTGTATTTAAAAAAGGTATGGGTACTTTGGAATGCCTTGCAACTTTTACTGGGAAAATTTATCACTCATTCAACAACAAAGAATTATTTGTCGCCACTTTTGTTAACATTCGATTCTGTCAACATTTCAACATTTATTTCTCATCTTCGTTCCTTACAAGTTCCCACCTTATTTTGCAACATTCTATAATGTCTCTTCAAGCATAGAAACCTATTTTTTTCTTCACCTTTCGGTGCAACTAACACCCACTCTACCTACTCCGGTCTTCCTCAGAATAGTTGTCTCCGTCCTATATTATTCAACGTATATATGAGTATCGTAGAAAAGCATCTTTCATTGCTCGGTAATCAATGTTTAATTTATGCTGATGATTTGGTTATTTTTACTTCAAACAAGCATCTTAATTTCGCTATCGAAAATCTGAACCTTTCTCTCAAAGATCTAAGCGATATTCTTATCAGAGTTTCTTTTGAAGTTGCTCCTGAAAAATCTAAATCAGTTATTTGGCGTAGATACTTAAACCATCCTAATATACTTCTCGACAACAAAATCATACCAACCGTTCCAAATGTCACTTATTTAGAGATCACCCTAGACTCCTATTTGCTTACAGTGCTCGTTTCTCGGTGGTTTAATTTCCTCAGAACTGTTACTGGTACTTAGTGGAAATCGCATCCTTCTAGTTTTTTATCTATTTACCTTTCAATCATACGCTCCAAACTCGACTACGGTTGCTTCCTTTTTGATACAGTTTCCCACTCTATTTGGGAAAAAATTAATAAACACCAAACCACTTGTCTTAGGACTATTATGGGATACGTTAGGTCCACTCCTTGTCCCGCTATTGAGATAAAGGCTCTATGCTCACCTTTCGGGTGCAGGTGGCTTGCTGGAAAATTTCTCTTGAAATCTTTATCACACAGCAATCATCATATTTTTGACACTTTTTATTCACTATATCTCAATTGGCGCTACGTCCCTAAATCTATGCCAGTCTTATCCGATATTGGTAATGTATTATTAGTTTTCTACCATTACAAGTACAGACAGACCATCACTTTACGAGAGTAATTTTACGATTCTCTTCTTTATTCACCTTCTGTTCATATGGAAAATCTTTTTTCTGATTTGACCTCCAAAGATCTTAAAAAAATGTCTCACTTCATGGTAAATGCAGCTTTTTCGAACCACTTTATTGTTAACTTCCCCAATTTTATTGTTGTTTGTATCGATGGCTCTATCTCTCCTCTTTCTGCTGGTTATACATTTTATATTCCAGAGTTACATGTATCCCTTACAAATAATCTCCCCTCTTCTTCTTTCTCTTTTACAGCTGAGTGCTACGCTATTATCGAAGCCTTAACACTCATTTTAAATTTTTCCCAAACAAATATTTAATAGCTTCCGACTGTATGTCATGCCTTCAAGCTTTAAATTCCAACCCTTTATAATCTCAAATATCCCCACTTTTTCTTCGTATAAAATCACTTATTTTCAATCATAATCTTTTAAACTACATAATACACTTCATATGGATCCCTGGTCATACTGGCATTCATGGCAACGAGATTACCGACATTCTTGCTAGATCCACGTCTAACATTATCGTCCCATCTCTTATTCAACTACCTCACTCTGAATTCACTCCTTTTATAAAACGTTACATATCGAATCTATGGTCCTTATATTAGTATAACTTACTTGCAAATTTTGCCTCAAAATTTAGGGATATTACACCCAAAACCCTTAATAATATTTAGTTCAGCATATTAGATCTGCATAGATCACATATACAATTTAACAGATTAGGCATAGGACACTCTCTATTACCTACGAGTAGTCACTCGTTCAAACTTGGTTTAAACAACTCTCCTTTTTATACATTTCATCTTAATGAGTGTATTTGTTATCTAGCTCATATATTATTTGATTGCCCTGCTTTGAAATCCGAACTTCTAGTCTTAATTAATTCTCTTAGATTTTTCAACTGTCCCATTAATCTCTACTCCATTCTCAATACCTACTAAATGCATAATAATACATTAAATTCTAAATACTTAATGTATCTTCACTATTAAATATATTATTAAATTTATTTTGGATGCTGGCTTCATTATATAATATTTATGTGCTCTAATTATTTTAATTTGTACACTTCTATTATATAACTGTTGAACTATATTAATTATTACTTAAAGCTATGATAAAAAGAAAAAAAAAATAGTAGTGTTTTTATTTTGCATGTTTTTGCATATTTTGGATATAATGCATATCATTGCATATATTGAATAAAATGAATATTAGTGTATATTTCGATTATAAGAATGCAAAAAATGAATGTTATATTTTAATTAATAATTATATAGATATTATATTAATAATTAATAATGTAATATTTTAATTTCGTATTTAATTCTAGCTGATTAAAGTAAAAAAAACTTGGTTTTTTTGTCAAACAAATTTATTTCAAATTATTTTATTTATTTTATTTCTCATTTATATTGAGACAAACAACCAACCATCTGGATAAACATTTCATGTATTTTAATTGCAGACAAATTATTTATATTGAGAAGTTTGAATATAAATCACTCCGGTATACAATTGTTTTTAAATGGAGATGTTAGTAATTGGAATCTCTCATCATAATTAAAATATATTTTATTATTATAATATTTATCATCAGTCGAACTTAAAATAAACATAAATTGATTATTATCATAATTACTTTTTTTTAAAAAAAGTGTTATTGTAATAATTATTTTATTTTTTGTAAAAAATAAAATATTTCTTAGGCACATAATTTTTATTACTTCTGTTGAAGCATTCATTGAAGAACTCTTTAAAGTTGCTATGCTTAATTTTTTTAATTCCATTTTATTTTTTTTTGGAATTTTTTTTTTTTAATTTTTTCTTCATAATATTTATTTATTATGGTATTGAAATTATTTTCAATATCATATAAAGAGTTATTATTAATGATGCCGATTAATTCCTCCAACATAGGACACCGTTTCAAAGAACTAATATCGGCATCATTAATGTACCAAAAAATGGACTACAAATTATTATCAAAAAACATTGGAACATTTTTAAAAAAAATGTCTAAAACTTTGACATATAGTCTATTAATTCCGGATCGATTTTGCAGGTCATTGTTATAGCATGGATAATGGCCGCATATGCATAGGTCAATGGACATAATCTATTCTGTGCTCGTACGCCAATAATGCATGTCTCTTTTAAGTGAATGTTGGACAACCTGTGTATGGAAACTGATAGTTGTTTGTTGTGATAAATACGTCCATCGGTACATGTATGTGTAGCGTTCTCCTAAGTATACACAACTGTTTTCTCATCCTCTCCAACGATTGATAATATTTTTAACATTTTTTGTTTACACGCCGCCACCGCTGTTAACCGTTCTGATTGTGCACAACCGTTTCACCTGGACTTCTGCCGAATTTTCATCCGTTTCCATCATACCGGACGTTGCGTAAGTACTCAATACAACCGAATGGGCCGGCTGGTTGATTCACACCCGTTATCACGGTCCGCCCGTGTTACCTATCCGGCCGTTTTTACATTTGCTACCATCATCGGAATAATAATAAACGATCGCCGTTTGCACTCGTAGCTCGTGGACCGTGCGACACATTCGAACGGTGTCCGCTGTTACTTCGGCTTTCCAGACTTGAACCACTTGATCCGACCGGTCATCTCGTACGGCAATCCCGTTGTTGTAGTCGTTAGTATGTCAATTTCGAGGTGTTATAATAGTATTTCGGTGACATATATTTTTGAAAATCATTTTCTTTCCCTCTAGTCACCATTTGATGATTAAAGTTTTTTACTTCCCAATTTTTTTTGTTTCTTTAAGGCCTAATCTTTCCTACCTCTTTTATTGCTGAGTTAAAAATACGGTTTTTGTAATCATTTGTCATATTTTGTAAGTGAGAGAATCATTGGTACATGTGAATTTTTCTAAATGTTTTAGCTATTTTGCTATTTATAATATTTCAGTGTAATCATTTCAACAGTTAGGCATCGGCAATATTTATTATTTAATTTATGCCCTATTTTTTATTTTATGAATTAATGTTATTCCTTGCTTCTTATTTCCTCCCATGAATTTAAGTTATAGATAGTTTTGTACTTAAGTATTCATATGTTTTATTCCATTGTAAATTTAAGATTATTTGTTATATTTAATGTTGTAACATTTTAATTTAATTTGGCTATTATCTTCTATTTAATTATTAATCACTAATTTATTTAATATTATCTGATATTTTAAATAAATATCTATCATTTTCATATTGTATTTTAAGGTTTTACAACAATGGCTGATTTAGATGACCAATTATTAGAAGGTGGTATTGATTTATCATCTGAAGAACATACCACACAAATCAATAATGAAAATAGCATTTCATTTGATTTAATTGAAAATGGTCAATCAAATAATGCTGATTCTCAAACATCAGCAGATTCTGTAAGTTTATTTTTATGAATTATGTGATAAGAGTTATTCAAGAGAAAAATGCATGCTACTCATTTTCATTATTTCTAAGTTTCTTAAACAAAACCAACATTTTAAGATTAAATTTAAGAATATTTTTTGATGTATTTGGATGAAAAACCATTTTGTAAGTGATATATGTATAATTTTAACTCTTGTATTACTATGCACTTAGGACCTAGAAGTTATTAGAGCTCGTGTACGTGAAATGGAGGAAGAAGCTGAAAAGTTAAAAAAATTACAGTCTCAAGTAGATCAAGAAATGTCTAATACTCCTGTGCTTTCTTCTGCAAATTCTTCTAAAACAAGTATGTTAAATACTAAAATGAATTGGTATTATCATTTTATTTAAATGTATTCCTATTATAATTTTATTTTCATGGTGGTATATAACAAAAAAAGAAACATACATAGTAGGATCATAAGGTTCCTGGAATTTTTTTTAATTTTTTTATAAATACAATTTTAACTTAAATTTACTCCTTCAAAATATTGACTTTGAGAACAGACACATTTCAACAAATTTGCAACTGCTGGAAACATCTTTGATATTATTCAATATCACTATTGATATGACCCCGAGATTAGTCATCACATTAGCTTTAATTAATTAATTTAATTAGCTTAATGACTTCAATCATCAAAAAATGTTCACTTTTGAGTCCAAGTTTTAGGTTAGGAAATGGCCAGAAGTCACATAGTGCAAAAGATGTGTGATGTGGTACATTTTCAAGGTGTAAAAATCGCCCATTTTCTCATTTCTCTGGTCTCTTTTGACGGATCAAACTTTTTAAACATTTTAAAACTTCAATATAAAAATTAGAGTTAACTATTTATCATTTGGAACAAACTACCAGTAAATTAGCTATTCTGCAGCAGTTTTTTCAAGTTTAAAACCAAATTTAATGTTAACCTGTTGTTCAAATTGCGTTAACTATGTTTTGTAAAGACTTGATAACGGTTAACATGAAACTATTGTAATATTAACGATTATGTCTATAGATAGTAAATTAAGTGTACCTTAATCCAATAATCATATTTGTGATAAATAAAACAATTTTTTCTTCTATGAATAAATTTCGGGAACTTTTTGATCTTACTACGTACATATATAAATTGCATGTATGTTTTAGATTATTATAAGTAAAAATTAATTACATTTAATTATTTTGAATTATGCTTATTTTAGTGATATAATAATAATCACATATTATAGTTGGTTGAACATTCCAAGCGTATATATAAAATGTAAATCTAAGTGTTTTTTATTTACTTTTTATTAGCATTCTAATTTACATATATATATATGAGATTATTGTTACATGCATCACACCCAAAAGAGGAAACTTGTTAAAAAAAGACTGTTAGGATCCCTTAAAATTCAACTTTTCTGATCCATGATTAACTAGATAAACCAATTATCTGATGATTATTAATATTATTGGTAACTTCAATCCTTAATGATGAATAATAGTCTCGTTCGTATGATCATTACATTTGTGATTATTAATATTATTATATCTGAAAGTAATTAAAAGTTTAATACTGAACACTTGTATCTTTTATGGTAGTATGATAAGTCTGGATGCTTTCTTTTTCAATATTCACTTTTACAAAGATTTTATATATATTAAAATTAATTTAAGTTGATTATTTTAGTGATTGAATTGCACCAATATATTTTGTCTAAATAAGTATGTAGCTAATGAGCACTTCTTATGAAAATCAATGGGCTGATATTGCAAATGTTTTCATGTCTTGTGTTTACAGCTTTTTGTTATTGTTTAATTTTTATAAATGCAAAATACCTATGATGAGTAAATGATCTTGATCCTATGATGTAATATGAATCAAAGTAAACCATCTGATAATCTACAATTTTTATTTTAATAATGAAATTTAATTTTTTTTTTTTTTTTTTTTTTGTGTGTTTATAAAAGTTACTTTACATGTATAAAATAGTCTGGGGCATCGTGGTTAAGTGGTATGAGCTATCTCAAAACATCTTGTACTGTAGTTTTGCATTCCAAATGGGAGAACCACATAGAGAAAAAATTGTCTTTGTCCCTTTCTCCTAACTGGCTTGGTTAATCATGACTTCAAATAAGAGTTATGATAAAATAGCTCAGTTGGTGTTATAATTATATCTCTTTTAAATAAAAAATGCTATTATTTGTCAACTTTTTGTAATTATATCAATATATGTATGTATAACTTAAAATAATGTATATACAAAATTAAAATGTTAATTTCTTCATTCTTAATAAAATGAAGTAAAAGTATTATTGCATTGTTGAACCTCTTGAGCTCTTTAAAGTAGTTTGGTAGCTATTTTATTACAATTTGTAGAGGAATATAAAATTATGTAGATCTCCACATGTGTTGCATATAATACTTTTTAGCAATCACTTACTAAATCTACCACACATTAAAAAAAAAAGTTTTTTATTGAAAATTAAATAAAATAAAAATTAATCCTTTAAATAAATTTAATTTAGTCATCATAAATTGTACTGTGGCATTGTAAGATGTTTGTATTATAAGTTGGAAATTAGAAAAAAATGGAATATTGCTTTTTCCTCTCATTCTGTCTTTTTCTGTTTTTCCTTGATTTTAACTTATGTCTTTTTTACTTATAATTATAAAACCATAGTTTCTTAAAACTTAATCTTACAGTAAAAATGTTACTTCAGTATTTTAAATGAGAACAAATCAAAAATACTAAGAATTACTATATATTGAGTAGAGGTAAAAACTACTACTGAAATAAATATTCACCTGTACATTATTAGAGGAGTTATTTATTCCGTGTATTTGGTTAAAAAAAATAAATATATTTAACCTCGTAAGCTCTTTAAAATAGTTTGCTGGCTATTTTATTAAAATTATTGAGGAAAATTAAATCATGTAGATCTCCACATGTATTGCAAATAATCATTTTTAAGCAATTACTTACTAAATCTACATTACATCAGAAGTTAAACAAATATATCAATGAAAATAAATGAAAACCTATTATTTCATTTGTATCAATTTGAAAATATAAAATAAAAAAAATATTATAATTAATAACATATTTTATACATAGGAAAAAAAATAACAAAACTTAACCTCATAAGCTCTTTAAAATACCAATGTGGCTATTTTATTTTATAACTATGAGGAATATTAACATAGTAGATATCCACATGTGATATAAATTATGACATAGCAATCACTTACTAAATCTACTTAACACATAATAAATTAAATTCTGAAAAAGTTATTAATTGTATTTTATTTAATAGTTCTACTTGAATATTATAAAAAAAATGTAAAATATTCTTTAAAATTACCGATTTAATTTATTTATTTAATTTTAATTATTAAAATTATATGTATTCTTAATTTATAACCTTAAATATTTTGGAAAATAAATTAATTTTGATCATAAATATTTAATTTAAATAGTAATTAGTTTAATACTGCCTTTTAGGTGCGACATATAATTTATCTGAACAAGAAAAGGCTGAAGCTGATGCTAGATCTGTCTATGTTGGAAACGTAAATATATCATAAATTAAGGCATATGTAAGAAAAAGTTTCTTATTATTTAAATTTATTTTTCAGGTAGACTATGCTGCAACAGCAGAAGAATTAGAGGCTCATTTTCATGGCTGTGGTTCTATTAATCGGGTTACTATACTATGTAACAAATTTGATGGTCATCCAAAAGGTTTTGCCTATATTGAATTTGCTGATGTGGATTCTGTTAATACAGCCATGGCAATGGATGATTCTTTATTTAGAGGACGTCAAATCAAAGTAAATTAAAAACTAATTACATAAAATAAATATGAATAATATTATATAATTGTTTTTTCTTTTTATAGGTGAATCTAAAAAGAACTAACAAACCTGGCATTAGTACTACTAATCGGCCTGTAGCTACTAGGGGTCGAGCCATGTTCCGAGGTCGTCCAATGTCACGTGGTGGTACACCATCTTCATTTTATGGTGGATACAGGCCCTCACGTAGACCAAGGTATGTATTGTAAAAACTAAGACTTTTTTTTTTTTTTTAATATATATATAATGTATTTGTAGAGGTGGCTATTCAAGAAGAGCAATGTATTATCCATACTGACGACCACAATAAGTCCATCGCCAGTGTATATCGGTGGGAATAAACTATCATAAATAAATAAAAAAAATCAAGTTTTAACAAAAGACAGCTTTATAAAAAAATTGATATCTTTTGTATATACATCTATTATGGATTTCAGAGCTTTACTTGGCTACTGTAAATGTATTACCTTACATTTTTATTTTATTTTTTGATTGAAGATTGACGAGTGTATTTAATATTAATGATCATAGTCTGTAATAACTAATTGAAAATAAAAAAAAATTATGTACTATCTCAATGATAAACTTAATATGAACTGTCAAATTATACATTTTTGTTATTTTACCTAATATCTAGATACATTGTCAGTTTCAAATTAATATTTAATGTACTATTTTAGATTATAATATATCTATTTTCTTAGATCTTAAGGTTTGAGAAGTTCGTATGTATCTAGTTATAAGTTTTATTATATCTAGCTAATTTTTAAATTATTTTACTTGCTATTTTTCTAAATTTGAAACAATTATTGTGTTTTAAATGTAAATATTGTCCTACACATATATATATATATATATATATATATGTAGATTTATTTATAATTATTTAAAAAAATTTCAAAATGTGTAACAGATTATGTGATATTGAATCTAATACATAAAAATTTTATTTTTAAAAAAATACTCAAAAAAAAAAAAATTAAACCAAAGAAAATATTTGTGCATTTTTATGCATTAAAATTAAAAACATTTGAAATAATTCATACAAAAAACTTGAATGATAAAATCAAGAAGAAAGAAAAAAAAGAAAAAGCACAAAATACAAATAAAATGCATACCCAACTTTAAAAACTGTGTTTTTTTTTAATTCCCATTCCATAATAAATATTTTTTGAAATTAAATTATTACCTCTGAAATACTTTAACTTGAGTGAGTGCAGTGTAGTGTCTGGTTATGTAGGTTGATGAATTGTTTATTATGTTTATATGGAAGTGTTAATTTTTACTGGTAAATCATATAAAAAATTTAGAATGTGTGATATTGCTCTGGAAAATAACATTGTATTTAGTTCATCTCATAAGTAAACTTTATCGCGGAACATAAGGATTTAAATATATTCAAATGTTTGGCTCTATTAATAGCACATGTTCTAAAGAAACTAATCTCAAAATTCTAGGACCAAGAGTTATACTCATTGCTCACGAAAGAGGTAAAAAAAATATTCCTTGTGTGAAGATAAATTTATGTACATCAATAAAATATTGTACCTTAATGAGTAATATGAAAAGTGAATCAAATGATTTAATCGGATTTAGGTTAGATGTATTTAGCACTTATAACTATTAATTTTATTCGTCATCTTTAACCGTAAAATAAACGGTCTACTATAAGAATTCGAATCGCCTTTATTTCCAGCATGATCGATCTCCCGTTTCGCCTTTTTATTGGACTGGTAAAGTAGAACTGATTGATTCACACTGTTAGTGCTCCGCCGTCAAGACAGGAAATGTCTTGACCGAAGTGTCTTCGGTCTGCTTTATTAATGTTCGTACTTAGTAATAGCTATTATCATGGGCTTCATAGTGGCATCATTTGAGGGGGGGACAAGGTGGGCATTTGTCCCTGTCTAATTAAAAAGCATCCCAAAGGGCTTGACATTGTCGTTTAGCCATAAGCCGCTATTTGTGAAAAATCAAGAATATTTTTAAAATATCGCGTACTAGATAATTATTTATTGCTATAATATTTAGTAATTGCCAATTGGTATAAACTATAAATATACACATGAGAATTTTTGAAATTAATTTCAAAAGTCCCTATTTATTGTCTTTCCTTATCATTATAGTCATTTTAAAATTGATAATTTAATATTTCAAACTGAATTCTTATCTGCAAAAAACTAATAAAGAACGAGACGATGGAATTCATGATCTTTTTTCTATTTCTAAAATTTTAAATTAACTTCCTAAAGCTTTTACTGAAACTCTTAAATTTATAAATATTCTTTTAACTTCGCATGTAACTTCTGCTTCCAATAAACGTTTTTTTCTCCCCTTAAATTAATCAAAACCTATCTTCACTTAACAATGGGAAATTATCGGCTGAGAAATTTGTTGGTTATAGCTGTATATGAAAGTGATATTGCTGCAAAAATCAGTTTAGATGATGCAGTAGACGTATTTTAAAAAATGAAAAATAGAAGATATATTATAGCTTAGATTAATTTAGGATTAAGTTAGATTAAGTTAACTTTGTTTAAGTAATATTTATAAAATACAAAATTATATTTTGCAAAAATTTAAGTTGTATAATAATATAATAAATAGAATATGTACCTTAAGTATAAGTTAAAACGTGTGAGCGAAACTATATTTCTTCCGGTAGTATGGGCCGTATAACATTTCAAAAATGTTGTTCTCCCCTATCAAAAACTCAAATGACGCCACTGCGTACAGATATATAATTATACTTATATTTGATCAAATAAATTAGTATTTAGAATAAAATCATACATTATTATTATTTTTTTTGTATAAGACAAATAATGAATTTGTTATAAGTTTATACTGTATACATACATATATATATATATATATATATATATTCCTTTATTTGAAATGGCCTAACATACGCATTCTAATTATGAGACTTCTAGCGACTAGAATATTATTAACACTAAAATCAAATACTTGCTTATATTGTTAGGTAAGTACAAAAAACTTATTAAACGTTGATATTTTATGTAGGTAATACGTTAACTTTAGATCCGACTTAACTATCAATTTATTAAAATACACTATATATTATTATTATACTATTTACTATTAAATCGTTGAGTATGTAGAAATTTCAATTGGGGGGGGGGATCCGGACTCGAAAACCGCCCCCTTGGGTATGCCCTTGTGGTGAAATACATTATATAAGCCGAAATTTGAAAGTTGATTACCATAAGATTTTTTTGCTGTATTTAAAGTCTAAATCATTTTTATTCAGTTGTTGAAGTACTAAAATGCATTTATTATAACAATATTATTAGTAAAATTCGATTAACTATTAAATATTGATTAAAATCATAATTTAATAATGTTTTAAGATATCTTGATAATCTTAATATGTTTTTTATTAGCACTGAATATCCTAAATTGTATAGTTAATCCAACATGTATCTCCTTAACTATATTGTGTTCCTATTGACTAGATTAGATATTTTAAATAAAAACTAAAGTCATATAGACGTATACATAGGGGTGGAAGACAGGCGTGAAATTTTAGAGGGTGTAATTTTTGTAATTATCTACTACTAATTTGATATTTACTTTATTAAATACTGATATATTAGGATAAAATTTGATTGTATATTAATTATCAGAAAAAATTCTCTAGAAGAGTACCTATTTGATTATTGGTGTATGATGGGACGTATTTTTAATATTTTTCCCGGGCGTTAAAATTGGGCGATGGACAAAGATTTATACTGTACTAGAATGACGTAGGTAGGCACCATTTAACATTCATTTCAATAATGTGTTTCAATACCTAAGTATACAATATGCACATTTATAAATTTGACTGCTGTTATGATTATCTATAAACTCGGTGTTAAATAAATTGTATTAAATTTGAGTGTTCCTTGAACATTTATTTGTTCATAAAACATTCAACACTGTTCAAACTCTCTCGAAATTTCAACAAATTTAGAAAAAGTATTGCTTTATATAATTTAATATAATCAACATTTGTCAGGGTTATTTTAATAATCCATTGCCGATCTATCTTGTACTATAAAATTAAATATTACCATGATTATTATCTTGTGAAGTAAATACACTTGAAATACGTAGTAATAAAAATATTAAACCTCCTAAAAAAATTTTCTATGCACTTCCTTGTCTATTAACAATCAATCTACATATAGTTTTCTCAAATAAATAATACTTATCTACTAATTTCTATAATATGTAAATTATTTATTCACATATAAACGTTTTCATTGATGTCAAAATATAAATCGAATAGTTGATTTTTGCAATAATTGAAAAGCATAGGTACGCAGCGTCACCAATATGACAGTAAAATATGCAATGTACATCAGACGGAAATGTAGGGTAAACAGGTTCATCGTATAGATTATATTAATATTTATTGCCGTGTGTTTCAATTAATAGTTAATAAATGTTGGTTCAATATATATTCACTTGGTAACTTTTTTACGTGTGTTTATACAACGAAATATTTATCTGCCATCTAAATTGTTTTTAAATTTAAAGAGGCGTTTAGGGAACCACTCCACAATACCAATTAAGGTCACTACCAGCACCAACATGGACGCCTACTGCATTGCTAGCTGACGTTGTGGTCTGGGACACAAAATACATACAGTGTATGAAACGTTTCTTTCAAAAAGAAATTAATACACAATGGCGTTAATTTGGTAACAAAAAAATATTAGGTTTAGATTAGAAAAAATAAGTTATAAAATAGGTCCTTTTCTCATTCCTACGAATGAAAAATGTTTGTTTTCCAATTTTTAAATAAAAAAAATAAATGTCTATTGTGAAAAACTAAAATTATTGACTACATAAAAATCAGTACTTGTATAAAAATCAATGGTTTAAAAACTGAAAATTATAATAGGTATATAACTATAATTTTTTAATATTTATTTATTTGTAGAATTTTACAATACAGTTTTCATAATAGAAACAATACATCGATTTATTTATGTACCAGCAATAATAATATATACTTTATAGATGTTCAAGATGAGTATTTAGATTAACCGGTATTCGATACGGTGTACAATTTTTTTTGTTGTTAAGCTAAGATTATATTACGGATAAAGTAAATATTTCATACTAAATTTATAATGAATTTATAACGTTTAAAATAATCGCTTAAGCAAATTAATTTATGCCAAAATTAAAGCATTGGTTGATGTTTTTTAATTTACTTATTTGGAGTCGATATTTTTTCAAAGATTCAATTTAATTAAAAAAATTTAATATTAAATGACAATATACTGTAATAAGTATTAAAGTTTACAATTGCTTTGTAAATAATTATTATATTACAATTAATGTTACGGTAATTTGCAGCATTTCTTTGCCACGCTGAGATGTCGGTGCTTAAAGAATAATATGTGTGTTAAATAGTTGTGTATAGTTGCCAGTTGGCCAATACGCGGCATGGTGGTCTCATTACAGGTAGTATATAGTGAGTATTTTTTCCCATTGTTACATAATTTGTAAGCATATATGTATGTATATAAATACATATACATTCATATTATATATACACACGAACAGATATTATATTGTTGATTGCAAGAGATGGTGGGAATAGAATCAAGGTAATAATAATAATTCGTTTCCTACTAAAGTAGATTTGTAAAACGTGTAATGTACAGTCATATGTAATGTGTATGTAAGTATATTTATGAACCACTTTTGAAAATAGTTGCATAGAAGTCAAAAATATTTAATACGTACCTATATTATATTCATATACAAGTATCACAAGTGAAAAAAAATTGTTATCACTAATTACTAATATAGAAGATAATAATGGGTGTGAGTTTGGGTGACTCCTAAGCCTCTACTTAAAATATATAATGTATTTGAACGATTCTACTTGTAGGTTTTTATTTTTATTTAAATTTTCTGTCACCTGATTAATCCTGATTAAATGATTAATCGCACCATAAAATAATCGATTTTCGTAATGAGTTCTAATAAAGAGAATAATTAAAAAATAAAAATAAATTGGCATTTTTATACTACATAATTAGTTTTTACTTTTTTTTAAATAAACCTTAAGTTTTGAAACTGGTTATTAAAATATGAAAATATCCGTTATCTCTCATAGCAGTGTAGATTTTAAAATTTTTACAAAAGCCAATCAATCATTAAAACAATCGATACTAATAAAACCATAAAATATACTTTCCTTTAATTGTTAAAGTTTATAAATTAAAATTGTTATTATAATAAAATAATTGTTTTATATAGTCATAAATGTAATAATGTTAAGTTGTTCCGGAAGGTTAAGTAATTAGGATTTAGGTTAAAGTAATATTTAGAATTCATTTTTGGCAATTTATGTGTAGTTTTGAACTCTTGATCCTTTATTTAAAATTCACTTTCTCAAAATATAATTTTTTTACAAAAGCTTAGAACATTATATTATCATATTTATTTACATATTTCACTGGTAACGTTATTTAATTTAAAATAGCTCCATAATACATTTTAATTTAGGTTTTTAATTATAATTATAATGTTCTTGTTTAACAGTTTTAAAAAAAGCAAAAATATTTTACAAAATTTAATTTAATTAAGTTTAGCATACAATTATTGTAGAACAGAGAAAAATGAATAACTTCAATTTTTTACGTTGAAATAATTTAATAAAGCATTGCAATTATTCAAGTTGCAAGTTGTTTCATAAATTTGAACTATATTTGATCAATATAGTTGTATGTATTCTTGATTATTTTATAATTTAATAATAATCCCTAACATAATCGTACTTATAGATATTACTACAATGTTCAGTAATTAATTATTTGATTGTTTATCTTATACCAATATTCAAAATAAAGCTTAAACTTAATAAAAAAGTAAAAATACAAAATTAATGTTTTTAATATTTTTTTATATAAAACGAATTTATTATAAACAGTTGGTTATAAATATGGGTATTATGAATATGTAAATACGTATACCTATAAACATATTTATTTGTAATAATATAGCTGACCGGATATAAATAACCACACTAACATTTTCATGGCTATGTTTTGTTTTCACGGTCCATATGAATTGAATGTCACGCAACTATATATGTATCTAGGTATACGCATTCATAATCATATTCGTTTGGAATAAACTTAGTCTAGTGCATATATATCATAACATATTGTTTACCTGTACGACTATATACCTGCAGCTTACATCCGATACAGATTTACATATTTCACAGTTTGTGCATGTATAGGCTTACAGCGTGTCCATACTTTGGTAGGAAGGTAATCATCAATTGTTGAAAATCAAGTCCTTTTTATATATGTGTAAATAAGATACACCATTGCACTGACGTAATTTGGACATGTATTGGAGCGTTAAATAAAATGTTTACGTCTAAAATATACGTAGATTCATTATTTTGGACCATAAAAATAGTATCATGGATTCCAATTATTCATACATAAATCATTCGTATCAAATTAGTTAAATTAACTATCATTTTTGTATTTAATACCTAACAATAAATCATAATGCTTAGCTGGTATATTTTTGCACAATTATTAATTATACTTGTACATAAATAATATAAATATAAGAGTTGTTTTGTTAATTTATTATAATATTATATATAAGTATTAGTTATACATAATAATTTAAGTAGATGTAATTTATTTTATCTCACTTTTTAAATTAATTGTTATTATACCTACTATAAAACAATTATTAAGCATATAAGTATCATATGATATAAATTATTTAATAGAAAAAATCAGTAATTTGAAGATGTATCTATGTGTAATTACCGTTGTTTTTGTTGTCCCATTTTGTAAATTAAACTGAGGTAATGAATTAAAAAAAAAAAAAGAAACCTAGGAAACAATAATTATCAATACATTTTTAATTTAAACTTGTAATTATATTATTATAATATAAACATGAAAAATTAATGCATGCTAAGGTTTTTATATATAATAGAATATTCACTTGCTGGTACAACTTACATACTTAAACTGGTAACTATATTCATTAATAGTAATTAATTATACCAACAATAATATCAAATAATTTATTAATGTAATTTTATTCTTCTTGATTTTATTATAAATAACTCATTATTTATTAAACTTTTAAAAACATGAGTTTGGTCTGCTTATAACTAGATCTCGTTTGATTTATTAAACAGTCGAATTACTCAAACCCTCTTATCAAGTTCAAAGTTGTATTTATCCGTTTTTACTTAAGATATGATTTAATTTTAATTAAATTATTAATGATATAATAATAAAAAATTAAATAAAAATTAAAAAAATTAATAATGAATATTAATGGTATCTTTTCAGAGTTATATGATTATATTTCTGGTATCAAAATCATGATTTTTAACGTAACAAGGTATTTTTATACAAAAATGTGCCACCCCATAATAAAATATAGTCACTATACCATTTTCTATCTTTTATTGACATATATGATTATACATACATACATACGTGTCAATGAGTATATCTAATACATAAATGTGTAATTGAATCATTTTAACTAAGAAATTTAAGAATTTTGTGGAAATAGTACTATTATTTTTTGTAGTTAGATAAAGTTGATTATGAATTTTTAGATTAATTATAAATAATTTTAATTCATATTTTTTTTACATATTTTTTTGATTTCTCATTAAAATTAGTTATTTATTTTTTTTTTTTAATTTAATAAGTATCTTATATTTAACACCGAAAATTTAAATATTTAACATTTTTAACTTAAAAAATATCGTTGTTTAAGAATAGCCATACCGCGATTTCATTACAAATTATTCTATATTAGAACAATTAACTAATTATTTTTACAATATATTAAAATTATTTTCGTCTATTTGACATACAAAATTTCTAACCGTTTTTTAACCAAACTCAAAAACTCTTTTAAACGAAAACTAAAAATATTGAAAAAATTGTTACATTTATCGGAACTTATAAATACCTGCGTTATTCAATAATTTTTTGTTCAATGAGTTATATTATTGTTTTATATTTTGATTATTTTTAGTTCCTATGTAGCTTCTGAGCTAATAATAACAGTCAAAAATCATTGAAATCGTATTATATTAAATAAATTTAAGAATAAATTATTTGTAAAAGCCATTAAATAATGTAAAACATAAAAATAATTAGTAAATATAATTTGTAAATTATTTTCTATCAAGTATCTAATCAAGAAAGCGTAATAAATGAAATTTATAAATTTATTAGATGTAAGAAAATTTTATCTTCATAAATCATTTATAGAAATATAAGTGCATATTGTATAGGTACTATGCATAATACTATGTTTGCAAATTTGTATAATTAAAAAAAATACTGCCGGAGGGAAACAAAATTATTGTGAAGCGTATTTTTATATAATTTTCAACATATAGTTGAGTACTGCGTTCTCTGAACACGAGTTTAAGACTAGTATATACGGTGGGGGTTGCACGCACAATGGCATATACAGGTAGAATTGTAGAGAGGAGCCACACAGGTGAAACTGTATAACCAGAAAACCGCTGGTAAGGTCGTTTGCGATCGCGACTCCGGCAACACGGTTAGTGTCGAGTGTACATTGAGTCGTGGTAATGGTCTCGCGCCCGTTTTTGTTAGAAAATAATAACAACGGTTTAAATAATGTGTTTATAATTGTGCGTCAACTCACGGTTGTTTTTTTTTTAGTGATCGTATTCAATTAATATTTCTTTGTGAATAAAATTAGGTAATCACCGAAATAATTATGGCCGAGGAATATAATTTAGTCGTGGTTTTATTTGTGTAGTACTAGTACAAGTGGATAATACAAATTCGTTTGAATTAAGAGTTCTTCAGAATAACTAAGGTATTTACTTTAAAATTGTACATATCATCCTAGTTTATGTACATTATAAGTTACATGTTACATAAAGTTAATGTAAATTACACAATATAGGAAGTTTATTCTAAATATTTTATTGTTATTTGATTATACAATTTTGATGATTTGATAATCGATAATTGTTTTATATAAAGACTTTATGCTCCCTCGTTTAAGTCTCTAAGCACTATTCTTTGGAGCACATAACATTTTTAATATTATAAGGTATGCGATTAAGTAAATATTATAAAAAACAACTATCGATTTTAATTGATGCATATGTTTTTGTTTATTTGTAAATATAATTTATAATAAGCTAAAAACTTAAAGTAAATAAGTTTTTGATGTCTACTAATAGGTTTTTAAATAATTCTTAATAATAAATATCTTAATAATAATTAGATATCATATATTGATATTTAGGTAACTATTCAAACGTTTGTTGCATAGGCATAGACATATATATATATATATATATATATATATATAAACTATTTTAATGTTTACAACACTGCAACACTTGATAATACAATAAATTACAGTGTACATTTATAAAAAGTTAGTAATATTCATGTAAGTATATAAAAAATATTTATAGAAATGATTATATGTTAATAAATATTCAATAAAATAATTAATAGCATAAGTGCGTAAACATAAGTGTAAATTTATGATATTCAATAGGATCCGCTTCTCTCTAATGTTCTCTTATCATCTTCATGATTCTATAATTTCTCGCTATAATGAATTTGTGCTGGACCTTGGTTTCAAGCTTTCCAGCAATCTTGGCCAGGGTTTTCATATTGAGATGGTTTGCTGTAAGGCTCTAAGAGTCTTGGTTATTATGATGAGACTGTTAAAGAATTTTAAGTTAATTAATTTAAACTATTATTATGTATTATATAGGTATATTACTATTATTATACTATTCATTATTCCGGCCAATTATCGAGTATGATGCCATCGTATGGGATCCCCATACCATCGACAATGCTTACCAAATTGAAAAAATGCAGCGTAGGTTCTTGAGATTCACCAGCTACTTTCTGAACATTAATTGTGCACTACATGACTACACTCCAGTTGCCAACCAATTTGAGCTACCTACATCAGTGGAACGCTGGCGTAATATGGGTGCAAACTTCTTAAAAGGATTGTTAACTGGTATTGTAGATTACCCGATCTTACTCTCATTTACAAATTTTAGAGTTCCACAATGCATCTCACGTTCTTTACTACTTTTCGTGTACCACCAACTACTTATCTAATGAGCCGTTAAGACGTATGATGCCTAATTTCAATACGGACTTCACTTTTCTTTTTTAACCACTTGTATTATAAATCAATATTGTTTTTTATTTATTTATAATATTTATTCTGCATCGAAACTGTTTGCTTTTGTTGTTTTGTAATACCTTTATTTCACTATTTTTATAATTATTACTTAATAATTCTTTTTGTTGATAATTATTGTAATTAATATTCAAACCTGTTATTATTATTTGTCAACTGTCAAAAAGGCTTAGCGCTTATATATTTTAATTATATATATAATACATTAAATTGATATAAAATAAGTCATCAGTTTATTTAATTTATATGACTGATTAAAATATCCATAATTTAAAGTTAAATATTCACATCAAACACGAAATTCACCAGCAAGTTTAACATTTGGTTTTTTGTCAAATTTCGGAACTTGAACCACGTGAATCTATTGTAACTTATAAGATTGAATGTCTTAAACTCAATTCGTAAATGGACTCTAATAAATGACACTTTTGATTAATTTAATATAATAAAAAAATGTTTCCTAAAAAATATTATCGTTATAAAAAACATATTTTACTTTTCTCAACATCTCAAATTTTAAATTTCACATTTCTAATTATTTTTTTATATTTGAATTATTTTTAGTAGTATACTGGTATACGTATTTTTTTATAATGAGTGTATAAAATATATTTTAATAATCATATTTTTTTAGAATGTTTACTTTAAATTAATTTTAATTTGCATTACTATATTACTGAGGCGGATCTGAAGACTGGCTAAGGGGGGGGAGGGGCGAATAGGAATATTTATGAGTGATATATAGAGTACAATGAATACTTGACCGTTATTTAACCAATTTATTGAAAAATAAGTACAACGCTTAATACAAATAATTAACTAGGTACCTTTATTTAAGTACCTATAAAAACTCACTATTCAAAAATATTAATTACAATAATAATTTAACATTTCTTTTTTTTTTCATTTGCAAACCTATTAATGACTTCGTAAAAATACGGTTCCCAAATATTCCTATATCTCAGCTTATCTGTATATTATAAAATCAATGGTTATAGCTCGGTCGCTTGATTACAACCTCGGTTGTATATAGAACCGTGATCACAATTATTATTTATTATTATGAAACATCCTAAGTATACAAGCATATACATAATTTATAAGTATTTATAAAATTATTATTTATACCTATATAAAAAATATTAAATAAATCTGTAAAAAAAAAAGTCTAATGGGAGCGATCGCCACATCCCCCCCCCCCCCCCCAAAGATCCACCCCTGCTATATTATATATATATATACGTATATGAATATTTTCTAGAAAATTCTAGCGGAAAGATTGGGTAGAGATTTTTGTAAGATATTGATAGTATGTATTTAACGTTGCATAATTATAAAAAGATTCGTTAATTAAAATATTTATGCAAGAAATACATTCAATAGTTCTTAAAATGTTTATAATTAACGTTTTATTATGTTACTTTTTTTATAATATTTTTTCCATATTAATTTCCCAATTTTTAATAGTTTCAGTTAATGTCTATAAAGTAAGAAAACGAAAATATACTATATTTTATAAATATTTTGATATCTTCAAGGATTGGAAATAATAATTGGATAATCTATTATCAAATTGAAAACAATGAATTACTATATTTTGTTGTATTACTTTATATTTTAGTAATGTTCATTCTCCAATTCACTGATTGATATTCAAGGCAATGTAAATATATTGAATAATCCGTCCGTCGTTAAAAAGACATCGCTGCAGGGACCAACTAAGTCCTTAAATACAAATCACTAAATTTTAAGGGTTCTGTCATTGAATATCCTCCCTCCTCATAATATTTCATATAATTTATAAAATTGTAATCATCTCATTTACTTATTGTACACTATATTAAGATTAATAAATATTATATTTTTAATAATAAAAAAAAATTAATTTAATTTAGGAATTATATTTTATGAATATTTTCGAATAAGCAAAATATCTTTTAAAAATTAGGTTTACTTAATTATTAATAATAATAGTTAATTTAAATTTAAATATAATTAGATGAGAAATTAAAAAGCTAACTCATAAGGCTTATTGTTTGTCTATAACAAATTAATTATTAACATTTTCAATGAATTTTTTTTTTTTTTGGTCTTTGTAGAATTATGAAAAATCTAAGCTGTACAGAATTTCTAGGGTTATAGAGTTCCTACAATTTCATTATAGAAAGATACCCTATAATTAATGGCTTACCATCGTTGAATTTAACATAAATATTATAAAATATTTTTAAATAATAATTATTCATTTACAGTACATGGTCACGTATTATCGTTTTATCAACTTATATATTTTTAATACAATTGCATTAAAAAGGATTAAAACAATTAAACGTAAAACTATTAATCTGAGAATAGAAAATTATTTCAGCATGTTGAGTATTAAACTATAAATTGATACAAGTACAAGTAAAGAATTTAAAATATCAAATATAAAAAGTCAGTCACGCGCCTACAGTCGTTGCGAACACACGTATGTGCTCCGTGCTATCGTAATTGCGCGTTAACGTGTCCCTTTCCGTTCTCATAATTATTCGTATATTTAATAATTAATTAATGAATTAAATTAAATTATATTATTAATGTTGCGTCTCTACATACGGTGTCTTCTTATCTACAGACCGCTGTAAGCGATCTCAATAGCTATATTCGTTTCGACTTTATTAATAAAGTCAACTAACAAATAATATTCAAAATAAACTACCCAAGTCTAATCTTTCAAATAATTTGAATAAAAAAAAAAAAAATGACAGCAATTTAACATTTACATTGACTTATGACTCAAACGATGGTTTTACTGTGCAAAAAAGCAAACGACACTTATCAAGCTCTTCATCCACGTCAACCCATTGTTCACTGTCTTCGTCAACCTTAACTACAAATAAAAAACAAAAGTTATTTAAAACCACGAATTAATTTGAACTCCTTAATCCAGATGGTATTTAAAAGAAGAAAACGGTCAATACCATACCTATCAACTTAAGGAAAATGAACCGATCCACGTTGTTATCCGAAATCTTCATTCTACAACTTAGACTGAATTAATTAAGGATGAACTGGAAGTTTACCTTTTCGAAGTCAGACGCGAAATAAATGTTCTCCATAGAATCACCAAGATACAATTACCTCTTTTCTTTGTTGATTTATAACCAACCCCTAAGTCAATTGAAATATTTCAACTCTCCTCTTTATTACATACCAAAGTTAAAATTGAAGAGCCATATAAGCCAAAATCGATCAGTCAGTACAAAAATTTCCAGGAATATGATCACACTAAAATGTATTGTGGCTACCCTTCAAAAAAAAGATCATCTTGCTAGTTACAAAGGATGCTCAATGTACAGGGAACTTCAACGCGGTTTATCCTCTGATACGCCTTGAATTTTCTAAATTATTCAAACCCACTACCGATAAAAACAAATTTCACGATCTTGTAGCTAACAAATAAATTTAATTGTAAAACGGAAATCAACTGATGACATCGATTTTAATGTAAATCATTTAACAAAATTTGTACAATCTGCGGCATGGTCTTCTACTTTAAAATCCCAACACTCATTTCAAAACCCACTTCTTCCAGAATATATTCGTCATATATTTGTAGAAAGACGTAGAGCTAGAGCTAACTTTCAATGGACTCATCTTCCTTCTCATAAGCACAAATATAATAAATTAACTAATCATCTTAAAAAAGTGCTGGCAAAACATAAATCTGAGACCTTCACTTATTTTCTAACCAAACCCTCACCAAAAGATCTTTGGAGATGGATTAAAAATATTTGTTAATTTAAAACTTTTAAACTATCAATTAAAAATCCGAATGGAAGTTATGTCATCTCTGACTCTGATAAAGCTGAATTTTTTAATGCACATCTATCTGGTATATTTCAACCTCACCCTGAAATTTACTCACAAACCAATACTAGTGTTGTGGAACGTTATCTTAACTCCTCATCTCACTTGCCATCTAATCCTATCAAACATTTCACACCAAATTATATCAAATTTACCATAAGTAAATACTCTCTCAAGAAATGTCCCGGATTTGACCTGATAACTGTCAAAGTAGGCGTTTACCTAAAAAATCCTTTATTCATCTTTCTCATATTATTAATTCCAGTATAAGACTATCATACTCTCTCATGTTGTGAACATTTTCTACCATCATCCTAGTGCCCAAACCTAATAAGCTACCTGATTCAATAACCTTTTTTCGACCTATAAATTTACTTCTGTTTTTTGCTAAAATTCTGGAGAAACTTTTACTAAAACGTATCCTTCGATGTGTTACTGAAAAATCTATTCTTCCTAATTCTCAATTTGGATTTTGCACTTTTCATTCTACTGTTAAACGGGTTCACAGATTTGTTGACGCTATATCTTACTCACTGGATAAAATTTCTAAAAATTAAACTTAGTAAAAACTGTCTACACTTAACACATCATTTCGCTGATGTATTGAAGCGATAAGGATTCTGAAAACACATTCGAACTTGGCATGAATGACTCAACATGTTTATTTGAGATCGATCGGACCATTATTTTAGATTTATATCTTCAACTTTCATCAATTGAATTTCAATATTATAAAAATATTTAAAAATCGTCCCAATTTATCTGCCATAATAATGGAAGAAAGGTGGGTAGTTTTTATTATATTGTATATTGCACGTGTGAAAGACGAAGACAATACAGTTGAGCTACAAACATTTAAGTGACCGATACGTATGTCTATAAAACAGACCACAAAGTAAAGTTTGGTGAAATGTTTACTCGGAAAAATATTTATATTATATATAATAAAAAATATTTTGATCTAGAAATTATTCAATTGTAACAACCACATCATAATGATTTTTAGTCAAAATAAAGTTAAGTTGTGCACGTGAGTGCATGATAAATAAACTTGCGGGTACACGGCTTACCTCTCTAAGAAATGGCACGCAATTTGGAATTTTTTTTTTTTTTGGCATGCAATTCGGATGCAGCCAACATTTTTATAACTATAACATACATAAAACACACGCAATAAACTTTTTATTTTGTAAAATATCAAAATAACTTTAAAATATATAAAAAAATGATGTAAAATGGATTATTGAAGTCTTAAAATATGTTAAATCTTAATAACATTCATAGTTATATGGTGCTAAATAATAAATTTATATTAATATTATTGAAACATCCTTAATAAATAAATGAAAATAATGGTAATACAATAATTCATACTGTTAATTTCCTAATGTGTAACTGTGTAAGTACAAATACTTTATATACAACATAAATAAACGTTATTTTTATATTTATTTCAAACATTATTTTAACTTGATACTTTTGACAATGAATATTCAACTATACATATATTATACTTATATTATTATTATATTAACCTATGGGAAAGTTTTATGGACCGCAAAAATATTTATTATATATATTCGACATACATTTATAAGCATCGTATAACAAACTACATATTTTACCGCAAAATACTGAGATCCATTTTTATCCTTAAATATATTTTTTTAATTTACTCGGCTGATATCTAATTTTCTATTTCAAAAAATATTCGAAAATTTTTTAGTATACGCGTATGCTGTGTCTACTCGTATATACGAGTAGTATTTTTTTAAATTTATTTTTGATAGTATACGAGTAAATACTTATTGTATTAAATTATACAATTATTCAATATTAAAATCAAATAACCGAAAAAAATTAATTGTTTTAGTTCTTGATTTTTAAGTGAACATTTGAAAATGTTTATCATTAAATATATAATATTATTTACTTTTTCAATTGAATATAAAACTACTATTTATAATGATGGATATTTTTTACTCCTTTATTATAAATTATGTTGTAAATATAACTAATTGCTGTTTTAATTCATTTTTTATAGAATTATTTTAATTAGATATTATGTAGTAGGCAGTGGCGTAATTGTGGGGGGCAAGTGCCCCCTGACAATTTTTTGAGAGATAAAGGTATAATTTTGCCACCCCCCAGATAATCCAACAGTATAAATAACACCTTTTATTAACGAACTCTTATAGGTATTATTTAACAATATTGGTACCTAATACCTGATACCTAATACCTAATACCTGCTACCTACAATTTATGTTAATCTAAACCACAAAATGAGTTAAAAGACTTATGTAAAATCAAACAATTAGATATACTGTATAAAATACATACAATAAAAATATGTTTTAACTGGTGAGGGGAGGGGTGTCAGGGTTTTGGTAATAATAAATATATTATATTGCCCCCCCCCCTAGATTTTTTCCCAGTTATGTTACTGGTAGTAGGGGTCCCAAAACTTTATAATAAGTGAATTACATTCACATTTTTAATTTTTCGGCGATTTATACCATTATAATTGCATTATTGCTGCATAAGAGTAAATAAAATAATTACACAATATTACATTTTATTAAAAATGAAAAAATATATTAAATATATAAATTTATAATGCTAGAAATCATGTTTATTAGGTATGTATAATGTATATAGGTACCTATAATGTATACTTATCAATAAATTAAAAATCTTAATTAATATTTATTTAAAATAATTTTTTAAATTAAATTGTATTTTAAAAAAAGCAACGAAAGCATTAATCCTTATAAATTCCAGTAGTGTGATGACTGAAGATCATATAAGTCATTACGAATAGTATTAAGTAATAGTATTATTTATTTTATAGTACTTAATTTTTAACATAAATCGAAAATAATCACAAGTATAAATAATGTTATAGAGAACAGATTCTATTTAAATTGACTTTCATGCAAATATTTTTTCAATTGTTGTCTTGCTTGTCAACCTGATCAACACATCTAACTATCGGTATCTCGATTATTTATTATGTTTTTCGTTGTTTCAGGTGAAATTTATTAGACGGCCTTTTTTCACAGAAACGGACCAAACCAACAACTAATATAATGTAAATATATAACGGGAGTATCATTTTTCGTCAAACCTTCGTTCACAATGTACCGGTCAAATTTTTATGAGAGCACGTGCCTGCGTTGCTACCAGACTGTTTACCAGGTGGATCGGGTCGGTCCGCTGAAGGACTTCACGTTTTTTCACAGTGGATGTTTTAAGTGCATTGTTTGCGGTACGAAGTTGACACTGAAAACATACTACAACAATCAGCACCGACAAGAAGATAAAGAGGTATACTGCTCTAGCCACGTCCCGAAAATCGGTCCTGGTCACCTGGACGGGACATCGGTGGGTATTCGAAGTGCCTTGAACGTGCCCAAGTCTACGACGTTCGTAAATGACCAGATACGTGGCAGTGGCAAAGGTACATTCGACGCCGAAGCACTCAATATCAAACAACACTTAAACGGCTTAATACCAAATCGTTCGCAATCTCCACTGTCCACCCCGTACATCGGATCATCCACTCCGGATACTGGTTACCAGTATGGCAGGTTCGATGCCTCCGCCTTGCACATAGCCCATGCGCTACGTGCCACCGAATTACATAAATCTTATACCAACAAGAACGGCATTCGAGAGAAACCTATACACTGTTATCTGGTGAGCGCTTATAATCAAATCCTAACTTTATGGCTACTAAACATTTCGCGCTATTCTTTGTTAATCCCGTATACATAGTACAACATAAATTTGAACATTCCAATCAATTTAAAATGTGTGATAGGAGTAAATATTTTATCCTTGTTTTATTTATTTTAATTGAACTACGTTGTAACTAAACATATGTTATTTTTGTTATTAACAATTAGTTAGTAGATATCCAATTTTAAGAAAAATTCCTAATGTTAACGGAGATACTTAGATCTCTATAACTCAATAGGTAACCAATGATGAATTTCGTATACATTTAATTCAATATAGTTGGTTCGTTTTAAAAACGTTGTTTTATTCACAGACGTTGTTATGTTGAAAATTGATAATATAGATTTTTTTGAATGTTTTACGTGTACGTAATTTGCATAACTCGAAACAATACAACGATTACATTATTATGATACTTACGTATACTCATCATCGTATGTGTTGAACCATTTGTGGTTGAAACAATTAAATATTGGGGAAAGGTATTTTTTTTTGCGTAACACATTCAAATCTCGTGTTACACAGATTTGGAATGTTCAGAATATTAATATAGAGGTACTTATATACTTAATCTAACCTCTCTATATACACATACCATACCTATTTCATATTTAAACATAGATTGCATGTTTACATAATTTAAATGCATTTAAATCAGTTATATTATAATAAATATAAGTAGAAGATTGGTATACTACTCCGAAGCGTTGACCTTATGAACTACTATAAATAATAATATAATTTAATATCTACTAATTATCGAAATGATTTGTATGTCACTCAAAGCTATCATTATTATAGATTCTAAGAAACCTAGTTAATCTGCTTCTGTCAGAAGCATAGTAGTACTCATACTACTGTCAAATACTTCAATTTAATATTCTTATTTTATTTAGTTTTTGATATAGTAAATATTAACAGAAAAAAATTCTTCTATTTCGGCAAAATTGTAAGTCTTACAAATTATATATGTATATTATACATAATATTATGTATATTCGTTATAATACAGTTTAAAAATAAATAATTAATCTTATTTATATTATTTATGATTATCATATTTTCTAAATAATTTTCATAAGTGTATGAATTTTAAAAATATGTAGATTTTGTAAGTTATTGTATTTTACTTAGTTAGTTTACTTAGTTACTTAAATCTAGAGGAAACTAAGAATATATCAAATATTATTGTTGTTCTACATTTTTTTTCCTAATTTCAGAATAAGAAAGTAATGGTAGAGATAATTTTTAGACTATCCAGGAAGTAGGAAATAGAAGTTTCTTCGGTGAAAATAAAATAATTTACGTAAAATAGGTTGGGAATGACTGGGCGTCTTAACACAACTTACTCCGTAAACTATATGAACATTAATATTTAAAATTAAGTACCTAATACTACAAGTCTTACACCATAAAATTAAACTAAATTGTAGATATCCCTTTAAAAATCACAACAGTTATTTTGTAAAATTCAGCCGAGGCAAAGCATCTAGTTTTATTATTCCTAATTGTGAATACTTATATTATAAATGTGTGCATTAGTGTGTAAGTATTATACATATATATTTATATATATAAATACACACACACACACACACACACACACACACATATTATTTTAGTGGTTTAATAGTCGATGAAATGAATTGCAGTGACCATGTTCTTTTAGATTTTTGTGGTTGTCTCTGATTCCGATGTGCAGGCCAATTGCAATTTATTTTTCTAGTTCACGCTTTATTTATCCTATAGTATATTAGTTACGGTAAATATTAAAATAGAATTACAATACGAATAATATATGAAAAAGAAGATACAAAACACAAAAAAGAAGCAGCCAAATTTGTTGATTTGAATATAAATTTTTCCATATTGAGCAAGTTAAAATATTTTTTGTTGATTGTCAAACAAATTCAAGTACGAGTGTAAGACTAAAACAGTCGACTGTAAGCGATACTGTATTAGCAACGTCGAACCATTACAAATTCGTTGTATAGCTGTGTGACAAATTCCATAAATAAATGTTTCCTCTGCGGGAACACATGGGTTAGGTCTTTTTGGCCTACAAATACTAAAGACCTCATACAATACTACAAGGACGTATGTTAAAAGACTATTATCGTATTAAAAATTATAATGCTTCACATTTAACTGTAATTAGTAATTTTGCTGTACACATTATAGTATATATGCTAGTTAATACATACAAATCAATATAACGTTTAATCATGTTTAGATGATTATTTTGTACACAAGTAATATTGCCATTGAACAAATTAGATTTGTTGTGTCCTTGAGGAACTTGAACATTTCCTGTGTAGTGGTACAACCTCCTCTGCTGCTCCATGTTTATGGATAATTTATGTATACGCATACATATATGTTAATTAAATAGTTTTATTTGTTTTGTTAGATGTAAAGGCTGTAACAGAAAGAACATTAGCCTACATTCATGTTTATTTATATTACTTAGTTAGTTAGTTAGTTAGTTAGTTAGTTGCTTAACTTAATTAAGGTGATTACATTTGTTTTTTTGTTTTTTACATATTATCTTAATTCAACTTATTTTAAATTTTAGTATCGATATCGGTAGTTCTAAAAAATTAATGAATGGAGTAGGTATTGTGTTCCCCAAATGCTTCTTCTATAATTAATGGGTGTTTGAGAATAGTTTTTGTGGAGAAGAATTATAAGCGATTTAGTAGTATGTGCTTTATATATATTTGCTTTATAGGTTCATCACAGTGATTGCAGCAGGGTTGTTCTTTATATTTTATTTTAATTAAATAATTATGTGCATACATTTCTATATATACCAAGAAAATGCAATAAAGTTTATTTTAATATACCTGCCAGGATCGTACCCAGGAATTTATCATGGGGAGGTCCAACATTTTTATTTGATCTGTTCTGTAATGTAATGATAATTATAGTTTAACTTAATACCAACAAATTACTGTTAATAATTACGAGTATGGTTTATACATTATAGGTATATTATATAATCTATAAACCTTATATATTGAACGTAATGGGAAATTAAAATACACTATATACTATTATTATACTATTTACTATTAAACCGTTGAGTATGTAGAAATTTCAATGGGAGCCCGGGCCCGGAAAACCCCCCTTGGGTACGCCCTTGATACTTGCGCATGTATTGTTATATAAAAACATTTTAAGTGTTAAATTTCTTATGCTAATTGCACCTTTATAAATTCTGATATATATACAGTCGATATATATGTTACCGATTAATTCGAAATTTTATCCGTTCAGCACTCGGCAAATCAAAGGGTATTCACCAAATTTATTGTAATCTTATCGTTAATAATTTAGTATACAATTTTATATAAAATTGTACAATCTATTTACTTCCGATAAATATCAATCTAGATGTTTTAAGGGTATAAGTTATTTTCCTGTAACTTACGGTTAAAAAAAAAGGCATGGATAACCACAATGTTATTTAATAAATGGTGGGTTTCAATGCGGATATGAGAAAACAGAAACGCAAAATTCTACTGTTTTTTGACAACCGTTCAGTTCACAACAGTCCCTTGCCTTGATCTAATATAAAACTTCAATTTTTTTCCTCCAAACACCATATCGAAGTTGCTATCACTCGACCAAGGCATAATTAAGAATCGTTAAACTTGCCAAGAAAATGCTAAAAAAAAATTGCTAAAAAAATCAATATTTACAGTAGAAATTCAAGAAACAGATATGTGTTGAACCAATACAATGGAATTTTCTGCCAGGTCAAAAAAATTTAAATTTCTCTGATTATGTCAATGTGAATGAAGATGTTGTATGGGGAATTTTACCTGAAGCAGAGATTTTGGACCATACATTAAACATCGATGAAGACGTTAAAAACGACCAAGATGATTTATATCTTGTAACTTTAAAGGAAGCCAGTTAATTATTAGAAAAATTACTTAACTTTTCGGTCGAGTCAGAAGTAGGTGTTGAGGTTTTCGAAGCTTTGTTTATCTTAGAAAATAGTATTGAAAAAATTAAACTAAGTTTAATGAAGCAGAAATCAATATTTTTATTAAAAAATAATAATTTTGATTTTAAAAACATTTACTTAATTATATTATTAAATTTAGTTGGTATGTAAAATGTAAATAATTTAAAAATTTTAATAAATAAATAAACGTTAATTTTATTACATTCAATAGTTCGAATTTTTTTTTGCCCTCTCAATATTTCGAACCATTCAGCAATTCGAAACTTTTCATAAGTCCCACCAACTTCGAATCATCGAGTGTCGACTGTACATATTAAAACCATTATATAAACTCGTATAACTAACTCTTTGAAACAATCATATTTTACTTTGCATTTAGATTTTCATATTTATTGTACCATACAATTTTTATATCAAATATTTTTTTGAAGAACATAAGATATTTTTTTTTTGTATCTATAAAAGGAAAAAATATTGATTACGAGTATGTACCTATAAATAAGTAGATATTAGGTGCCCATACACGAGCGGATTTTACAACGGATTTGGTCTGACGGACTAAATCCTTAGGTCCTTGAAAGATTTGGTCCGTCGGACTAGGTCCTTTAACGTGTCCACTAACGTGAAAATAAAAGTCCGCTATTTTTCGCGGAGCGAATCCACCAGCGGACCATGTCCGCTGGTTAGTGGAGGAAATCCGTTGATTTTTATGTTGAGGACCTAGTCCTTTGGTCTTTCAAGACGTTCTGAAAGATCTGCGGATTTATGCGACGGACTACAACAGTTATCAATAAAACAAAAATTTCTTATCAAGGTCCGTGGTCCGCCGGACCTGGTCTTTTAGTCTGTGGCAAAGCGAGAGACTTGAACCGTTGGACTAAATCCGTTGGATTTTAAATCTGCCGGATTGAATCCTTAGAACACCACACACGATAGGACTTTTTAGAGGATTTAATCCGTCAGAGACCAAATCCGTTATAAAATCCGCTCGTGTATGGGCACCTATTATGAATAGTATGATAATTATTGATGCAGCATATGGTAAAATATAGTTTACTAAATATTGAAGCTATAATGACTTCGGTAAAAAAATATAAATAATTAAACCTTTAAATAATCTTTAAATGTTTTATATCGGCGCCTCAGTTCAAGACTGCAATAACTCAAATTAATAAACTACTGGTTCTAGAATGAAATAAACGACCTCTAGAGGTGAATAATGCAATTAAAAATTATTGCGTTATAGAATCAAAATCGTTGTAATTTTGCAAATAATATCACGTAGATAACTCAATTCTGAATATTTTTGAGTTATTGCTGTCCTTGAACTGAGGCGTCGATATCTCAATAATAGTTTTTTTTGAGTTATTGCAGTCTTTAATTGATGTAATCTTAAATCTTTAAATTTAGGCGATGTATAACAAAATTGGTTTAATTCTTATGGAATACTAAAAATAATAGTTTAGGTACATCAAATTGATTATGAAAAGTATAATTTGAACATGTGTCAATTGTACGACTTTTTATGAGTATGTGTGTGTATTCAGGGATAATCAAAATTTTCCGTTAATCGGTATCTATTTAACTATTTAAATCTAAAACTTTAGGATAAAATAACATATGTCGCAAAAAAAAAAATTATCATAATTAATAAAAATAATAGGTATCTAAATATATTATTATTATAAACTTAATGATTTCCTACGTGTGTATGTATTTTACAGTTTTTGAATTTTTCTAATTCAATATAACATTGTATGCATGTCATATAATGGATAATAAAAAATATGCCATATAATCCCATATAATTTTTCTATAATTATAAATCATATCATACGAGTATAGAGTTACAGACTATTGTTTTATTGATTATTCATTGATATATATATCAGTGAAGTACGTCACACGTTTTACAATGGAATTTAAGTTATTTACTCAATACTCAATTCTAAACTTTCAAACACTGATTGTTCACGGTGTTGTTTCACTATCGATTTGCATAAAATAGTAATTAAATTAAATATTGAACAGCGGATAACATAGTTCTCCATTTTGTTCAATTAAGACTAAACAGTGACTCACTCACTACTCAGTTAATACTCATACATACTGCGATGTTGCCGAACTAACCCCGAAACATATTGTGTATCCATGACGTCATGGTTCAATCATCACTTCCCTGTGTACGGACATATATATATGTATATGTCTGTACCTATTTAAATGTATTTTACTTTCTTCGTTAAACCGCACCATAAACCGGTTTAGTTTTCTGATGTACGTCTACAAATTTTATATTCCCTCCCTATGAAGTAATGGTATTTTTTTCATTTTTTACTTTTTGAACAATTGCTCCGCAGGGCAATTTCTCTCCTTGCAGCGTAACCATTCGACTAATTCACCAATTTTCTCCGTCTATTCTTGTTGGAATTTGTTTCAATGAGTTTTGAGCTCCAATATATTTAAGTTGTATGTATTCTACATTTATATGTAAATATTTATATATCATACTCGAAAGAATAATGTAGGAATACAATGGTAATATTTATTATTTTTTAAGTTTATACCGTCTATATAACGGATAATCCATTTAAATGCATTTAAATAAGTATTAATGAGTGACGGCTAAATAATGGTCTGGTATTACAGTTATGTATCTAGTTATATAAAAAAAGTTCATAAGTAATTTTTATAAATACCTTAATACTTTATGTGTCATTCAAGTATTTTCTTTGCGTTACAGAACAAGTATTAAATATAAATATCATCCATAAATAATTTAATATAATGATTCATAAAATATGCTGATAATTGTCATCCGTTGAATTTATATATACATATTTATATAAGAATGACACATATTTATATTCAGTTTTAGTTTGAACTATTAGTCGATATTTAAATTCAGTTAATGTGTACCTAATGTATTTATTAGCCAGGCGTTTTTTAAGATCTATATTACCTTATGAATAATTATTTTTGAGTGGCGTCAATGACCAATCGTTCAATTAATAACTGTATGTTTGTATGCCATACTGCTATGTAGATACGACCGCAGTAATAATATATTTTATAGCAATAGTATTATGTGGCACACCGAGTGAATACTGAAGAGTCGGGTGATTTATAGGTGTGGAAAATCGGGACGAAATATATAGGCATGTGTAATGTATACACAATGTACAATATCAATACCAAGGTTCTGTGATATTAAGGTCAGCCGGCCACACACCTATAACGTATATTATTATTTTCAAATCATGTACATGAGCAGCGTAGGTACTCAAGCATGTAAGTAGTTTATATCAGGCGCACCCGCAGAACATTTTCTCACTAAACACATTCCTCAACCCCCTAACCACGTTTTAAATGTACATATTAGTATCCAAGCCTCTGTAGGTATGCTTAATTTATTATATAGATATAAGGGTTTTTGTTGTTTTTATCTTCATTACATTTTTCCTGAATACTTTTGAAATCTGAATTCGCATAACATTATGATGCATACTTTATATTTTTTGATAGTTTCGGTTCACTTAAAAATAATCAAATGAAGTAAGATAATTACTTATATATTTTTTTTTTCAAAAAATTGTATTAACAGTTTCAATATTTAAAAATTCTTATATTTTATTTTTCCAGTGGACATTTCAATAAACTTAACACGCATTTAACTCTAGACATATTCCTAGTTTAAGAAACTTCAGTAAACTAAATGTAAATTTAAATGATACTTTGATGTATTTTTACTCATACGAAAATGTATAACTGATACATTTTAGACGAATTATAGAAAAAATAATTTAAAAGTGTTTATGAAATTAAAAAATTATTAACTTATCGTATATATGTATAATATTTAAATATGCATTTAATATAAACAGTGAACATGTGAAATTTTGATTTTCGTTATCGAAATTTTGAAATTGTTTGCAATAAAGCCAAACAGATCATTAAATTAATTTATATTATTTAAAGCTTAATATACATTTATGTATTAGAACTAGTAATATTTAAAAGAAAATACAATTTTAGGTAAATCATCACTATATTCGTTAATCAAATCTTATACACATGACAATTTTTTAATGATTTTATTTTGAATGTTAAATGATTTTGTCTTATATGTAATAGGATAAAGATGAACAGACTCGATTAGAAATGAAACATCGTAAAGAAGAAGATGATTTGTACAGAAAGTTTGCTAAGCAACGGGAAGCTGAAGACAATCGTATCAAAGAAGAAATAAATGTGAGAATAATTATTATTATAAGACTGTTTACAATATAATTTCTAATTAAAAAGTATTTGTTAAAATAAATAAAAATAGACAAATTTAAAATTAAACTAGTTTTTAACATATTGATATTGTACTGTGTAGAACGAATGGGAAAGAGAATTGGAAAGGCTAACCATTCAATTTGAAAAGGAACTTCAAACGAAAAGAAAAAGGCCGGATGAACAAAAAGTTCTCACTTTAAAATTGCAACAAGAACGGGACAATCTTGAAAAAAATATGACGCTGAGGAGAGATAAAAAAAAAGAATCACTGACGAAAAAACTTTTAGAACACGAAAGGTAAATAATGATTTTTATAGTAAGACACTATATAAGCATAAATTATGATTAATATGTTAAACAATTATTTTAGTGTGTATAAATTTCGATATTTTCGTATGAAAGTTTAAAAATTTACATAAATTCAAACATTCTATTCATAAGTTTCTTTTAGAATCAAATGAGAAAAATGTATTTTGAATATGTATTTATATTTTTGATATAATAATATATTTAGTATATAACGATACGTTATGGTTGTATGTGGCTTCAAATATATTTCGTTTATTAGCTGTTTTTGTTTCATTGAAATTCTACGAGCAATTATTTGAATTACATTATATTTAAGGCAAACAAAGGACTAAAAAATGCTCATATTCATATAGGTAATTAAGAATTTATACATGCATAATTCAACACGTACTATCTACTATAATTATCAAAGAAAAAAAAGTGTAATATGTTCTAGATCTGTTCAAAAAGTACCGGGATTTTATTTTTAATAAATACAAAAAGTTGTTTTAATTATTACATACGTTTGTGAGGCATTTTTACCGAGTTTCAAACAAAACTTGATGCATGCACACACGTTGTTTGTTAATTTCGAGCATGTCGAAAATGCCAAACGAAACAAACTCGATTTAACAATATGTTAATTTAAACTGAATTAAGATTGCGACTTTGGATTTTATTTAAAATATTCACTAATATGTGGGGAATATATCATTTTATATAATATATAATATAATATAATTTATAACTTTAAGCGTTTTCATGCCTAGATTAGCCGTAATAATATTTGTGCCGGTACTTTTTGAACTGACCACTTATTAGGTTGATTGGTTTTTCTCAGAATTCAACGAAAATATTTTTATTATTATACTCTTTTTGTTGAAAAATTAGAATTACCTTAGTTTGTGTATGTGAAAATAAAATTTTAAATTTTTTCAACTATTGAATCCAACTAGGATGTTACTTATGAAATGGTACTTAAAAATATATGATTAATGGTTTATTATTATAGTCTATAGACGTAGACACGTCGTCAAGGGGAGGGCCTTAGAGCCTGGCCCCCTAAGAATAATCAGTGGCCCCGAGCTGGCCCCCTTGATTTTAATTTTTAAATATTCTGGTGTTTAGTTGTCCCAAACCGGCTAAATCCTGAATGTATATTCAATATGGGCGATTGTAAACTCTTCTAGAATATCGGTTAAGATAAAAAGGTAAAAGGTCTAGTGTAAAATCCGCCAGTTTTTTTTTCATACCTGTAATGGGCATAGGCGTAAACTGGGGGGGGGCAAGAGGGGGCAACCCCCCCCCTAGAAAAAATTAGGAGGGGCAGTGCCCTCTCTGGTATTTAACATACCTTGTTTTAAAATAAGTACAAAACAGCTGGTTATAGCTATTACTATAACATATTTTTTTTTTAAATCTTAAATTTTCGTTTATCTAACATAATGTTAGAAAATGAATAATTTTATATAATAATATGTAGGTAGTAAAGCGGCATTTAGCCTCGGACACCCTTTTTGTTAGATATGTAATTATATTTTTGCCCCCCTAATAAATTTCCAAGTTACGTCTATGGTAATGGGTATATGTAAACTCCTCTAGTTTTTTGTTTGTTTACCTGCTCAGTGCTCACGTTGCCACTTGCCTACTCACATTAAATACGTTGACATCTATTGCAATGATGTATGTCAAAATTGATAAAATTATTGTCATGGTTCGATTTATTTCAAGGTGGATATATATCCACATTGATTCATTTATCAATAATTTTATCTTCATATTATTTTTCCATTCTAAACTAGCTCAACATACAAACCCGCTAATCAATCGTCTTTCCTCTTGCGAAAATCCTGTCAACCCTCTAAGAAGATTAAATCGGACCTGGCCTAGAGATCTATTAAAATAATCTGTCGGGTGGCACTACTGAGTGCCCTCCCATTATGTTAATTCTTGTTATTGTAAAACATGTATTATAAAAATTACTTAATGTTCAAATTGATATAGATTGTAATTATTCTTTTAACAAATAAAAAAAAAAATCTTCATATTATCTGAAATTAGTATTTCCAATAATGATATCGGCAGTAGGTAAGATATACGTAAAGTATACTTTGACGAACATAATTATTCGTAGTCTGCGTGTCTCCGTGTATATTTTATATTGAACGAAATATGTCGCAACAAAGTAATAATATAAAATTAATTACTGGTCAACGAGACAATTTATTGGTTTTATTTAACAACTACAAATATAACCAAAATATAAAATATGCTTCTGGTGAAATAAAATGGAGGTTTGATATTATATAATATTATAATAATAATATTCACGTATTACTTATTACGTATTACTTTTAATAATATATCATATTAATTTTTACTACTCGATTTTCTTCACTGGCGGAGTTTACATTTATTCAATTTTACCTGATTTTTTTATGACGGTAAACTCAATTTTACCTGTTTTATTTTTTTGGCGGATTTTACAGTAAAAAAAAGTACATGTGGCGGAATTTATATGCGCCCATTCCATAAAATTAACGATCGTATAACAAAAATTAAATTCCGAGATTCTATTTTATAAATATTTATCACTTAACAACTTGAGATAAGACAATAGTACGTGTATTAATATAGATTGAAAACTAGGAATTTCAAATACGGATATCGTTCGCACATTTAATAAACACAACTACAGAAACGGGCCAAAAAATATTGGCCCCCTTATAGAAATATGTCTGGTTAGGTGCCTGTATGGACGTAATGGAAAAGGGTTGCCCAATATAGTATTTATATTGAAATACAAGTATACAGTATTTTAAAATCACTGATTGTAGTATGTACATTCTAACATCTAACTGGTTTGTTTATTATCTAATATTATTCATAATATTATTATTTTATTATTATTCATGATTTAATAGAATGTGTAATATTCATCAATGACATATTGTACACAGCTGACGAGAATACAAAACATGTTTACAAAACTATGCCCCTATAGACGCAATGAAACCAAATCCTGGACAGGCTTGTTCACTTCAATGGAATGTAGCTCGGTGAGAAGAGACTTCGAGCGCGTGCGCTTCTCGAATATTCTTCGCCAATGAACTAAAGCAGTTGAAATGAATAGTGATTTCATTTTTTTTCGTAACTTCGATTCGAAGTAATAAAGATAACGTTCATCTTATGTTGTGGTAGATTAGAGATACATACTTTTAGGAAAATGAAGATTTCAAACTATTCTCTAATCTCAATATATTGAAATATACTGATATTTTATTATAATATGAATAGATAATACTTATTCGATTATAATTATAATCATTTTTAATTTTATTTAAGTTAAATTCGTTATATTTAAAATGTATTTTATTAGAAATACAAATATGTAATTTATTTATTTTTATATTTTAATGCATGGATCAGCAACCATCTTAACCATGTGGGCATATTTTTTTGAACTTTTTAACGAGGACCATTAATAAAGAAATTTATTTTGCATGTAATACAATACTAATAATTTTATTATTATCATATTAAGTTATTTTACATTGAAATATGAGTACAAAAAAATACAAATTTCTGTACACAGTAAAATTGCTTTTTGATGAAAATTTAATTTAAAAAAAATAAAATGTAAAATTGTAAATTAATGCAATTTTTATACCTGCAGTTTTTAGTTAATTTTTATATATCAGTTTGCAAACATGTTGTTGGTTAGGTCAGATTAGGGTTAAACATGAGCTTAAGTTAATTTTACTGACTTAATTATTTAAAAAGTAATCTCTTTCCTTTAACAGTAGCCATTGGGATTAGAATAATTAATTAATGCACCTATGCACCATTTTCTCCTTAAAGTATCATTCAACCAATAGTCAAAATGTATATTTACACTTATGAGTAATTATCTCACGAAATTTCACTTTTTTAAAAATGATACCTATTACCTTTACGAATTAGAACGAATGTTGAATATCGTACAAAACCGTCGTCATTGCATATTTTAGAATTAGTTTAAGAAATTCCGTGAAAATTCCAATTCAGAGAAATCGGAACAATAATAGAGTTATAAACATTGGATTTCTATAATGTTATGTGCTAGGAAAAAACAACAATATTGACGATGATGGAATAATGATAATTAATAACCGCGTCAGTATTGATTTTCGTGAACGAAAGTATGACGCGTAGTAAGACCTAACCTAGTAAGACCTAGACCATGGAGAAGGTAAAAAAAAAAAGAAGAATCAAGATTGGTGATAGCATGAAACTATATATTATTTACAAGTCAAGGGAAAGTTTTCGTTGTCAACGCCAGGAAAAGGGTTAACGTTTCTCAGTAGCGGTATACAGTTGTTTTCCACAGGGCCGTGTTCAACAGGGCGTCAACCGATACACTTAATTTCTGTGTGTTCCGATCCGGTGACAAAACACATTTGATCGACCCGAACGGTAGACACCGGTACATAGCGGTAAACACTGTGGTGTATTTTTTACGCACCGAACCTTAACTATCTCCTTTCTATCTATTGAAACGTTTTTTTTTTCTTAATTTTTTTTTCCAACACCGAGCTCATATAGAAATATATATATATATATATGCATACATAATGCAAATGTTCGTATGTTATTAAGAAAATTAATACCATATTAAGGTTAAGACATGTTTCACTGATTAAAAACGATATTATATCATAAAACCTAGTTATATTGTTTTCATTTGTATGAATTTGAAGATAAAAGTTTTGAAGTTGAGGGTCCTCAAATATATATAATTATCTGATAAATGACTATCGATATTATAGAAAAAAATAATTATTCGTAAAATAATTTGGTCAATTATTTTCTAAACCTTGAAAAAATGATTTTTTTTTTATAATATTTATGACTATAAAAATAATCAGAAAATTTATTTTCTCTGATTTTCGTTCTGAATCGATTTGAAAAAGTTCTAAAATATATACAAATAAATATAACTGATGAACATATATACAGTGGAACCTCGATAACTCGAATCGGTTGGGGGCGAAAAAAAAATTCGAGTTATCGAAAATTCGATTTTTGGAAAACCTCGATAACTCGAATCTGCCAAAAAATTCGAGTTATCGAAAATATTTTTTATTTAAAAACACAAAGACTTTAATTTTATAATTTTATTTATTTATGTATTTACTAATAAATTAATAATATATGTACTATATAGGTTATGTATATTGTATTAAAATGTTAAAAAAAGTATAATGTAATAAATAAAGTAGAATAAAAGAATAAAAAGATAGTTAGAGACTTTAAACTGCGTTTTTCCATCTTGTCTTGACAAAATAAACTGAACATTTGCTGTGTCAGCATTATATTAAATATCGACGTATACATTTCGTATTTCAATTGACGTATAATTTTATCAGTAATAAATACACTAATAAAGTAGATAAACGTAACTTATCTGGGATATAGACATTATATCGTATTATAGACATATTACATATATCGTTGAATTTATAACTGTACCTTTTAAGTAGTATAGGTAATGATAAGATTGATAATATTAATCGGTTTTCGATTACGATTATCGTTATTTATAATAATACATACATACATACATATGTACTTGGTTATTTGACCTTCGAGTTATAAGCTAAAATTCAACTAAAATTACTTCGACTTATCGAGAAATTCGAGTTAGCGAAATTCGAATTATAGAGAAAATTTATCACATATATCATATATCGGAAGCCAGGGGCTAAGGCATTCCTTCGAGATATCGAAAATTCGACTTATAGAGGTTCGAGTTATCGAGGTTCCACTGTATATACATAAATGTAAACTCAATAGTAAAAAATGAATGTAAGCTAATAACACTGTTGTTGATGCTGAACAATGAAAAAAAATGTAACTAAAGTTTAACACAATACATTTTTACATTCAGAACCATTTTTATTGGTTTTTAAAGTATAATTTCTAAATTTAATATGTAGCATTATTAAAAATTACCTTTGTTTTAATATAATCAAATAATCAAATGTTACGTCTTGATAAATTAATAAATAAATCATTATATAGTTATGATTTATAACAATGTGTTTTTATAAAGGTACGTTTATTAATCTCGAATTATGTGAATTAGCTATATAACTAATATACCCCAAAAAAAAAGTTCTGAATAAAAAAAAAGCGTTCACCATTGGCCTAAATTACATAATTGCATTGGATTAAAAGCATTCAGTATATGTAATAATATATTAAAATATTTTACGTCTATTATTAAAAGAAAATCCATCAAAGAAATTATAAATAATTAATTAACAGTTTTAATTAGTGATGGGAATAATTGAATATCGATAATCGAATGATTAGTAATCGAAAAAAAATAATCGAATAATCGAATGATTAGTAAACGAAATCAAAATAATCGAATAATCGAATGATTCATGATATAACTGCTTGAACTGGTTGTATAAATAATCTAATCATTATCTATTAGCATGAAAATGAAATGCATTTTCAATCCAAATATACGTATTAAACCGATTAGTGTGAGGATTACCGATATCGGGAATTATACCAATGATTAAAAGTAAATAAATAATAATACAATACTGACAGTAGAGATCTTAATTTAGTACCTAATGGATAATGAATAAAATATGCAATTTTTTAAAATATAATTCAATTAATTTGCTTTTGATAAATTTGTTTGGTCCATTATTTGGATTATTAAAATCTTTCTATTATTTTGATAATCGAAAAATAATAATCGAATGATTCGATTATTCCCATCATTTCTAATATGAATATTATTTGTAAGTTAATTATCAAATAAATAACAAATTAAGTATAAATTCTTTTTTAATAAAATGTTCATACCTACGTTCCATTATAATTTGAAGAATTAGTTGATTTATCATGAGTGTATTTAAAATGAATGTAAACATTTTCAGTCTAAACAAAATATTAAATATAGATTATTTACTAAATACATTTTAAAATATACATCTTCAATATTGTTATCATTGTTGTTAGACAAATATTTTAAAGATAAAATTATAATATTTACAAAATTTCGGAAAAAATTGAATTACTAAAGTCAAATTATTTTTGTTTATAAATAATGTACCAACTTACATTAATTATATGATTATGCATTTTATGTGTTTGTATTAATATAAATGTGTGCGTGTGTGTGAATAAACTTACAAAGGACTTTCGCCCCATTTCCCTAATCCCTAAATCCTGTTTTATTATATTCTAAATTTGAATAAAATGTATAACAATTACATTTAAATTAATACTTTGTAATATATTTTTATAGGTAAGACAAATAGAAATTTTAAATAATCTATTTTTAAAATAAATTTTCTCTGTGTAAAACGTCCAATTTTTCTCAGTGTATTCCTTCTTTTATTTTTTCATATTTAGTCGCAATTTTATAAAATTTGTATAAACCTAAATATGAATTTTTAATTCGAATAGAGTTTTGGCTATGCACTCATTTATTTATATATTTATTTACTCAAAAATTAATAACCATTCACTAATTTTTGTTTTATTTCATTATGAAATATAATTATGCTAGTGCTGCAGTACATCAACATGAATTTAAACATTAGTTCTTAAAATTAAAATTCGATTATTAACTATATACATGATATTTTAAGGTCGCAAATGCGACCCAGTGTGACCCAGTTTTCGACGCTGCAGCGGTGTGAGTATGTGTGTGTAGTTTAACTAATTTATTCTCTAAAAAATGTTCAGAAAGTTTAATTAGAACTTAACTATCAACTAATTATATTTTACAGGGAAATAATTATTTATTATTTCTTATTGTAATATTTTAATTTTAAAAAATTCACTTTTTATATACCTATTATATGAACAAAAACCAAAATAAATTATAAAAAATTTTAAAATTAATTTTTATCTGTATTTTCGAAGTAATATATTGAAGTCATTATTTATTTCATATATTTTCAGATTGTATAGGTCTAGCGAATTATGTAATTTGACTCTTAAATTTATTTTTTTTTATATTTTACTATAATAGTTATATTAATAATAATAGTATAGTTTATACGTTCACTATTATTAAATACAAATAGTGATTTTTATCCTACGATTTTATTACGATTATAAATGACCCCACGTATCTTGTTAATCTATCGTCGAAATCGTATTTTATCAACTATTAAATTTACCCAATATACACCTTATCTAAATGGACAATATTTTACTATAGTTGCCCAAATGAGGTTTAAATGTATTAATTTTTTAGATTCTTTATTTTAACATTATAAGAGTACCTACCTAATATTATTAGTTATTTATTTTTATTATTATTTAAGTGTATTCAATTATGTTCGTACAATAATATTCATTTTATGATTATTTGTATTATTTATTATTATTTGGTTTTGCCTTAACGATAAAAGTCAGTGAAAAGTCAAATGAGGTTGGTCATAACTAGCTTCGCCCGGTCAAAAGCCGACTTTTACTTACTAACATTTTGCCCAAGGATTTTTATGGGCAGTTCCCGTTTTGTCCTAGTATTTCTGAGGTTTGCCCGTACATATATACTAATGAAAAATTCTATAAATGAATACGTGTCCCATTTCCGATTCTATGGAATGAAAAATTATATCTTTTAATATATTTTTCAACACTACATTTAGTTGTGCTAATGTTTTCGAAAATTACATTTTATTTTGTTAATATTATCCATTAATGGCTACATGTAGACTTCCTATAATTTTGATGTTTTCGTTGCTGTAATACTAGTAGTACTTGGACAACAATGTATACCAAGTAAGATAAACGCTTATGCATCTCATCAAGTACCCATAGCCTGTTGTATAGGAGGTACATTAATGATTGACGATGGATTCTTTTAAAAACAAAATAACTATAGTATAAATAGATATATGTTATATAGTAAACTCAGAACTGACCATGGATTGTCTAATACAATAGAATATAAACTATCAATATTTATATTATATTTAAAAGTAATCCATTAGATACGTACTTTATATTAACACCGACCGACATATGTGAGCACGCGCGCGTGTCACGCCTATTAGCAAATAGGCTAAAGTCGCGCATTCCGCCATGCGCGCAAATGTGAGTGTGATGTACACGTAGCTACGTACAGTCGCGTACTTTCTACAGTTTAGATGATCGTTTTTTTTCCATTATCGTCTTATTGTCATTGATTCTTTGTACCATGAAGTAGTATCCTATCTTTCTTACAATCGTATGGTGGAAAATCGTTTTTTTAATCTCTAAAACGAAAAAATAATTTAATGCGTATCACTACGAGACAAACACATCTGAATTCGATGAAAAAAATCGTGTAAGATGGTGGTTTATCTGTTAAAATCATAGATGTTTCTAAATTTTTGCCTTATATTTTTATTTATATCATATACGATAATGGTGAAAATAATTTTAAATTAAACATTAAGAACTAATATATATATATACACATAAGTACTATATACCTATATATACCTATATATAGGTTATCAAATAACAAAATATTCACCACATATCAGGATTTAATAGGTTAATCTGTGTATGTACCATATTAACATTACGATCTATAACACCATATGAAAATATGATCTTATAATTTAATTGTTGTACTGATGACATTTCTCATACGGTGTCTTAAAATACAAAAAAATCGATTTAAAACCATCTCATAGTACTGTTGTTATATCATCTAGGCGTAATACGTTATTTTTAAAGGGCATGCATTCAATAAGTTTATTATTATAAATGCTAACAGCTTATTTTGTGTTAATAGTTACCTATTACTATCTATTATTACTTATTACTTACATTAATTTTTCTATAATTAACTATCGATATTCTATAATGGAATTAACGGCTCGATGAAGTGGACTTTCTAGTATTTTATAATAAATATTAAATAATAGCTTATGTTTTAACTTTCCTTTAATAGTTACTCACTCAGAAGCGTATTTAGTCTTAATTCTAAGGGGGGGGGGGGGGGGGCAAATTTTTTTTTTATTCAGCCTCAAAATTTACAAGTCAAATTTTGGTAATATTTAAATCGGGTGAATCCTTAATATTTGTGTTTTTTTTTTTTTTAACCTAATGTCGGATTCACTTAGAATCGACTTTTGTATAGTTATTTTTTAACACCTGTCTGTGTTTTGAAAATTACGCTTGTGTTTTATTTGATTTTTTACTAAGTATGGACTCGACAAAAAGCCCAATTCAGATTAGAACAGCCACGCGTAATTTGATTTTGTTATAAAGTGATCCACATTAAAAAAATTTGAAATGTATACTCACATACTCATATAATCGATTCCTTTAATATCGCCCCCTTCACCCTCCCCCCTTAAATACGACCCTGTACTCACGTACGTTAGATTGATATTATTTACAATTGAAAACATAACAGATATAGATACTCATATATTATGTAAAAAATATAGCTCATACAAGGTATGGGTGAGAAAAAACCTACCGTGTTAACATTTATTTCACCTTCAAGAGTTAACAAAAATTTTTAAGATAGTACGTTTACTTCTATAGTTCTGCGTATTCATATTATAAATAAGTATCTTATAATCTCTAATAAATATCCCAAAAACAATAATACAATACGTGATTATACAACTTATTAAATATATTATATACATACATTAAATGACAAGATAATTATATGATATACGTTAGTATTTCAATGACATTATTTACATCGATTTACGACCCGAAATTGAGAGTTACTTCTAGAACCTATTAATAACCTAACCTAACCTAACCCAACCTATTAATATGTTTTAACATAATTAAATTAAATATAAAAAAGTATATATGTTTTGACATATATATTTTTTACGTTTAATTTATGCTAGGCTTCAAAAATGTGAAAAATGTTTATTTATATCAACTACATTTTAATCAAATTCATTGATATTAAGTAATATTTTATTAATTTAAATATTTAGAAACATGTAAAATTAAATTATAATATGACTATTATATTTATCAATTTAAACAAAACATTAGTTATGGTTTTTTATGCACAATACAAATATAAAATACAATATTTTGCTTTTTAATTAGAAAAATCAAAAACCATCGTATGAAATCAGTTTACACTCAACAACTAAACTGCAAAATAAATTAACAAGAATAATAAGTAATCAAATACAACGCAATGGTGCAAGTTGTAGATGAACTAAGGGTACTAAACACCCTTCATTTTAAAGCATGCTATGATGAGAGTATAATGATACATATCGTAATCCTTAAATTTCTTTAGAATTTGTATATTGCCTAATAATTGTAGATGATTTACGCCTATGCCTAAGATATAATATATTAGATCATGCGTATGTGAATAAAATGGAACATCCAAACTAATTCATTACACAAGACGTTCTTATTGCGTATGGTTCATCGATTGAAACATTTCGTTAGATAGTCGTAGTGACATAAACTAGGAAAAAACTTGTTTTTAATAAGTACGGTACATTCCTGTATTATTATTACACTCCTTGAATGTATATTTTAACAATTTATTTCATTTATATCACGTTTTTACAACTCATTAATACATTTTTTCTAACGACTTATCTATCTACAAAGTGATGTCCCAATTTAATTTGTTGAAAGTAAATCCATTTTTTTATATATGAGTGTTTTAAGGTAAACTTCTATAATATCATGCTGAATTCCAAAGTCTTAAATTCTTGTAATTTATATTTAATATTATGCTATCATATCGAAGACTATTATAACTTAAAATTTTCAAATAAAATGAATTCAACTGATCCCAGTTAGCATACAAACTATTTGGATAATGTTTAGGTATTTTATATTTGAGCTCTCTTTGGATTTGATATTTTATGTAAACTTAATGAGTAAATATATTAATAAAGTTAAATTATATTTCCATAGCCATAATACGATATACATAGTATAATCACAATATTAAAAAAAAACTTTTCTTAGTTTAAAAATATTGAATGAATTATTTATTCGGGCTTACAACTTTCTGGTCCCTCGTCAAAATTCGCAAGAATATGAAATGTATTTCTTGTATCTAGCTTTGTTAACCATAATCAATAAACCCATTAATTGTATTTCAATGAATGCTTATTATTCATTCAATTGTTTGTAAGCCTGTGTGCCAAACTATGTTAAAGGCTTGACCCAATAATGTTTATTTTCAAAAAAGAAAGAAATTTTGTTGACTAGCTTGTGTACTAGCTGTATAGGAGAATGATTTGCACGAAACCCAAATTGGGCGTTGGGTACTGCAATTTAGGTTTCAACGATTGGTCTTTGTTTCTTTAAAATTATTTTTTTAAATAATTTGCCAAGCACAAGAAGTAGACTAATGGGTCTATAAGAAGTTGCTAAGTTAGGGGATTTACCTGGTTTTGGTAAGAGAATAATAATGGACATTTTCCAGATGACAGAGAAATACGATAGTCTTAACATAGAATTGAATATGAAAGTCAACAACATAATTATTTTTTTAGAGAGATGTTTTAGCTTCTTATTAGTTATTAAGTCATGACCTGGGAATTTTTTGGGTTTTAATCTTTGAATCACATTAGCAATTTCGTTTGGTGAGACATGTTTGATAGGAAGAGACATAGAAAGTGGAGTATCAAGGAAGTTGTTAATTTTGACTAATTGTGAGGTACTAGGAATAATATCTGGGTGAAATACTCGAGTGATGTTCTCCAAAAAAATTAGCTTTGTCAATATCTGATAGTGTGAGTGACCTATCTAATTTTTTAATAGGACAGGAATATTCTTTTAATTTAAGCATACTTTTAATGGTTTTCCATAATGATCTATCATGAGTATTTAATGATTTGAATTTAATATTGAATAGATCGTTTTTATGTTTTTGAATTAATTTTTTAATGCTGTAGGACAGATTATTGAAAGCTGATTTGTCGGTAGGTAATCTTGATCTTTGCCAACGGGAACGGGCTCTAGGTTTTTCGGCGATTAAAATTGTTATATTATGAGATAAGATATGGGATTTGTGCTTGGAGTGGCAATCCTGGTTTAGGGGATAAAAGCACTCGTGTACAGCCGATTGAATTGAACTTACTAATTGGTGGACTGCGGCTTCAATTTCATTGTATGTTTTAAGAGGGATTTTAGATTTGTACAGTTTTCTAATGTTGAGGAAAAATATTTCCAGTCAACTGGATCTTTGAAAAGGAAAGGACTAGAAGGAACTAGAATTAGATGTTCCATAAAGTTTAATAAAACAAGAGAATGATTAGGAGGATAGGTCGCAATATTTTAAATAGTGAAATGTATATGATTGGGGATTGATAAAATAAAAAAATTAAGTAAATCAGATTGCCTATTTAGGTGAGTTGGCCAATGAGTTGGGCCAGAAGGTGAAATAGTTGAAAAACCTTTTGATTGAAGAGAATTGTAAAATAGTCGACCGCTGGGGTTTTCAACGCGGCTGCCCCATAAAAGGTGTTTGGCATTGAAATCTCTCCCATCAATAAACTTGCACCCTAGTGAAGATAAAAGTTATTCCAATTGGAGTTGAGATATACTTGGTCGAGGAGGACAGTATACTGCTGATAGTGTTATAGAAGTATGATTTATTGAAATTGAAATATTAATTGCTTGGATAGTAGGTTTTTGAAAACACGGCAGTATATGATGTTGGATTGAGGATGAGATTAAAATTGCGGTACCAGCATGAGACGCTTCATCAGGGTGATTGGTTTTGTAAATATTGAAACCGGGAAAAAAAATATTTGGATTGGCAGTAAAATGAGTTTCAGTGATAAGAGTTACATCAATTTGATTTTCTATAAGAAAGTTTAATAGTTCAAATTTTATTTTGCTCGAGACCGTTAACATTACAGAGAATGATTTTAAAAGATTTTTCATAGGATTCATTATTTATCATTATTTAATATTAATTTGTTTATTACAGTGGTGAGTAATTAAATTAAAGGGTTAATCGATTTTTTAAAATCTACCAAGAAAGAGGATAATTGATTATTTGTTATATTATCGGGAGAATCAAATTGAGGATATGTTTTATTTGAAAAACTATGATTCTGGAGGTTTTGAGTAAGATTAGGAAAAGTTTAACTGTCTGTGACGTTAGGTGGAATGAGATGGGTCGTATCAAGAGATCGCTGTTCCTACTTATTTGCAGTAGAAGTATTAATATTAACATGTTTTTTAAAAGTTGTATTTGATTTAGAATTTGAACGTTGTAAGCTTTTGTGAACTGAACAGCCCCGGTAATTGGCAGTGTGGACGCCTCCACATAACGCACGCGTTAAAGGTATATCTTTTGATTTTGTACACTGTGAAGTGGGATGGAAATCGGCACAACAAACACATCTAGGAGGATGTGCACAATAACTTTTTGAGTGACCATAATCCTGAAAATTGGAGCACTGAATAGTATTGCGTTGCTTATGAGGTTCTTCTACCTTTATTTTGGTATGAAACAATGAAGTCAATTCGAATATCTCATTGTTGATTTAAGCGGGTTCAAGATCAACAAAAAATATTGGGAGAGAACCTTTAGCGGATTTGAGAATAATATTGATAACTTGGCGAACAAAAGAGCCGCGGTCTTCAATGGCAGCTCCTACTTCGGAAGTTGAAGAAGAAGAATGCAAGTTACGGATAACTATACGAAATGCTTTATTTTCACGAGCTTGATAGGTATGGTATTCCGCATTACCAATTTTTAAATATCTAATGACTTCGCTATAAGAGTCCGAATTAGTGGTATTAATTTTTAAGTTAGTTGTCGATGATTTGAAGTTGAGGTTTTGAGATGAGATTAGTTTTATTAATTGATTTTTAATTCATTAAAATTAGAAACACCACGTACGAATATCGGTGGGGGTAACGGAATGTGATTTGTTTGAGAATCGGTTTAACTAGAGTTATTTGTTGGTGTTACGTTCGTTGTAACAGAGTTTTCATTTTTAAGTGTAGGGAGAGAATTGAATCTGTTAGTGCTGACAAAAAAAGGTTTGAGTTTTTTTTTTAGTTCAGATCATTCGGATGAGCTAGTTGATGAAAGATTGAGTTTTGAATTGTTTTTGACTGATTTAAAATCGATATCATGACATTCGCCGTCGGAAAAAACACCATTTGAAGTGTTTGGCATACTTGGAACGCTTAGATGATGATTTGCATTATTATTAATCAAATTAAATCAAAGCTTGAACTGCTCGATGCCGGTCTGTTATCGGTCAAATAATAATGAAATAAGATTGGAACGACTGCCGGCGGCTGGGGCGGGGAGTTCCAATAGATAAGTAATAATTACAGTGGTTCAACGGTAAGATATGTGTACAATTAAAATTACCAGAAAATTGAGACTCGTGGGCTGGAATCAATGTGAAATTTCGAAAAGATAGCAGTTTTGGCGTCAGTGTAACACAACTGATCGATAGGTAGAAATCTTGAGATTATACATAGGACACTTTTGTGGTTAGAGAAAAATAAAACACACAGTGGAGAAACGGTACGCACATATCGTAACGGAGTACAACGAGCGAATGGGATTCATATCTTAGAATTTTTAGGCATAGTAATAGCTATTATATCTAATATAGTTATAAATTAATAATTTATTTTGTCTTAAAAATTATTAAAAATGTTTGAAATTTTCAATTATGCATACAAATATAATTATGATTTGAAAAATTATTGTATTCTAACATTCAGTTGTATACAATTGCTCGCTTTTTATGATTGTTTACATAAAATATTTTCGTTCGCAGAGCGGCCACAGCAGCTTTAGTGGAGAAACAAAGCAGCGAAATGTTGGAGCTAATTAATGAGAAGCGGAGTGAGTATATGATGGCCGAATCGTTGTACATGGACGATTCAACAATACCTGACGAAACAACCGAAGCACTCAATGACAATGTACAACCGTATCCAGGCAAAGCCCCGTTACCACCATCACCACATGGTGTAGCTCAAGCTAAGTTCCAATTGTATTCAGACCCGTTAGAATTTGCACACATCGACCAGATCGCCATATCGGTAAGACACGATGACAGAAAGGTGTAACCCAGTGGTTCTCAACGGGGGCAATATCGCCCCCCAGTGGGCGGTGAAGTGTCACAGAGGGTCAATGAACTAGTTTTGGGCGGTAGGGGGGCGGTGAACTAATTTTGGGTGGTAGAGGGACGGTAAACGGTTCACGCAAAAACGTTGTAGATGGTGTCGGTGTGACCTAAAAATAATTCATACTTGATAATCCATACAATAACTGTCAGTCACTACTAAATCTACGCATTGCACTATAACTTATCTTTGATTGTTGACAAATTTATTATCTTAATTATTTTAGCGATTGTGCGTTGACATTATACTTTATTATAGGTACCTATATTAACCAACCTTTTAGTACACCGTTTGATTTGACCCGCGTATGTTGTATATTAGTTTTCGTTATATTCAGTCGGTTGGTAAAGTGTTTTTTTTTAAATTGTTTTCAATTTCATAAAATTGTATTTACAAAAATGTCTGATGCAAAAAGAAAATGCCGTCAATATAATACGACGTATTTAAAGTTTGGATTTATTCCATCGCCATCCAACATACAGCTCCCTATGTGTTTAATTTGTAACAAAGTGTTCTCCAATGAGGCAATGAAACCATCTCGTTTGCAGGAAAATTTGCAAAAAGTTCATTCTGACAAACAAAATAAAGATTTGTCGTTTTTCACAAATATTAGGGACAAGTTTCTGAAGGCACCATCGGTCTCAGGCTTATGCGCAGGCTCATCAAAACAATGCGATGATGGTTTGATTGCTTCTTATAATATATCGAAATTGATCGCAAAATCGGGAAAAGCCCATACCATAGGCGAAGAGTTAATACTTCCAGCTGTCAAAGAAATTTTAGAAACGGTTTTACACCATTCAGCCTCACACAGTGTAATACAAAATGTCCCATTAAGCAACGATACTGTGCGACGGCGAATCGACGAAATGGCGGAAGACGTTGAAATTTCATTATGTGAACTTCTAGTATCCACCGAATTTTCACTTCAAATCGACGAATCAACATTACCGAATAATGAGGCATTACTATTGACATACGTCCGGTTTGTAAACAAAGGAAAAATCGTTCAAGAAATGCTTTTTGCAAGGACCTTGATTACTGACACTAAAGGTGAATCTATTTTCAATATAGTCAAAGACTTTTTTAAAGAAAAAAATATTCCTCTTAAAAACGTTATATCTATTGCCACTGATGGAGCACCTGCAATGGTAGGACGTCATCGTGGGTTCATAGCTTTTTTTAAAAAAGAAATACCCGGTATTTTAGCTATTCACTGCGTCATTCACAGACAAAATTTAGTTGCAAAAAACCTCAGTGATCGTTTGCATCAGTCATTACAATATGTTATATCTGCTGTGAATAAAATTCGTAGTAATTCGTTGAACAATCGACTATTTACAAACCTATGCAAGGAAAACGACGAAGAATTCAATCGCTTGCTTTTACACACCGAAGTTCGCTGGCTCTCCAAAGGTGCCTGCCTCAATAGGGTTTGGAATCTTTTTGATTCTGTGCTTTAGTTTCTTGAAGAGAAAGATGTAAAGCTCAAAGACAGGTTGTTACTATTTAAAAGCGATGTTGCTTATATGACCGATTTATTTGCAAAGTTTAATGCCATTAATTTGCAACTGCAAGGTGACGAGCTCAATTTAATAACGTCAAAATCGGTTATTTCTGCATTCCAAAAAAAATTTACTTTGTGGAAGACCAATTTTGGTCGCTAAGAGTTCAGCCAGTTCCCAGTCTTGGCTGATCTGCACAAAAACAGTGAAATATCTTTCGACAACATACAAGTTTACTATAAACATCTCGAGTCTTTACATATGGACTTTTCAGAACGTTTTAAGGATATTTTGTCGTTGGAAGTTCCTCAATGGGTCATGAATCCTTTTATAAATATTGAGACAGCAGAGATACAAATTCAAGAAGAACTAATCGAACTTTCAACTGATGAAACATTGAAATCCAGTTTCAAAGGTAGTGACCGGCTCACGGAATTTTGGCTTAAAACTAACATAGTTCATAATTATCCTGGACTGTGGTCTCTCGTTAAAAAATTTTTAATAGCCTTTCCTTCCTCATACCTCGTCGAGCGAGGGTTCAGCACTGTAACAGATTTGATTACAAAAAAAAGGAACCGACTGGATATCGTGACAAGAGGAGATTTACGACTTAAGCTAACAAACATCGAACCTAATATAAAAAAACTTGCTAAAAACCACCAAGTTCAACCATCTCATTGAAGCCTAGCAATATATTTTTAAAGAAAATAAAAAATGTATTTATATTTATATTTTTTTAAATAATTAATTTAATATTTATTTATTTATTTATCAATATTCATTTTTTTTTAATTAATTTCCATAATACTAGTTCTATAAATAAAAACATGAGTTATTAGATCATTTCAATTTTTTCTTTTAAATTTTCCAAATACCCTTAATTATAGAGTTCTTACATTGTAGGGGCGGTTAACAAATTTATTGACACTCAAGGGGGCGGTAACTTAAAAAAGGTTGAGAAACACTGGTGTAACCGCTAATCATTTAATTAAATATATTATAATATATTATTAAATTATAATAAATATATTATTATTTCCGTTAGTCTTTGTATGAGGTAAATGACAGTATATTTTTGAAGTAGATTTTAATTACTGTAAGTGATCGAAGTTGAAGGATGTTAATATTTCGTAAATACCTAATATATTGTATATACTCTTCAGATTATAAATTAATTATTAACTATAAATTAAGTTAAATTATTAGTAAATCTAATATAGTATTGTTTTAAATAATACAAATAATATGAAAATGAATATAAATATAATATATTTTAATATTATATATAATACTAGCTGAATCATCCGGTGTTGCCCGGTAAAATAGTTATGAGGGTTGAACTCCTTTGAGTGCAACTAGCTGAGGAAATAATGTATTTTTAAAACTAATTCGTCGACGATCATAGAGACGTCAAAGAGAAGGGGCTGTGCTACAATGTCGGTTTCCGTACGACGACAATATGAAATCGATATACTTTTATCATAAATCGTATAACGGGTTACCCTTCACGGATTTTCCTGCAAAACTTTAATAGAAATACGAGTATAATCTCCTCCTCCCTCGAAACAAAAAATTATTGCCAAGCAGTTTTCCTAACCCAGGCATTCAACCGGGTGTAGACAGAGGGACTTCTTTACAAACTCCGTTTTCTAAGAGCCTCCTTACTACTTACACCAAAGTCTTTCCTGACCAACTCTTCACCGATCCTCAACTTTTCTTCAGGATCATCTATTAAAACTTCAAAGTTGGTTTTGTCTTTGGAGAATTAAAATAAATGAATCCAAATCTAATCACATAACTTTCACTCTACGCTCTATTAACAGCCATCCTGTATCGATAAACAATAATATAATCCCTTAACAAGACAACGTTAAATATCTAGGCATACATCTAGACAAAAAACTAAATTGGGCATATCATATAAAAACTAAACGAAAATCCTTCAATTTGCGTCTTCATACCCTGAGAAATATTTTACGTTCCAAATTTCCTCTGAGAACAAAAATTCTAATTTACAAACAATTCATAGGAGTAACCATGACGTACGGGATACAAATATGGGGAACATGTAAAAATTCCAAGCTTAATAGACTCCAATCATTTCAATCTACAAACTTACGAATTATAACTGGCGCCCCATGGTTTGTCAGCAATCAGTCCCTACATAACGACCTAAAAATTCGAATTCTTCTCAAATTAGCCTCTCAATACTACAAAAAACTACACTCAGCTACAACTAACCACCCAAACCCACTTATCTCCAACCTCCAATTCATATCAAACCCAATCAATTCATTACGTCATTTGAAACATCAATGGCCTAGATATCTATTAAAAAACTAACTAACTTGAGTCATGAGATTTGAAGTGGTGTCATTGGACACTACCTTCTATCAAGCATACATGTCACTACCTACATTTATAAAAATTTACTTATTGTATTAATAACGTATACAGATTGTAAATATTTTTTTAAAAAAATAAATAAAAAAATTAAAAAAGTAAATAATAATGATAAATTAATTATTATAAAACTTCTCTACAAACTACATTTGATATATTTTCATTTGATGCCAGAATAACTAAACTTGTGGGCGTACTGATTCATAAAATATTAACATAAAATTGTCTATGTGAAAAACAATCTTCTCATACATCTATCTCTGCAATTTCCAATGTCTGACCTTTTGATTTATTTAATATCATAGCACAACATACTTTGACAGAAAACTGCATTTTCTTGAATTGAAATGGGTAACTGATAGTATATATCAAAATTATAAATCGATACCTAGCTCTAATAGGTTCGTCTCTGCGTTGATTATGAATCAGTCACTTAGAATAGTCTCGTTTATATATAGAGATTATTATAAATATTTATTTCAATAAGGAATGGACAATTTAAATTAAAAAAGTAAATAAATGGCCTTTGACCACTATGTGTAATATTTTGGATTCCATTATTTTTGATTTTACCTAAATATTTAGTAGTTTACCTAAGTTAATGATTGGACTTTCGTCTATCACATATATAGATATCTAGCAAATCAAAATATGAAATAATCAACTTGATATTATAGTAAATTAAGTGTTTTGTTTTCTGTATTATTATAATTTATTCGTTATAATAACAAAATATAAAGATATAAAAAAGAAAATTACATGGGTATAAATTCATTAGATAATACAAGTAATAAAAACCCGAAATTATTTTTAGAACTCAATAAGGAAACTAATTGCCATTAATGCAATTAAATATTATATGATATAGGGTAGATAAAAAATTGTAATTTTTATATAAATATACACATATATCTTTTATGCAAAATGAATAAAAAATAAGTTACACATCATAGTAAACGGTTTTTATATGTATTTTAAATATTTCATAGTACGAGTACATTTCATTGTTTTTAATGTATTACTGAGAATGTTGATCGTTTAAAAAATATGTATGATAACTGAAGCACAAAATTTTAACACATCAAAAAAAAAAAAATTACAGAACGCTATTGATAGACTATGATGATCCTTTTCATACCACGATTTCCGTTATTAAAACGGGGTTTCACGTCGATTCGTTCTGGTAGTTTTCAATGACAAGAATACATACAATAACGTTTAGCATTACATTTCTGAATTCCATAAAAAATTATAAAAAATAGACACTATATTTGAAAATAGTTTTGATGCAATTATGGTTTATTCACTAATAAATTTACGAAGTCGATTATTTACTCATATATTATCCAAATTATTTTTAAATATTAATTTAAATTATCTAAAATGATAATAAACATCATGTAAAATATATTAAAAACATAATTTATTATAATAATAATGAAATATTTTAATTTTATGTTTACTTATTGACAATTTTTTTTATAGGTAGCACAAGAAGACCAAAAAACTTTTACAGACTTAGTTAGGATGTTAGTTGGAAAATGCGGTTCGGATATAGAAAAAGCTAGGTAAGAAAAAAAAATAAAACAAGATTTATTTAAAAATTATTAAGTATACAACAATTAACATCAGTATAAAATAAACACTTGGTATTTGGTGATTAAATTTTTTCTATTAATCAAAAAGCCTATTAATAATATTATAGAAACTAAAATGTATAAACTTATTTTAAGATATAAGATAATTCATTAATCTATTATTTATATTTATTAAATAATACATTTTATTATATTTAGGACGATTTTTCGATGGATTACAGTAAAAAATCTGAACACGATGAATTTTGATGACAATTTAAGAGGCGATACACCCATGGGTTTACTCAGAGGTATAAAACATGGAACGGAAAGTTACCACGTTCTATTTAAACGACTATGCAGGTGAGCATACAATAATAATAATTTATAAGTCGTGAATTCACCACTATTCTTGCACATTTTTCCGTTTCAATATTATAGATGAAATCAGTTTAAAATATTGTTATAATTTAATTTTCATAGTTTATTATCTTATTTTTATTTATTTTTTCTTACGACAATTTTCACGGTGTACTTATAAAATAATTATATCCTAATTACCAGGAATCATAACTTATAGCATTTACATTTTTTTTTTTTTTTTTTTTTGAGAGATCTAGTGATACCTATGTGATCTATACATTTGTTTTATATAACTAAGAAGTTAAATACGAAATTGTATGTTGCATATTTTTGCGTATTTCAAAGTATAAGTGCTATTTTGCTTTTTTTTCTATTTTGCAGACTTATTCTTGCATATTTAGAAAATTGTTATTTGCTATTTTGCTTTTTTAAGTTTTTTTCAATTCTGTAGCGTTTAAAACATTTTTTCTTAATAATAACAAGTAATTATAGTAGTATTAATTTTTATATTTTTAATTAATTCATCTTAATTAACTAATTCTACTTCTTTTGGTTTAAATTATATATTTATTTGTATCATATAGCGACGCTATCAGAATTTTAATAATAAAAGTTAATTTTTTTTTTATACGTGATACGTTTTTTTTTAATAAAAAGTGAAAATTTTTTAATTTTCACGTTATATTTATTTTTGCATATTTTTGTATTTTTAGTGCATATTTAAGCACTTATATGAATATTTTTAAAAGCATATTATAGAGCTTATAATTACTTTTTTTAAAGCTATAAGTTATGAGCCCTGCTAATGACTTTATAAAAAATAAATTAAGTACCCGTAATATGCATTTTGCAGACCAATTTTAAACCATTGATTTTTATACATGTTTTAAAATCAATATTTTTAATATTATTTAAATTAAACCTATCTAGGTTATCTACATCTTCGGATATTTAGTATTCAACGATTTTAGCTATTTTTCACAAAACGAAAGTTGTATTCGATGCGCCTAACGTAAGATTTACAAATTCAATGCTAAAGCTCATAATATTACTTACATTTAATGTTTAGTTACGCTGGTTTGCATTGTGTTGTCATCAAAGGATATTCAAAATCTGCCGGCTACCAGCCTGGTGTTCATTTCGAAGATAGCCGTTTCCGAAATTCGTGGAATGCCGTATATGTGGCCGGAGCATGGCGATTCGTACAATGTAATTGGGGAGCACGGCATCTAGTCAACGCCAAAGAAGTGCCCAAAGTGGGCGCTAAAGGAAAATCTGACAGTCTCAGGTTAGAAATAATTGTATTACAAAATAGTTTTTAAATATTTTTGTAATTATCGTTTTATAATGTATTTAAGATCTTATAACTAGTAACTTTATATGCTTTTCCTTAGATCACAGTAAAAAATTTTGTTTATGGAATATAGTAGTATTTTTGGAATTAAATTAATAGTAGTAAAATATTTTTAATTGAGTAATCATTAATTGTTACGTATGGAACGATATGTTATAAAAATATATCATTAATAATTATATTTTATCAAATTTTAATGAGATTTAGTTTACATCATAAATACGACACTATATTATTTAAGTACAACGTAGTAAACGAACAAATTTCACAAATTTTATTTATAAGAATAAAAATATAATTTAAAGAGTAAAACATTTTTAAATATTATAAATTAAAAGCAGTTTTCACTACAAAACGTTCACAACATTTCTTGAAATTGTCTTAGAATATTTTTAACATTTTGTAATTCCTACACGTAATATAAAAATAATTTAACCGTTCGAATGTTTGTAGTGATGTTCATATAAAACGACGAAGGCTATAAATAATTATTGGCAACAACAATAGATGAATATATTTCATTTTTTTGCCCATCATCTTATAATGATAAATACAATATTTTACAGGTATGAATACGACGATCATTACTTTTTGACGGATCCTCGAGAGTTCATCTACGAGTTTTTCCCGCTACAACCTGAATGGCAATTGCTAAAAAATCCTATCACTCAACGAGACTTTGAAGATTTACCGTTCGTTAGGTCTCTATTCTTTAGATATGGTCTTTACTTTCCTGATTCCAACACAAAAGCCGTCATGTATACGGATGCAACAGGTAAATTATTATACAATTGTATTAATTTATATATAAAACGTTGGAAATATACTATATATTACTATATAAGTAAGTATATAATATACTTAATGCTAACAGTTTATATGTTGACAAACCATACTATTTAAATTTCTGAATAAATTAATCTTTATATAAAATGGTTAAATTTTCAGTTTGATAACCAAATCCAATATCTATTTTTGTGAGCAGACCAACATATTTTGCGCCATATAAACAAATATAATATATACTTTATTGTACAATGCCTGATTTAATAAAAAAATTATTAATCAATCAAATTTTAAAAAAGGTAAAACTCCTAAGTTAGATGAAACTTTATGGTTAGGTACAGAGACGGATGAATAATATTGCTATATTGATCTTTTAAATTTAAAACCAATGCAACCAATGTATCATTGACCGTGAAAAAGTGAATCTGAATTTTCCACGAATTACCCCCCCCCTAATACTAACAAAATAAAAATTTTCACCAAAATCCTCCCATGATTACGATTAGGGTTCGGAACTTAATGCACTTAAAAAGTACTAAATATGTATGCACTTATGTGCTTAAAAAAGTACAAATATGCTCTAAAAATATGCACTTATATTTAATTATTTTACACAACATTTTCATTAGCACAAATATTTTTTTAAATTTGTTAATAAAAAAAAAAAAACAAAGTAATAAAAGTTATTTTTATTTATATTTTTTAATCATAATTTAAACAAAAAAATAATAAAAAAATCGCTTTAAAAATTAAAAATGTTCCTTGAGTAAAAAAATGCACTTCTGTCGAGTTATATTTATATACCTGAAATACATAACACAAATTACTAAATTAGAAAAACCACCAGGTACATGCCTAATTAAAAAGTATTTTAATTAATAATTAAAATGCATTGGATATAATTTTGTTCTTACCTTCCAAAGTGTTACATTGGACCACTAAACTTTTTTTAATGTTTTCAAAATTGAAAGATCGCCGATTATCCACGAGCAAAGTTTTGTACCTTGAAAAACTACGTTCAACATCAGTTGACGTAATCGGCGCATATTTGAAGTAAGTAATATCGTCACCGGTCAAATCATCAGGAAGACCTTCCATTGAACTTTCTTGTCCACTTAATATTTTTGAAATATTAAGTATCGTTTTAAATCCACAATTTTTCTCCAATACATTATTGAATTTTTGAAATACCACAACACCAATTTCACCCTCACAGTCGTTTAATTTATTTTGGACATATTTAACTGCAGATAATGCTTCGGATAGTGAAATATATTGTGTTTCAAGTTTCGTAATATATTCCGGTATAAATCCAAAATTTGAATGTATGTATACTAAATTAGCTTCCATATTGGGATCTTGAATTAACTGTTGAGCTTCTTTAACAGAAATTGCATCTTCAGAATTTATACTTAGTAATACTCTACGTATATCCTTGTAATATTTGCAGCAATAGGAAGCTGCCATTATCCATGTACCCCATCTAGTTAGTATTGGCTCTGGTGGAAGTGGTATGGCTGGTGCTTCACTTTTAAACACTAAAACACGTGAAGGCGCTTTTAAGAACACCTGTTTAACCCTGGAAATAAGTTTATCAACTTTCTTAAACTTTTCCCGTATACTTTCGGCTACTCTATGGATACCGTGTGCGAGACATGTTAAGTGTATCATTTTAAAGTACAGTGATTGAAGTATTCGCCCAGCTTTCACCATGTATGGTGTGGCATCGGTCACAAACAATAGGACGTTATCATGACGAATTCCGTTTGGCCAGAGGACGAACATTGAATGATCAAAAAGTTTAACTATCGTTGAATTATTTGCTTTTTCCAAAACTTCGGTTGTTAGCAAATAAGTTTTTCCCGGTACGTCAGTATTTAAAGTTCCTATTATAACGTTAGCTACATATCTGCCTTCAGAGTCTGTTGTTTCGTCGATAGACACCCATATTTTATTTCCTTTAATTTGTTCTCTTATATTTTTTATAGTTTCTTCGTATATGTCGTCGACTTAAGTTTTGCGTAGTGTCGAGTCACTAGGAATTTCTCTTGACGTATACTTTTCTAAAAATGATTTTAATTGAGGATTACTTATTTTGTAAAGTGGTATGTTTGCTGACAATAATGCTTTACACAAATCGTGTGAAAAAAGACACTTTTTCGGAGTATTAGTTACTAGCTGTTGAATTTCAGAATTTGTGTTTTTTACGTTTTTTCTAATAATTGCTCGTTTATGTTTCTCAGTGTTAACGTGTTGAGTGACCACAAATTTTCGATCACTGTTAACTTTCACTTAACATAACTTACAGAATAAAATACTTCCGTCGGTTTTGAATATATCCTATATCCGTACCATATTCCAAAACTAAACTATTCAAACGATTTTTCGCAGATTGTTTGGTTTTCGGCATTATGAAATAAAAATAATATAAGTAGGTAATTGAAACAAGAATGACGCATAGAACTACTAACTACAACAGATAACACGGACGTATAAGCCGGAACTGACAAAAATATCTAAGCGGTAGGTCTTTAAATGCCATTAACAATAGTCAATAATCATTGAGTTATTTTCCTATAAAAGTATTTATAGAAAATCGTCGTACTTCGATAGCAGCTGTTTCTATTTTAGATTTGTATAATATTCTATTTTAGATAAAGCTATCTGTAGTTGTAATTTATGTATATATATTAATATTATATCATATTAACCGATAGCGGAAAAACAGTTTTTAATGTCAAATGGAAATTTGAATAATACGATACAAGAATATTTAGTAAGGTCTCTGAATATGAATGTATTTATTTTTTTATTTACAAATTTTCATGTTGAATCTCCTAATCTCCATAAATTATAAAATATGCTTTAAAAAATTGTAAAATTAAGAAATGTGCTCTAAAATCTAAAAATCACTAAATATGCAAAAATATGCACTAAAAACTTTTGATATGTTTTTCGTAGTGTCTTGGAATGAATTTCTAGCTTGCTTAGCAATAAATCTAATGGTTCAAAAAAATCATGCAAATGCAACAACTTCCGAGCCCTAATTACGATATACGGATAAATCCTTTTGGTTAAAATTATGTGCACATACACAAAAAACACATATGATTAACTACTACATTTCTTGTATCATTCAAAATCTAACACACAGTAGTGTAGGTAAGAAGGGATAGGAGCAGTGCCGCAATTATGAATTCTGAAACTCATGTGCAAAGATTTATTTTGAGGCCCCAAATTAATATTACATTTTTTTTTTTACTTGATCTTTGTATTATTATAGCAATTACTTGGTATTTTTATTGTTATAACTTCGATTTAATCATCTGTAATCTGATATATATAGTATGTCATATATTATACCTCCTAATTAGAGAAGAAGCTTGTATTATAAATTTTATAGTTCATTATATAATATAGTTATTTAATATAAAATTCATAAAATGTCTAAAATCAATTTTAATTCATGCATTTAATTTTTCTTTTTATTTAAATCAACTGTTATAAAATTATTAATATAATTAATATTATTAATCATAGTTTTATTTTTTAATACAACCAATCAATTATAATATAATAATCAACAATTTATTAATTCGCCTTAAATTTAAATTATTTTAAAAATTTTTTTCTAGTATTTGCATTGGCAGTCTGTTAAAACTTTATCAATATTGAGTTCTCGTGTCCGTTTGTTTTCTTTATTCAAAATACTTATATTTTTCGATCTTGAAAAAGAATTACGAAGATAATTTTTTATTAATTTGTACTTAGAATAGCTGCGTTCTGCTGACGCAACAGTTATTGGTAATGTTAAAAATAAAAGACATACAGTTAATACATCTGGATTACTTGAAGACAAATCCAATTCAATAATAAATATACATAGATCATTTATATTTTTAAGGTTTTGAGATAAAATGATTGTTTTTAAGCATGTAATTTGCCGCGTGAAATCTGCAGTGCGCCGCCACTATTTATAACAGATAGGGTCCCTGCGATAATGACTAATATTCCACAAATTATATTGTTATACTTTATAATATTATTTACGCAATTCATATAATTTGTACACTAATAAAGTCGAGGCCCTCAATAAGTGACTATAATCGATAATAGCAATATTACTGACAAAAAAACTATAAATAGGTACTAACCTACTAAATAATATAACAGCCATGATCTTACTATCGCACCGGGTTTCCATGAAAAATAATTACTCATATATTTGATACCTGTTTACTGTAAAACCGAATTATTTATTGATCCATTTTAAAATACTAGGTACTTGCTTAATATTAATTATCATCTACTAATGCTAATAATAAATGTATTGAAAATCAACTACAAAAAATCAAAATACTTTCGAAGCACGAGTCTCGAGAAAGCAACTAATTACCTATATTGGCTAGATATATTTTGAAACAGACTATCTTCAATTTTTAGCTTTTGCTTTGGGAAGCTCGTGTGCATTGCACACCTTGCACACCCATTTGTTATGGCACTGGATAGGAAGTTTAACTTCCTATTGCCAAAATCCCAGCCAGTAAATAAATAGGTAATAATACAAATAATCAGTGGTGACTCGTGGGTGTTTAATGAAATAAAGCATATCCAAAAAAAATATAACCAATATTATATATACATATAGATACATATGTATATTAGAAATTGTAAACATTAACGTCGGTGGTCGATAGTAAACAGAAACACGATTGTTGTTTTGAAGATAAAGACTAACATTATCAGCTGATAATCAGAATATAATAAACAAATAAGAGTAAAAATAAATCATAATGCCGATGCCGACGCGCAGCGGCGCGGTGACATTGAAAATAATTCCCTGAAAACAATTTAATTGGTTATGTGTACATCAATTCCATTATAAAGCCTGATTCACACCTGACCGACCATCATTCGAAAGAATGTTTTGACGGTCCGGTTCGTGCCGGTCTGTGTCGTCGGTACGTTTAGTGTCGGTGCAGTGTGAACGTAGAAACCGACTAACATCGGTGAAAAACTATTCAAATTCACATAATTTTATTTAGAACTGAAAATATTTGATTTTCTATATTCCTTTTCAAGTACAATTTGTAATCCTCACGTTAGTTTATCAAAAATACAACATTTTAATCCACTCTTTGAATTTATTCAAGGAATAAGGATTTTTATATCAATTTATTTCTATGCTCATATTATTTTTTGTACCATTCTTATTATCAGGTATCAACACCTATTAAAAAAATTCAAAACAAATTACAAAATTCTAACACGTGAATGATAATAAGCCGTTAAGTTTCAGCCCGGTACTGTGCCGTGCCGGACAGGTGTGAATCAGCTTAACTAGTGTTGTGTTTCGACTTGTTTTAATTTTTACATTGTACAAATGTGCATAGCAATAGTGTGCACTACTGCACCACTATAAAACACACACCAATACCGTTCCGTCGCGGACAACCACCTGTCCGTTTGGACTTCAGAATAACCCAATCTAAATATTATGTTATTTTCATAATATTCTGAATTTATATTTTTATATTTTGAAAAATAATCTTAATAACACTACAGGTATTTAGTTGTAGTATTATGGTTTATGTTTTGAATTTTTTTTTGAGTTTGGGTAGGTAGTGCGCGTACACTTGTGCACATGTACACGACGAGTTGCCAATACAAATAATTCTTACCTAAATAAATTAAACCTCCTCCATAAATAATCTTCACCGACGATCCTTTCTATCACCCATTATTTCAATAATGTATTACCGAATTTTGGTAAAAGATCATCAACACATTTGTATAGATATCTAAATTCGGATACGGATTAAGAATTTTTCACAAATTATAAAAACAATTTAAATTTTATCAAAAGTGGTTATTTTTCTATATATATTTAATTAATTATTTTACATTATCAACTTTTATAGTAATTATTATTTTAAAATATAAACTATAGCTGTTCTTAAGTTGTTATCATAATACTTTATAACTTAAAAAACCTATCTTACTATTCACGTTTTTTTTTACTACGGTATGCAAAAAGCAACTGAAATCCATAACTAATTTTGACCCAGGTAAAAATAAATGTTCTAATAATACATAAGTACCGAGGTATTTTTAGTCGTAAAATTTTATGTACCCTACACCCACATCTTTAAGATAATGTTTTCTTACATTTTATGTAATATATGACCCCTATCGGTCCATAAAAACATTGAAACTTAAAAAAAAAGGAGTAGAACAAAAAGTTGATAAAAACAGGCTAGCTGTTTATGATTCAGTATTAACTTGACTATTTCATTATTATCTAAACCCAATTAACACTTAAACTTAATCAAAAATGGAAATTAATATCCAGATAATTATCTTACAAGTCAGGTTCTAAAAACTAAGTTAATTATACTCATTCGATGATTCTTTAATGATATAAAGTACTATATATGATTTCTGTAATTATTACGTTACACTTGCCATAACTAGTAGTGCGTATAATAGATGTATTCAAAACTTTCGCTTGATTAAAAGCAAAATATATTATTCATAACAGGAGCTGCTACAGTGCGAATAGCGATACCGACCAACATGCAATCCAACCTGATATTCCACTATAATTTAAAATTTTACGAAAGCGAAGGGGACACCTACGACGGAGTGAGCTTAAAGCGTTTTGTCATGCAGGTATTATAAAAATAAATGTACTCAATACAATAATTACATCCGCATTTGTGTTCTGACATTTTCAAGTCCGTTCTGGGAAATATCGTGTCATTCCGCGTTCATGCTCCAAACAGTGGAGCGTTCCTGTTGGATATATTTGCCAATTCAGTAACGCCAAAAGAATATTTGACCGGAGAACCTATGAAGTTTAAGAGCGTGTGCAAGTTTAAAATCATATGCGAAGAATTACAAACCGTTATGGTACCCCTACCGGACTGCGCAAGCGGCGAGTGGGGTCCTACTAAAGCTACACGGCTCTTTGGTCTCATACCTATATCGCATCAGGTAAAACAGATTTTACTTGATTTTGCTGATAGCATTAATTATAGTTATGATATTGAGTACATAATCTAGTAAATATTTACTAGTATGGCAATTTAGTGATTTCTATGTAGTACTGTTAATATTAATAAAAATTAGTTATGAAAGAATGAAAATTCACGGTTTATTATTTGAAAAATAAAAGTTCATAATGACTTTTAGATTATGATTTAGTACAGAAGAAATTTGAGCCACACAAATATTTTTATATTACGCAGGCGGGTGGCCGTAATTAAAAACATAATATTTTAATGATTGGCTATATTGCCAAAGGGTGTTTCACAAATTATAAAAAAAAAGTTTGGCGGAGCCCAGGTTAAGTACAACTGATTTTCAGTTGTATATTAATTATACAAGTACAATAAGATAAGATAGGTATCGAATGAGAGGCCAAGAGTTTACCTACATAGAAGAAATTTAAATACTTCAAAATATAACTACCATTAGGTATCGTTGTATATTTTGGACCTCCTTATAAAACCTTCAACATTTATAAGAACTTATTGTTTAAAATATTAATTATTATGCCTATTAATTATAAACATTTGACTGTTAATGTACTACTGGACATATTATTTTGTTAATTTTATATTTCTGTATTTCTTTATAGGATCCGTTAGTATTTGCTGGTCGTGAACTAGAAATTCAATTCCGAATGTCTAAGCCACTGACAGATTTTATGGCTACGTTGCATAAAAATGGTGTGGAGGAGAAACGGTTGGCAAAATATATTTCGCACACTATCATGGACGATTTTATAACATTCTTAATTGGATTTCCTGAAGAAGGTCAATACGGTTTGGATGTATACACAAGAGAGATATCATCTTCATTGTCATACAAGCCTGATGAAAACTACGAACATCGCCATACCAACGGTAGCATAAATGGTGAAAAACATTTGCTCACGCATTGTTGCAAATATTTAATTAACAGTTCAAAACGAAATTAATTTTTAAATGTTATATGAAAATGATTTTTAAATAACTGTATACTGTCTAAATTGTATAGGGTACAAATGTTTACGTATTTAACTTGATATTATTATTATTATTATAAATAACAGTAAATTATTTTACCTATTTAATTATGGTTTAATAAAATATTATATTTTTATCGCTAAATACAAATCATAACATGCAATTCTAGCCCACTAATGTTAATATATAAATTATTGAAATTAATTGTGTAGTTATTGAAAAAAAAACATTTACCTAATCAAGTTATCGAATTGTTATAACTAGGCTAAGGGACTTATAGCTCTAAAATATACACAAATATGCATGCAAATATGCTTCTAAAATCATTAAAATATGCATTATAATATGCATTTATATGCATTAAAAAAAAAAAAAAAATGACCACATAGTACACAAAATAAAACGTGTTCATTGGATGTAAATGTATCTTTAAACTCCGAAACAAACTTTGTAATCGGCTACTCGTAGACGATGTACTTTCGGTATTACACAATATTATAAAATATACGCGTAAGACGTTTTACATCTGATTCGAAGTTGTGTGATTGCGAAATACAAAAACAACGACGAATAATAACAATGCCGTAGCAACCAAACATTGCGCCCAGGGCAAAACTTCAAAATGCGCCCTTACGTATTTTCAATTTGAAAATATTATGCTTATTAGATATTATTTTTGATTATTGTTTTGATTATAATATGAAGGCTGTTAAACAAAATATACGACATTGACCGTTGTAATTTTTAACATTAAACGCAAGATTTTCATTTTTGCGTTCTCCCAGGAATTGTGCCCGGGGCGTAGGCACCTCTCGCCATCCCTAGCTACGGCTCTGGATAACAATCAACTGAACTGGACACTAAACAAATAATCAATTATTCTATATCAATTATTATCTTTATCGACATCTGGTCGATATCTAGCGGGTTATACGGTCAATACAGGTTTATAGTATTATTTATACTTACACGAAAATTATAACGAAATATGAAAGGTAGTTTGCAGATAACATATTACTGGAAGTATAAGTCCTCTTAATATATTTTTCTTTCGATGGGTTGAAATATGTATCCATAGTTTTTAATTTTAAATTTGGAAAATTTGTCAAAATATGCAAAATAAGAATAAACATTTTAAAATATGCACTCTCCTACAAAATCTATCAAATATGCAAAAATATGCAAATTCAAATTTTAGATCTGATATTATGAAACCGAGAAACGATTTTATTTCGCACTCTGCTATATTTAACAATAATTAAAAAAATATGCAAATGCTAGAAGTCCCTAAGCCTAGATATTACATTAGAAATTAATAATAATAAAAAAAATAATTTTTTAAACAAGTATAATAACCATGTATGTATGTATGTATGATCTTAATTATATATTTAATAGTTTTATTCGCGAATCATAAAATAATGAGTAATCTTAAAAAATAATATATAATAAATACTTCCAGAAAAAATTAATGTATTAATAATAAATAATAATTAATGGATAATTTATACAATTTCAAAAATACAAACAATGCTGAAAAAAATATTACTACACATTATTGTATCATAAACAATCAAATATAAATGTATTAAATAAAATAAGGTTATACTGAGTTTACACTAAGTTTTGTAGCATGTATTTTAGTGAGGTGTTTAGCTTTAGACTCAAATGTTTCTTTATCATTTTTAAATTCTTTTGCCTGAAAACCATAATACAAAATTTACAAATATAATATTAAGCATTTAGGAGAAATAAAAATGCTCATACAATATCAGGTACAAGTGGATCATTAGGATTTGGACAGCTCATTAAATTACAGATGGCAACTAAAACACCTTCTAATGTTATCAATGGTTTCCAAGCACCAGTTGGAGGCATTTTCAAAACATCCAAACAAATTCTTCCACTGCTATCTATGTTTGGATGATAAATGGGTGTTACAAATGTCACCCTAGGAGGTTCAAATGGATACCTAGAATTTATTTATTATTAACAACAATAATAACTCACAGAATTTTTTACTATAATAAACAAAGAACTTGATTTAACTGTTATTAAATAAGAGTAGAGTTGCCATACATCCCGGAAAACAGGGATTGTAACCGGTTTTGGACTTTGTATCCCGGGGTCCCGAAAAATGTTTTCAGGATGTCCATATGTTCCAGCTTAGACGTTTAGAGGAAATGTAATATTGTTTAATTTTTAATTTTGACCATTTCGATGGTGTAGCGCACAAGTGTAATAAGTGACATTTTTTTAAAAAATGATTTAAGTAAATATTAAATTTAATTATAACATTATTCAAGTAATTGTTGTTCTTTATTGGAATTAGAAGAAAAATGTGATGTGTTTAAGTATTACTTTTTATGTATACAAAATGTGTTAAGTACAATATTTTTTTTAAATTTTTTTTAAGAATACAAATGTGGTAATTGCAGGTTTTTTGATCTTTATTACTCGTTACACGTTAAGGAAAATATAACAAAGAGTTCATAAGAGTTCTTTACATTTTTGAATTTTTATAACAGCTTAAACTAAAAAAAAAAATCGTTCTCTTGAACAATTACGAAAATGTCACAACAATATATAATAAAAACATAATTTGTAATTTACACATATAAATATATAATATATTTTATTTTACAAAAATATTTTTAAATATTATATTGCCAGCCATCAATGATCCTCTTCAATGGTGTATACATAACTTTTGTATGGGAGCGGGAGAATTATTTGCAAACAAATCATTATTTTTCTTTACGTTTCTAAGGCCCTCCTCACGATAAAAACATTATTTTATAATATTTAAAAAAAGTCCTAGAGGGGATCTGACCACCACATCCCCCCTTGTATACCACAATGGTCTTCTCAATATATTAAGAGTTATATAAAAAGAATATTACTCAATATTGTGTGTATTGTCCCGGTTTCGCCTTATAAATTTATGGCAATCCTATATACGAGTATATATACATACAAGGCCGTATCTAGAAATTTTTTTTGGGAGGGGTTCAAAACATGTTTATTGTAATTTTATTGAATCTAGATTTTAACATTTGATATTTAGTTAAAAATAAAACAGAAAAAAATTTAATCTTCTTTTATTAAAATTAATATCATATTTTCATATGATATTATGATATAAAATTAAAAGCAGTCAATGATTAATCGGAGCTTAAGGGGTTTCGATCCGGATTAAGTTTTCTATCAAAATATACTTATATTCTGCCAATTGTACTGAACTGCCCAATGATCAGATAAGAAACTTATAAAAACATATTTGAATTTGTCATGAAGTTGAATTTAAAACGACTTTTTTACTTTTTTGAATTATTATTTTTATACCTTTAAAAAATGTATTTTAATATCTACAATAATAATAAATTTATAATGTAAATAATATGAAATTGATAAAATAATTTGAAAATGTAAAAAAGTCGATTTCAAGTAAACTTCATGACTAATTCAAATATGTTTTTAGAAGTTTTATCCGATGACCAAGGAAACCAGTATAATTGGCAAAAAATTGATTCTTTTCGAAAAAAATAGAACTAAATCATATTCCTTGCAACAGTGTGTATTGACTTGTGTATGCGCGTGTGGAAGTAACCCTCTTCTGCTAATAGTTGCCGCTAATTATAGTGCACGCATCGTTATCAATCTGTTTATTTTATATTATATTGTACCCAAATGAAACTGGGCTAAATATTGCAATAATTCAAAAGCCTATAAATAAACTCTCAATGATAAGACATAAGTAATTTTGTGAATGAGAATGAAAATGTTAGAAATTAGCTGTAGTAGCTCATTCGTATTTGGATTATGGTATAGCTTAAATACACATAAATAAAATATAAATTCTGTGATATCTACATTATGCAGAACGTTTTGCTACAAAAACGTTGCAGAAAATATCTGATGAAAAACCATCGAGAAAATTTTGATGCACTTAAAAAATGGCGAGAAAATCGTACAACTGACATGGTAAATCAAAATAGTTATATATTAATTATGATGTGTACTTGATGGCTATTTTTAATTTTTGGTAGATAAAATTGAGAGGAATGAGGAGTTCTGGACTAATATAGAACCAAAATTAATAAAATTTTACATAGAAAATAACTAACCAGAACCATTGATTATAAATACTATAGATTGTTCACTGACTGGTTTTTTGACGGCACGGTAATAATCGGGTGCCGCTTTAAAGCGCTGCGATCGCAAGGTTAGTTTGATCGGGTAACACCGTAATCGCTAGTAGTCATGTCTGGGGGCGGTGGAGAGGTGTATTCAAAATGATAATTGCGAGTACCTATTCGGCATCTACCGATCAGCCGTCTCATTCCTCGATCTATCCTTGTTTAATTTATATTAATTTCGCATTGTTGCTATTGTTACATTTGCATTATTACACGACAATGCCAATTCAGTACAGTCGTGCTGTTGTACACCGTAAAATACGCAATACTAAAAATATTACGTTTTACGTGTACTGGTCAGTGGTCACTGATGTATGCAATGCACGTCTGCCCGGTGTACATATTAAATTACTATATTATACAGATCGTTGTCTATTTTATTTTGTGTATTATAAATTAATAAAATACATATTCATTATACCATTAAACAACTCCCTCATATTAATATTGATAATTATTATAGTATAAAGTACTTACAGTAAATTTTCTAAGTCAATCACTTGGATTTTAAATAATAGCAAAAAATAATAAAATAGAATAAAAGTAGCTTTTAAATCGACATGGTAAATGTAATAGTTTTTACATTGATAAAACAGATTTTAAAACTAGATATAAATATGAAAAAATCAAAATCAATGATAAAACGTCTTACGACTGATGAACAAAATTCTAATTATAGTGTCTTGCTATTCAAATACTACTTAATTTCCTTCATTCCTTAAAATATAAATAATATTTGATTATTGACTATTGTGTATCTACTTCAGTACTTAATATTTATACTTGTACCATAGTGTTTCCAGTGGTCGATCGGACAACATCATAATATAAAATTAAGAATATTATAATATTATACTTTTATTAAATTCGTATTTTTTTTTAACACATTAATTTACATACGTTTTGTAAATTTTTATTTTATAAAATGTCAGGAGGTGATAAATGTATGTACTATAATTTTACGAAAAATCGAAAAACAAGTCGGAATGTATTTCACACATTTCCTTCTAATACAGATATTGCAAAAGAATGGATAATAAATTCTGGTAAGTAATGTTTTCATTCTGGTGCTTGAATATTATTTTTTAGAATACCTATCATTTTTGAATATGGAACAGTTTATGGTAGAAATGTAAAATATAAATTAATTTTAGGTAACATTGTCTTAGAAGGACTAAGTCCAAAAAATTTGATAAAAAAATACATTTGTTATGATTATTTTTCAAAAGAAATGTATATGAATTAAAAAAATCCAAAATCACGACTCATGAAAAATGCTGTCCCTAACCAATATTAAGTTAAGTAACTGTATAATTCTGTATAAATGTATAATCCATTATTACACGAAGTGGGTTTAAAATTTCAATACGCTGGTAATTATTATGTTCAATGGTTGTATTTAAATAAAATATGCACATTTTCTAGGACGTCAAAATTGCATTGAAGGGAATTCCAGTATGAATATTATAGATGGACCAAGTCAACTCGTTGGAGGTGTGTAAACTTTATTTTAATTTATGAGTGGAAATTTAAGTAATTTTATTGTCTATTATTTTGTTTCAGAACAAGAGTATATTTGTAGCGACACAATAAATACCATGCCAAAGAAAACATCTCGGATAAATCAGTCTAACTACGAATAAATTCATACTCTAGGTAATTTTATAATATTATTTAAAATTATATTATACTAAGAGTATTATATTATTATTAGGAAATTAAGCACCATATTCTTGAAAAGTTGCTCTTTTTACGAAACTAAACGAATTAAAAAAAAAATTACCTGATAAAGAATTGAAAATTTTACAAGCGTTTGAATTTTATATTTTGACAAAACCAAAGGTTTTCACGATTTCGATTTTACGATGTTAGCTATTTCATTATAACTCAAAAAATAATAATACGATGATGTTAAAATTTGTATAGAACACTTATAATATGACCATTTTATAAGTATGTTGTGAATTTCAAAAGATTTCGAAAATGTTTATAGTATTTATAGGTAATTGAAATTACCTAAAATGAGGATGAAGACTATGCTTTATTATTTAGATTAATCTTGTATTATTTATTAATTAATAATTAGTTAATTTTAGCCATATTTCTGGTCAAATATTAAATAGTAAATACGTGTAGGCACACTGCAGATTCGAAAAACAAATTAAAATTAAACAAAAAACATACCATGGTAAAACCAATATCTTTCTCGTTTCACTCAAAATCCAAAAAACATAAAATTTAAAATATTTATAAATATTAAATAGTACAAACTAAGTCAAAATATTGATCCATCAAAATTAGTGAGATATTCTATCCGTGATTAGTGCCCGTTTTAATTTTTTTTGTTTTTTTTTTCGTTAGTAACCGTTGTATATGCTTGTATCCCCCTATGCAGTCGTGTAATTATCTAAAATTGTAAAATTGTACTACGTTATTTTTTAATGTAGGTCCAAACTGCTCATTTGTTTCATCTTCGCCGGTACTAAAAGTATTGACACCGCAACATACATATAAAAATATTGCAACTGATAGTAATACACTCGTTAAAAATATTTCAATATGCGAAAGTAGTCCTGCATCATTAACAACTATTTCTCCTACTACGAAAAATTAGGTATCAAATTTAATTAGTCTTTCAAATGTAAATATTGCACCAATAAAAAAACCCCGTAATAATACAAGTAACCCGGAAAATTTGATTGTTCAAAATAATAAATTAAGAAAAAAGTTAATCAAAATGAGAAGATTATTAAAACAAAAACGTTATATTATTCAAAGTCTTAAGGATTCAAAAAAAAAGCAACAAACTAAAAAAATTGAATCAAAAATTTTTTTTGAAATGACTAAATTTCCATCAGTGAATTCAAAGGCTCTAACAACAATGCAAATACTACACAAAACACGTAAACCATGGACACCTAAGGGAAAAAAGTTGCTCTATCTATTTATTATAAATCACCTTCAACATATAAATACATGCGCCGAAACGGCATTATATTACCTGGAGAAAGTACTGTTCGTCATTGGCTAAATTCTATTTTATATTCCACTGGATTTTCCGTCGAGTACATGGAGCAAATTAAATTAAAGATTTCCGAATTCAATTATTCAGAAAAAAAATGTGTTATCCTTCTTGACGAGATATCAATCATGAAATGCATAGAATACAACAAAACTTTATATGTTATTGAAGGATTTGAAGATATAGGAACTTTAGGCCGAAGTGACAAAAATTGTTCTCATGCTTTAGTCGTTATGCAACGTGGTCTTTATGCAAATTGGAAGTTTCCTCTTTGTTATTTTTTTACGGGAAGTGGTATTAAAGGTGATAATCTGGTTCTTATTATAAAAGAGTGCGTACAAAAAATTATTGATTTGGGTTTGATGGCCACTAGCATAGTTTGTGATCAAGGTACTCAAAATCATCGAATGTACACACTTCTTAAATAGACTGAAGACAATCCACAAAAAATGCGACAAAAAATATTTTTGATTTATGATTTACCTAACCTTATAAAAAGTGTACGAAACAATTTACTGAACGGTGATTTCAAATTTAATAATACCAAACTTGCATCAGTGAAAGACATAATAAAAACATATGAAATTGACATTAAGAACAAATCACGTGCAATGCCTAAAATCACACCAACACATTTGGCTCCAAATCAGTTTCAAAAAATGTCTTGCAAATTGGCTATTCAGCTTTTAAGTCACTCGGTTTCGGCGTCAATAAAAACATGTTTAACAACAGGAGAACTCAAATCACATTCGGCCATTGATACAGCTGAATTTATTGATAAAGTCAATAACATGTTCGACTCAGGGAATAGTAAAAATCTATATGATCTCAATCCAAACCGGAGACTAATTAGTAGTCATATTCCACAAGTATTGGAATATTTAAATACGGCTAAAAAAATTATTTCAAAATGCGGTCAAAATATGTCACAAAACAAACAAATTTAGTGTGCCCCTTGTTTCACTGGGGTAATTTGGACAGTATCTGCGATTTTCCAACTACAAGAAAATTAAAAAAAAGATGAAAAACATTGTCATACAGAAGATGATTATTTTTTAATGACCAATAAGCTAACGCAAGATCCTCTGAAGAATTTATTTTTGATAATACGACAAAAAAAATGGATATGTATACAAATTATATAATTAGTGATAGGTATCAGTTTTTTTTATAAATTATATTTGCATAATTATCAATTATGTATAGGAAATAATTAATAGGTATACTTGCAACAACTTTAGTTTTACAGTTATTATTGTAAATGTTTTTTATTTTTATAATGAATAACTAACAAAAATATATTCCAACATAATTTATGGTACCCATCAAGCTATACCTAAATGTATTTTAAAAATTAGTTTTTCATTAAAAATCAATGTACTTATACAAATTTTGTTATAAATATTTAGGTATAACAGAAATCCAACAACTAGAACTTATCGTTGTTGTTTTGGCCATATTTGTTCAGATAGTCTAATGAAATGTTCTACAACATATAATAACTGTGAACAGGATAGTGAGAAGTATAACTGCTGACGTATTAAAGGATATAGAGAATTACCAGAAGAAACAAACTCCAGTACACAAACAGAAGTTCGAGAAACTGATTCAAATTCTAGTTCTAATTCACCATCGTCAATAGTATTTATAATCAATGGTATTAGTAATAAAATACGAGCTATTATTGAAAAACTGGTTCTATCACCGCGCCGATGCATTGGTGATTAGCAACACGAGATTAATAATATGGCCCGGCATAGCATATAAGAAGAGGGTATAGAGCGGGGTAATTACACACACTAGTGATCATTTACGTCACACACACTCTCATGGCGTTCATGCATGCGTGTAACAAATTGCCAATATTCAACCCCTTAAAAACTACACAGATCGAATCCATTCAGTCATTTTTTACTGAAAATATTTAAGTTGGTATTAAAAATATTGAAGAAATTTCGGGGGATCCAGACACCCTGGACCCCCCAGTTACGGCATTGTATATATATATATGTATATAACTTATGTATAACTTATATATGTCCACTTTTGGCTAACCCAAAACATAATGCATAAACTATTTCTATAAGTATTTTATTAATTTAGTTAATAATTCTGTATAGATACTCCACATTAGTATAAGTATAATTTAATTAATACTTACTTATGAGGTAGTTCCATTTGTAACTTAAAAATTCCAATTTCATAAGGGGTATCTTTTGGTCCATGAAGTTCTAAAATAATTAAATATATAATACAATGGTTATACAATATATTATACAATGGTTTTAAAATATGTTAATTTTATTTAAATTGTTTGTGAATAAAATTAAATTTTTACCAGCTTCCAAAACAGAAGAAGATCCTTCTTTCACATTAACTTTTATTCCAACTGAAGGTTTATTAAGTAATTGGTTAAGCTCTTTTTTTAAACGTGGTGTATTGAACATACTAAAGATAAAAATACAAATAATTAGAATGATATTAAAACTACTAAGATAATAAGGTCTTTATATAGTCTTCAAACAGTTTATATTACTAAAATAGTATAAGCAAAGTGGTTGGTCAATGAGAACACCATTTATCATAATATATTATAATATTGAAAATTTTTGTTACTACTTGTATTATTAGTATTTTATATTACCTATTATTATTATTATTGTATTATTATCATGTTTAAACTTTTATATGGTATCTAAATTCAATTGTTTTGTGTTAAATTGTTAAAAGGACTTCGTCCGTTAATGTATATAAATAAATAAAATAAATAAAATAGATAAATAAACAAGTTATGATTTCATGAATAATATGTTTTACAACTAATTATCATGTTTAAGTAAATCATTATACTATTGATTATAAATATATAAGGCTGGGATTTTAATGTCCTTATAAATCGCGAAAAATGACTTAAAAAAATCAAAAAATGCATTAAAAAATACCTTTAAAATAGCTTAAAATTTATAAAAATTACATTACATGTACATAAATATTATATTTTACTTCATATATTAATAAATAAAAAATTATTCTTTATTGTTACACTTAATCATGAGAGCATGCCTCCGGTTGTTCCCCAATAAGTTTTTGTAGATATACATATTTTTTTTCTTGTTCTTTGTTCTCTTCGTTGTACTCCATCTATATGTTTGTTTCTTTAACGTAAAACATTTTTTTAACAGCAACATTTAGATTGCATACCTTACACAATAACACTAATCCGTCGGTAGAAAAAATCTATAATCTATAATTCTAAATTAAAAAAACCAAGACTTAAAAACCCTAAAAATTCCCAAAAAAAAATGAGAAAAATGACTTTAAAATCAAAAATTGTCAAAAAATGCAAAGTTAAATTTCTTATTCTAATTTAAAAATACCTAAAACATACTAGTAACAAAACAAGTACCTATTGTACAGAAAGCTTCAGAAAAAAATGCAAAGTGCATCGAAATCCTAGCCCTATATATAACTATTTATAATCAATGGTTATACTAATAAAATACATATTTGTATATTAACCTTTGTTTGGTATAGACGTGCGTGCTATAAGAGCACATCACTTCTTTAATAATATTCACTTTTCTTGTTCCTTTTTTTTAAAAATGTTATGTAACATATGTAATGATGATATTTACGACGACGACGAGTTAATCTATGCTATTTGTAATGGATTTTTCCATTTTAGATGTGCAGTATTACGAGAATCAGCTTTCAGGAAAATATCAAATAATGCTAAACAAAAATGGTGCTGCTCCAAAATTAAAATTCAGTAATAATTCTAAATCGAAAATGTTTATAAAGAATACTAAGGAAGCTAATGAGGCTCATATGTTAACCAATTTTTTAAGAATTTAACTGGCACGGTGAATTTTATGAGCGATAAATTTGATGTTTTCAGTAAACAACTACAATAACTAATTCTATCTACAAAAAATTTGAGGGAAGAGAATAAAATATTAAAAAAGTAAAATAATAATTTACTTATTTAATTTAATTGACTATTCATAAAAGTGAATAACTTAAAACCAAAATCGCTTGATAACTTTGTTCCGTTTTATCGGAAAAAAAAAATGCAAAAAATTTCAATTACGACTAGATATTTGAACCAGTTATTAACCATTGGACTACAAGATGAATTCTAATTTTTGATGGAATATTAATTATTTAAAGGTGTCTATACAATATATCATTAAAAATACGTAATTTTCAAAATTGTATAACTCAAAAACTCATGATTTCCGTCAATTTATTTTTGCGCCATCATTTTTAAAACGTTGATTTGTCTAGATTACAAAAAAAAAAAAAAAAATGAAAAATTTGAGTGGACGCTAAACTAAATTTGTTCTTCTCATGACAGTCAACTCGGAATTCGGCGTACGCGAAAAAACAGAACAAAATAACAGATTTGATAAAAAATGATAAAAAAAAATTACTATCAAACAAATTGATAAGAATTAAGAGCAAAGGAGAACACAATGAATTTTTTATATGTATAAAATAAACAATATTATAATTATGTAAAACTTTGATATGTCCAATGGCCCACTGCTCCCCTCCCATGGTTACGCCACTGGAAAGAGATATTTTAAATAGAGGATATTTCAAATGAATTTGTCTAGAAGAATAAATGTAACATAAAAATAATAATGTTCATAAAAAAATATTCTATCTTACATATATTTATTATGTTCTTCTAATTGCTTATCAACTGTTATTATATGGAAATTATGAGTTATTATGAGTATATTATTATTTAACGTACTTATAAATATATATTTACATTACAACTTGCATTACAAGAATTTTTATTAATTATTACTCAATCTAAATTATACATATTATATTATGCAAATTTATAAATGTTTTAATAGGTTCTATCATGTTTCAAGGTAATTCCTCGATTACATTGATGTAAAAAATAAAAGTTTATAACTTTATAAAAGTTATAGATGTAAAAATGTCAGAATAGAAAAATAGATAATATAACTTGAATAAAACACAATTTATTTTATGTAAAAAAAAAAATTTAAAATAGTTCACTATCCCCGTTCAAACAGGGGGTTTCTGGGTCAATATTTATATAGATCCCCAAAGGTAAAATAATTATGATGCCCCACTGCACTTCTTAGTAAATCTTTTAGTTAAAACTCAGAAGAAAAATCAAGAAACATTCAAAGAAAATGAATGAGTACCAAAAAAATGGAAAATATGGTAAACAAACTGGTATTGATAATATTAAAAATATATTTATAATAAAGTACATATAATATAATGTCAGATGACTGGTACAATTTTTCATTGTTTATGGAAAGTATTTAGATTTAATATTCTAACATAAAATGTAAATATATATATATATAAAGACCACTTATATGATTCTACCATATAATAAGGGACTTAAAATATCTCTGAATGAGCCTGAATATTTATATAACTTCACAGAACTTAACATTCTTCCCCCCTTTTATACTTTCCTACTTATATTTTAAATAATTGTTCTTACTTTAATGATATTTAGTCAATTTGGAGCACAAAATTAAAAAAAAAAAAAAAATATTAAAATATACTAATTATACTGCAATAAAATTATTCGAAGTTATTTAACATAGAAATTCCAGCTTCAAATGAATGAAAAAATATAACCACAGAATACATTTAATCTATTCTATGATATAACTTTCAATTTTCAAAATAATTGTAATTTAAAATGAGTAAATATATTACCACACTTTGGTAATACCGCGAAATGCAGAATAGTGATTACAAAAACTACGTTTTCAAAAATGCAATTGATAAGTTAAAACGAAAGACATTTTAAATAAATATTTTATAATACTAAACGGTGCACCACAAAACGTTTCAAATAATTATGTCACAGACCGTATTCATATTATGGTATGAAGATACATTAAGCTGTATAATTATAAATGTTTAATGAATCTTTATTTATATAATTATAAATTATCCATTGTTCACATAAACATCTATGATTTATATATAATTATATTATCTGGTGCTGTGAACACTGCATAGAGTAATATTACTCTATGGAACACTGTAATCGGAACGAAACGTTTTATATTCAAAGTTAACCTCAAATAAAACGTAATCAGTTAACCTCATGTTCATATATCTTACTTTTTGCGGTCGTGTTTATAATAAACATTGATTATAACATACATCAAAATACGTATACTAATTAACAGTGAATTTTTATTCTTATTTCGTTTCGCGCTTATTATTAATACTTCGATTTAATTGTTCGTCCATCGAGTGGTTTAGCAACTCTGATCATTAGGTATAGTTATTGACGATTTTTTTTTTTGTTGTATCTGTACACGAAACGTTTATTTACAAGTTTATTGCACATGTTAATAATATATTTTTTTATTACAGTCGACATTATGGAATCTAATGGTAAAACCGAAGATGAAACCGTAGTTGCTCCGGTCAAGGAAGATGCTCCTGCAAATCTTGATTCTAAAATAGTTAAACAACTTGGATTTTATTTTAGTGACACAAATTTACCATATGATAAATTCTTGCAAAACGAAATTAAAAATGACAATGGTTGGGTAAAAATCAGTGTATTATTAACATTTAAAAGGTTAGCATCCATATCTAATGACCCAAAAGTTATTGCTTCTGCAGTTAAAAACGCTACAGATAGTATTTTAGAAGTTGATGAGACCGGTGAAAAAATTAGACGTACTCCTGACAGTGTTGTACCTGTTGCTGATCAAGAATTTTTAAATGAATTGATAGAACGATCTGTTTATTGTAAAGGTTTTCCAAAAACAGCTACTATGGATGAACTTTTAGAATTTGCTTCAACCTTTGGTGATCAAGTGATAACTAAAGTCACTCCTCGGAGATTAAAAACCAAAGAATTTAAAGGTACTCTTTATTTTACATTTAATACTAAAGAACAGGCTGAAAACTTTTTAAAACAAGAATCTATCAAATATAATGATGTTGAATTGGAACGTATGTGGGAAAAAGATTTTCTTGAACAAAAGAAAAAAGAATATGAAGATAAACAAGCTAAGAAAGATCAAAAAATAAAGGCTGAAACTGAAAAATATTTTAAAAAAGGATATTTACTTAAAGCTGACAATCTTGATGAATCTGTTACTGTTGACAGTATCAAAAATGTTTGTTTAGAATTAGATTGGCAAGTTGCTTTTGTTAAAATTGTAAGTGAAGAAAAAGTTGCTTGGATTCGATTAAAGCCTGTTAAACTAGCAAAAGACTTATTAGAAGAGATATCTGATAAAAAGGAAGACTTGAGTATTAATTTATCATTACCAGAGGAAGATGTTGAACAATCTGTGTTAAATGAAATGACAAAAGAAATGAAAGGAATAATCAACATGAAAGATAGAATGAAAAGGGAAAAAAACAAAAATAAAGGAGGAAAAAGATATAATAAACGAAGAAATGATGATAATGGCAGTTCAGCAAAACGAATTAAAACAAATGGCAATTAATTTATCCTCATTTTTTTTGTTATAACTGTTTTTAAACATTACAACTGTACTATATTTACACATGTTTGAATTAAAACTTAACTATTTCAATTAAAATAATTTTATTTTCAATATTTATTGACTCTAATCTGTTATAATTATTTAACTTAATTAAAAACATGCATGTTATATTTTTAAAGTGTGTGCATAGCTGGTGGTTTTTCATATACTGTTTTAGCTTGGCGATCTCGTTCAGTTTGAATAGCAACTACTCTAGTCATCTGTGAACAAAAAAATTATTTTAATCTTTAACAATAATAAGTGAAATATAATTTCAATTTTAAATAACATTAAATAAAAATGAAATAAAAGTAATTTTACTATTAATTACTTATTCCTTATAATATTATATTATTTTTAATAAAAAACTGATTCTATAAATTTACTATTAATTTGATTCAAAATTACGTAGGAAATTTCTACAATTTTAATGGGATGTTTTGTGAAAACAAAAATATTCAGTAGTTTAAAATGCAATTTTAGATGGACAAGAGTATTAATATAAAACATTTCTAAGTATTATAAAAATATAAAATTATTGTATATATAAGTGCTTCTCAAACTAGAATATTCAGTTACCTATATTTATTTTATCTAAACTATTTTTTTTTTATCTTAATTTATTTAATGGTGTAAAAATTATTCTTATTATAAATCCAATATTAAAATGTGTAATAAGATTATTTTATTTCATATTATTACATTTAAAAATTTTATAACTTCATAAATAAAGTCATAATTAAAATTACAATCAATAAAAACATAAATAAACATGTACTCAATGATATATTTGGGAAGTATTAATTTTATTGGCCCATAATTGTATTTTAGACCATTGTGCAACGTCTGAAAATAATTTTACTGTTATATAAAATATTACTATAGATCAGTGGTACTCAACTGGGATGACACGAAATCTCAACGGGAAAAGGAAATAAGAAAATAATTCATTTTAATAAAATCATATTATTACCACGACTGCTATGTAAATAGCATACCTTTAAGTTTGAATCTTTATATTATTTATATTTATTATTTAGGTCCGATAAACACGTGCAGTATTATTATTAACGCAAAATCGCTACATTATCGATTATTTTATCAACTTAACCGGGGTCGTTAGACAGTTATTTTGCAGTCGCTAGATGTGCAGTATTATTATAGTATATTATAGTTCTAAATTTAGAAGACAATATGAGACTCAATCTTTCCACCATCAGCCCTCGACTTCCTCAACTTTGTAAAAACCACCAGGGCCCAATTTCTTATCATTTTTTTTATACAAATCATTAATATTTTTTTCTCTTTTTTTTTTAATTAGTGAATTTAAACTTTAAAATGTCAATTTTTACTGACCCCCTGCAACTTAATAAATAATTTATTATTCACAATTATTGTAGGTGTACTTATTATTTTTTTGTGTACTATATTTTTTAGTTATTTCAAGAATTATTCTAAAATACACAGTAAAAATTATTTATTATTTTAATGTTAGGGTAACGCAGTGTTTGATTCTTGTAGCTAAAGGTGACATGAATGAGAAAAGGATGAGAATCAATGCTATAAATAAATGCTTATTTCATGGTAGAATATTATATTCATAACTATACTTCACAAATACTAAGTAAAAATCGTAGATGTTTTAAACTAAAGTTAATTTTCACTAATAATAAATAGTTTCATGATTTGGAAAGAATTATTTTATACATATGAGGAAAAACTTCAAAACTAAACATCTGATAACTAAATAATCAAAAATACTTAAAATGCCATTAATTCAGTAGATAATCCACAAGGTCCAGTTTACATTGTATTTTGTAATTAAAAAATTAGGAATATTTGTAACAACATTTTTTAATATTTTAAAATTACTGATAGATTATAAATTAAGTGATAGCCCTTGAAATCACCAACAATTATGTTTTAAAAAATAAATTACAAAAGAAAGACACAAATTAAATGTTAGATACAAAAATGTTTATGGATCAATGTAGAAAATATAAAAATGAAGCTGTAAGAGATAAAAAATTAAATATAACTTTTATTTTTTATAGTTGGTAGTTGAAGGTCTTTATGAAGATTTTGATTTGTTGAGTACCAGGGAGCATTTGCGATAATTCTTATAGCTATTGATTGAAATTATTGTAATGGTCTGATGCAGGCGCAAAGCTAGGAGGGGTGTTACAGGTGTAGTAACACCTCTCCTCCCCTTTAACTGTAGTATACTGAAGTCTTATAAAGGTAAAAATTTATCATAAACCATGTATAAAACATATTTATCATAACGAAATATATACATAACAATAATGTAAAGTCAAGATCTGGCTTCTCATTATACCGTTTTGTTTAATAAGCCAAAGTCGTGGTTCTGTGTCATATCATGCGTGATTTAAAATAGGTACATATGACAAAAATGTACATTTAAAATTTTAATAAAATATTTAAGTACTTTCTAATACAATGGTAAATTTCACAGGCATATATATTCATATGCAATGTACTAATATATTTATATGCTTGTATAATAAAATACACGTAAAGTAATTATTTTTTTGTGTATAATTTTGAATAACACCCCACTTATAAAATACCTAGCTACGCGCCTGGTCTAATGTTAAATGGTTTGGCAGGTCTCCATATTTGTATCCCATACGACCAAACTGGTCTAATTAAACTTTTGAATATGAGCATTTTATTTGCTAGGCTGATTTTTGATTTGAGGATGGGGCAAAATAAATGCAAATATAACTAAAAGAAAATTTTAATAAAAATAATTTATTAATAAGTTGCTTCTAAAAAGGGAATTATAACAAATAATAGAACAAATTAAAAAAAATAAAATAAATATTAAAAAATAAGCAAAATGAGTATGCTTGTAAGGTTTTAATTTTCTGTTCAGTAGTGTAAGAATAAATTAATAACTATTTGGATTGGAAAGATGAATATTAAGAAATATTCACTTAACAGTTCATAAATCAAAGCTTTACCATCCATATTTTAAGTAATAAGGTAAATTAAGGTCTAATTTTAATAAATTAAGCTCTAAAATGTTGAGTTTCGAAATTGAAAATTTTAAAATAATTCAATTCCATTTAATCATTGTTACTGTACAAGTACCTAGGTGGATAAGATTTTACATAAGTACCTGTTTCTCTCTAGTACAACATTCTTTGAAATCATCATAATATGCTTGGCAAGATTCAATTCCTTTTGGATAACCATAAGCTTCGTAACAATTCATCATTTGCATTTCAAATTCTGCACAGCGTAAACCCGTTTGAGCAGACATCAATGGGCCAGTGAAATCGGTAATCGGGTTCCTAAAGAATGGACTAAGAAATGCCATTTTTTCTCACCTGTAATAAAAAATATAAATTAATACATCATTGTACAGGAATTTATTATTTTTCACTAAATCACTAACAATTTTGATAAAAAATAATAATTTTAATTCTTATTTAAAAATTTACAAATCTCTTATAGTGAATTACGATTAATTGTTATCAGTGTTATCACACTGAAATTATGTTTAAAGGTCGAAATGCAAGGCTCAGAAAGGGCAGCAGGAAAGGTGCGCCTAAACACAGGAATGCATCTTAAGCATTCTGCGCATGCGCGTAATTTATTCACCATTATCATGTTATGCTGTTAGAGTTATTCTAGGAGCAGGGCGGATCTAGGGGGGGTCAGGGGATCAACTGACCCACAGTTAATATTTGATGACAAAATTGGCCTCTTGGAAATTTTTTTCTCTTTTTAGACCTTGATTTGAACTCTTGGACAGTTGGTCTATCAAAGTTACTTAAAAAATGAATGCCATATATATTCAAAATTTAAAATTTTTCAATTCATAATTTATATTATAAATTATTTCGTTTTAATAGAAAGTTAAGTAAATCATATTTTATTCCGTACGTTTGTTGCGCTGATAAAATCAGATTATATTTATTAATTGTAAATAAGTCATTATCTGTGGTATCACTAATTCTAAAATGTAATATAAATTTACTTATACACTTTTATGAGCATATTGTGTTTTTTTTTTTTTTTACAAGGTATTCATTTCTAATTCAGTTTCATCCCTAATAAATGGCCTCTTGAAATGGCTTGACCCACAGTTTCCCGACTCTGGATCCGCCCCTGGAGAGAGTAGAAATATTTTGATTAAGTCAATGTGATTTTGACTGGGGAGTGATGACTGTAGCTTAAAAGAGTCAGCGAGGTGAGAGGCTAATAGTTGGGCTTTATCTCGGTCATCGACTGCTAGTGAATTGTTTTCTCGGAGTAGTGGTGGGAGAGTTTCTTTGTGTTGTAGTAGATTTGGTTTTTTTTCCGGAGTGTGCCCTTATTCGAAGAGAAGCAAGGTGAGATTTATACAGTTCATTTTTGTGGGTCACGAGAAGAGATTTAAATTTGTTAGAAAGTGAATTGTATTTTCACCTGTCCTCAGGATAGTGAGAGTGTTGGCAGCGGTTACGGGTTCTGCGTTTTTCCGTAATGAGTTGTCTGATTTCATATCTGATAAGATGGTCAGATTTTAAATTGTGAGCTGGAAAGGAAGAATTATTTTTTGCATTGAGAATAGTTTCAGTAAAATTTCTAATAGCTTCGTCAATGTCTGCGTGAGATTTTAGCTTGATTTTGAGGTGAGAGTTGAGAGTCATAATGCTACGAAACCTTGGCCAAATTATTTGAAAAAGATTGTTATTGCTATACAATATTATTATTATTAGCATATGACTCCGGCAAGCACTAAATAATAAATACATAAAAAGATAAATCACAATAATATAAGCTACAATAATAGTAATAAAACAAATAAATAAAATAAATAGTTATAAATAGTCAAAAGGTAACAGTAAAAATTAAGTTTGGTAATAATAATTTGGTACCTAACTCATAAATCATATTTTCATTGTTTTAGTTGATACTTTCTTGATGACAGCCGCACGCTTAAGTTTTTCATCCATTCGATGCTCTCCTCGTTGGCTGTGTGGATTTCTCAATACCTCCTAAGAACTTCATTAACGGACATTCTTCGACTATATGTTTGATGGTTTGCTTTTGTCCGCAACTACATATAGGAGATTCCACTATGCCCCACTTGTGTCATATATAATTGCATTTTCTCTGGTTGGTTCTAATACGATTTATGGTGGTCCATAAGGCACGTGGTAAGTTGAAGCCTGGTACTTTTACGTTGGGTCTTCAACCAGTGATGAATTACGTACCTCAGACTCTAGCCAATTTTTTTCCATTCAGCCTGTAAATCGTTAACGATTATGTCTACAACCCAAACAGGGCGTCTGGATTTTAGCCTTTTGTTTGGATGGTGGTCTATGTCATTATAGATAGGCAGCTTAACGTTCCTATTAATTTTACTTATCATATTTTGTGTAGCTATTTGTCTATGGATTTCCGGGGAGCCAATATTTGAGAGAACGGGAAGCCATTGAGTTGGAGTACTTCTTACTGTACCCTTGACTATTCTCATTGCTGCAATTAGTTCAACGTCAATTTTATTGCAGTGAGCACTAATTGTCCACATGGGAGCGTAATATTCAGCTACACTATATACTAAGGATAGTGCTGAGGTTCTCAAAGTGTCTGCGCTGCATCCCCAGGAAGTCCTAGCTAGTTTGGATATGATGTTTCGTGATTTTATTTTGTTTTTTGTTGTTTCTAAGTGTTGTCTAAAAGTAAGCGTCCTATCGAGTTTGATTCTGAGGTATCTAAGACATTCTCCATTTGCGATGTTCACCAATTTTTAATTTAAATTCTCTATTTGCCTCGCGATTGTTCAGGTGAAAAGTCACTGTTGTTGTTTTATTAGCATTTAGGTTGAGATGCCAGTTTTGGAAATAATTTTGTAAAACATCTAGGTCTTTGTTCAGGGTTTCTTCAAGTTGTTCAAAAGTCTTTCCTTGGGCAACTAGACCTATGTCATTTGCATAGATGAATTTTCTCGATTTGGTTACCTCAATGTCGGTGGTGTATACATTAAATAAAGTCGATGATAGTATTGATCCTTGTTTATGTTTTTATCTTTGTTTTTTTTTTTTGTAACCCGTTTTGTAAGATTCTTTTCCAGATTGCCTCCTCATTTAGGTTGACTTTGAAACTTCTGTCAGAAAGTATTTGTTTCAATAAGCGTAAAGTAACATTACACCAAAGATTCTTTGCTAATTTGAGTAATATACCTCTTTTCCAGATTGTGTCGTAAGCTGTTGACAAGTCGAGAAAGACAGCTTTGGACTTCATCTTATTTTGAAAACCATTTTCTACGTAAGTCGTTAAGGCTAGCACCTGTTCACAGCAGTTTCTCCCACTTCTTAAGCCAGCTTGTTCCATGGATATTGTACGTTCTAATAATGGATACATTCGCCTTAGTAGTAATCTCTCAAAAAGCTTGTATACTACTGATAGTAACGAAATTGGTCTATTTCTCGGATATTTTCCCGGCTTATTTGGCTTCAGGATGGCTACGACTTTTGCTTCACGCCATGCTTTAGGGAGAATCCCCTTATTGGCCACCGACGTGAAAAAGCGAGCAAGCCAAAATCTACTTCTAGGACCTAGGTTCTTTATAAATTCCGGTAGTTTTCTGTCGATATCTGCCGCTTTCTCATTTTTGACATTTATTAAGGCGAGATGGACCTCTTATTCTATGAAGTCGTTCATTAAAGCAGATATTTCATCACAGTTGTCTAGTTCTATTTTGAATTCATTTTTTATTATAATGTTCATTTGTTTTGCAGGTTTAATGTTCGAGGTTTTGAAAAGATTACTCGCAACTGCGTTCACTGTGATGCCATTTTCTTTTCTGGTAGGTTGAGCGGAGCCTAGCTTTCTTATCTAATCTTTCTTTCTGTTATGCAATGAGTTTGAGACATTTATTTAAATTAGAACTGGAGTATGGTCAAACGCTGAATCGTTTAAGTTGGTTAATTTGGTCTGGAGATGATTTGGAAGATTAGAGATAAAGAAGACGAGATAATCATGGTTGCAGCCCAGGTGAAAAGGCCAATAGGTTGGTGCGTGTGGAGCAAGTACTTTGGCGTGTTTGGTTCTAATATTCTGAAGTGAACGGCCTCGGGTGTTGATTGTTGAGCAACCCTAACAATGGTATTTGGCATTAAAGTCGGCTCCTAATAGGAATGTATGATTTATCGTGGATAGTTATTGTAGGAGTTAATTTTCCGGGAATTTTCGGTCTGGGGGAAGGTAGACTGGTACCGGGTCGATAAGCAAAGAAGTGCTAATTATTTGCAGATCGAGTGATATAGAAAGTGGAGTGTACGCTATTTTATTAGAAATATTTTATATTGTTATATAAAATCTCTAATATATATATATATGTATTATTTAGAGGGGATTTTATGAGAGTGCTGCAACACCATGAGCGGAACCGTCACGGTGGTCAGCCCTTAGTATGTTGTAACCGAGTATATTAAGGCCAAGTTATTTATGAGATGTGTTTCAGAGATTATGGCTATGTCGACTTGGTTTTCAATTAATGATATTTGTAGTTTATTTATATTCTTCTATTCTAAAAGTTATGGCTTTTGGCGGCCGTACCATTTTACAGAGTTATGTGTACTTAATTTTAAAAAAATCGGACCAATAAAAAACGTTTTGAATTTTTACCCCTTAAGGTTGAATTTTGAAAACCACTTTCTTAATGGATGCCTACGCCATAATAGCTACCCGTATGCCAAATTTCAGCCCAATCCGTCCAATGGTTTAATTAATTTGTGCGTTGATAGATCAGTCAATCAGCTTACTGTTTTATATATACAGATAATCTATAAACCACGGTTTAAAATATACAAATAAACATATATATAGTATATTTTAAACCATACTAAAAATCTTGGTCGAAATCACGGTTTAAGATATCTTAAATTTTAATAAATTATTATTTAATACATATTATTAATATTAGTAATAATTAAATATTATTATTTTAAATTGTGGTCGGAATGTACAACATTTGTAGATTATGTAATATATAAACCTTGGAAATGGTAACATCCATGTTTAACATTGTAACTACCGAAACTAAATATATATTATTTATAATCCATATATAAACACAATGATAATTCAATAATATTGGCTTAGGAAAAATATAAAAAAAATAAATTAAAATTTGTAGTTGAGTTCGAGCGTAGTGAGAAAAAACCTTCTTAATAGGTATTTATAGACTCTCTTACATTAGGTTGTCCATTGTAAATTTTTTGTCGGATGCCCAATTATGAACCAAACCAATACTGACTTTATGGTTATGTGTAAGCATAGTGTAAGTTTAATGAATTAATAATTTATCAACGTTTAATTCAATATATTACATTATAACCTAATATATTGACTATATATTCTCATCGGTGGAATAAATCGATTTGACTATAGCCAAGCAGAACAGATGAAATTTAATTTATTTAGTATCCTGTTTTTTTATCTGTCCATTGTTGTACTACCAATAATGTATCCTTTATGACTATAACATATATAAAATACATATCCAAATATATCTAATGTCCAAATACATATTAGAAAATATTTTATTATTTGCTAGAAAGTTTTTATGAAAACAATAAGGAAAAAAAATTCTGTACATTTTAAACTATTTGTTATGAACCGTAAACCGTGGTGCCCTTAGAAAGTGTTCGCCGTGCATCATTTTAGACCTGCTGGTTTAAACAATTATTTAACTGCATATAAGTGTAATAAAATTATTTACACAATTATTTTAGTTTTAAATACTTGATATGTAATTTTTACATAAATAATATAATTTAGTTTAAGAAATTAACATATTAAAAAAATAAATTTCATATTTCTAGTACATTTTAGCTTAAAATTATTTAAAATGTGGGCTACATGACATTTTCTTTTTAATTTCTGTATTGTTATCAATTTGCTGTAAAATAATTCAAATAAAATAATTAAAAAAAAATAAATAAATAAATAATTTGAATACATACTATTTTAGTTAGAGAATTTTTTGCTATTTGAAAATGTTCTATCATAGTTAATACATCAGCTTCAAGTTCTTGTTTACGCATATTACATTTCTTTATCTCATTTTCCAAAGATTTAATAGTTTCACATTGAAGATTATTTTGTTTCCTCATATTTTCTATTTCTCTAAAAAGCAAGAATTATTGTATAAAACATAGTGGAAAGTATTTCAATATAATTTTTAATTTTTTTGTATAAAAATGACATAAATAATAAATTTATTAAAAAATGCCGAAAGTCAAATCATCCTGTTCAATATCTCTTAAAAATGTTATGAACGAGTTTGGGAATGACATTTTTTCAACAGATGGCTTGGTTTTATATTGTGAGATGTATGCAACTAAAGTCGAAAGTGATTGTCGTTTTACCATCAAACAAAATTTAAAGTTGGCTTAACATACAGCTGATCGACAGACTTTATAATGCATATTACAGTAGTTTTAAGTGCATAAACATCCCAAGCCCTAGTTATTATGTTTACAAAAAAATCAAATAAAACTATAATTTTATTTAATATAAAATAAAATGAATACTGATACACATGACAATGTATTTGTATCGTTCTCCAGTATTATTTTACAGGAACACTTAATGTTACCATCAGATATTACATTAAAAATCTTACCAATCCCCAGCAAAGTTTTCAGAATACTTGTAATATGACAAAACTTGATAAAAAATATTTTCTTAAGTGTATTATTACTCAATATTCTGTCTTAAGTGTATTCAGACTACAATTATATAAGACAGAATATATAACAATAATAATACATACTACTATGTTAAAATATTTTTACTATAAAATATAAACTTTAGAAAAATAAATAATTTTTATGTCTTGTTAAACAATATTTAAAACATCATTTTTATACTAACCATAAAATTGAGGTCTCTTAAAATTTTAAATTTAATTTATTTAATAAATATTTACTTATGTAATGCATCATATTTAGCTTTGTATAAATTGCGTTCACGTTCCATTTCTTTATCACAATAATTAATTTTGTTATTTGTATCAGCTCTTTCACGTTCAATCATCTCTAGTTTTTCATTTAAATGTTCAGAATCTTCATCTAGTTCACATTTTTTTTGACAAATATTTTCTATTTCATGAATCAACTTACTAAAAAATTAGTGTAATAAGAATAACAAAACAATATTAGTAAATTTGTTCAATATAAATAAATATAGTAGAAACTCAATCAACTGTCACTGCTGAAACTGGGACTATAATGGTTAATCTAATAGGCAGTTAACAGAAATTTCACAATAAACATATATATATTACAACGTACGTATTTTTAAAAAAAATAATTCACATATATTTTATACTAAACATACCACACTAAAAGACTACTAAACTAAAACTAACAATTTTAAACAAAATAATCTGTTATTTTTTATGATGCTTGGACTTTTTTTAGCTGCAATATTTCGTATTTTACATAATTATATGACAGCCCATGATACTCGTCAGTCACTAATGAAATTGAATTAAATATAATTCAATTTTTTTGTTCACATCACATTTATGACATATGTTGGATATCATTTATCATAATGAGTTTATTGAGATTGCCTCATTAATAATAGCAATGACAGATAACAGAGTGACAGTTAGTCAAGTTTCTACCGTAGAAATAAATTATAATTGATGATAATATACTTAGTAAATTTACAATAACATTTATTTATTATAACATATTTGTTACTTACGATAACCTTTCATTTTTTTCAGTTACATCAGTTAATAAACGTAATCGTTTTTCTTGTGCTGCTAGTTCTTGTTCCAAAGTTATAAGTGTTTGCTTTTTTGCACTAATTTGCGCCATCATGGTAGATTTTTTTTCTGTTACTTCATTTTTCAACCTTTTAAGTCGTTCATGATCAGCTTTTAACAAATCTGGTGCTTCAACAATTTGAGCTCTGAGAGCATTAATATCTTCCACAATCTAAATTTGATATAAATAGTTGTATTCAAATAAAATGTATTTTAATAGTATTATTACTATTAGCATATTAATTAATAATTTAACAAAAAAAAAGTTTTTTTAAAAAAAAATTAAAAACATTACATTATCTTTTAATTCACATAGTTTAATACATTTTTTTTCAATTTCTTCTTTTTCTTGTTTTGCTATATCTAATTCTTTTAAAACTTCATCCCTATGTTTTTGAAAATGATTTAATTCTGTCTTATTGAATTTTACATCTTCGGCTATCTGTTGAACAAAATATAATACAATAACAATTATAAATAAATTGCTTAATGTAATTATACAGTTTTTAATTCAGCTCCTCGATCTTTGCGTTCTAGAGTTTTTTTATTGATAGAATTAACAAGAATATCTTTTTCTTTTTTCAACTTATCAATTGTATCTTTCATATTTCTAACAGATTTCATTTTGTCTTCAACTTCATGTATTTTTTCATCACTGTATTTAATGAAGCTTAGCATTGTCTGAAGTAAACAATAAGTTCTTTTTGAACCTTAAAAAATAATTTACATTATTTATCAATTACTAATATTATATATATTATATTCTAATAAAAATCTATTAAAAGTATAATAAACAAGTTAAAATGTTATCTGAAACCAAAAAGGCTAAGTTTTTGATTTTTTTTTTTTAATTTTTTAAATCCTTATTAGAGTAATTATATAAACTTTAAGTTCTGAACCTTGTTAAAAGTTATTAAGTTTCTATAAAGTATCAATAATTTTCTAAATACAGTAAAACCTCGATAAGACGAAATCGATCGGGACCATGATATTTTTCCGTGTTAACGAGGTTTCCGTCTTGACAGGGTTAATTAATTGTATGTCATTTGAAATGGGAAATAATGTTCCGTTATACCGAGGTTTCCGACTTACTGAAGTTCTGTCTTATCGAGTTTTTACTGTATTGATAAATTATATAAATGTACTAAAATTTTTTAAATATTACTATAAATAATTATTTGCTAGTCAACTTTTAAACTTTACCCAAACAAGCATTTTTTTTAGGAATATCTTATATTATTATTACAATTAAAACTCACTTGGATCACATATATCATTCATACCAAAATCATCAATTCCCAATTTTGAATAAATATGTCTCAAGGCTGTACACATGTTCAATATTGGAACCGTTTCACAATACATCTCATTATACGTAAGATTTTGAGTTACTTGGATCTGCATAAATTAATGAAAATAACTTAATTAATTGTACAATAATAAAATATAAAACTATACAAATGTGAAAAGTAAAAATAGAAATATAAAAATTAGAGGTACCTCAGTCAAATTATTTACATCACAGAAAAATTCCATTAGTACATCTGTATAAAAATTAGTAACAAATGTTTGAGATGGTTCTTGAATATCTTTAATGGATGCTTTAAATTGTGGCATATACTGTTCCAATTCCTTTATTAAATTACTATATTCTACAAACATAGTCGATTTTGTGTTATACTTAGCCATTTTAAACAACAATATCTCAATATAAAACGAAAAGTGCACAAAAGAATAAACAGATAACTTGTTAAAACTGTTAATATGTTGATAACTATAGTATTTATAACTGTACACTCCAACAAACATTTGAACAAATGAATTTTGAAAAAACGTTAATTTGTTATCAGTATAAATCATAAACATCGATGATCATTAGTTCAAAAATAATCAAAACCCTTTAATATCAATTTCATGGAAAAAAACATATGTTAAGTTAACCTAACCATAGGTACTGTTATGACCCACAATATGGTTACAGTAACCGTGGTAACGCGTCATTTACACATCCCCCTCCTTTCACATTAGATATAATTTTATACAACTTTTTTACCAATTTACAGTTTACTTTCACAGTATAGTAAATTAATAGCGTCTAACTGCGGCGACCGCCATCGGGGTGGACATTCTATATTGGCTAGGCGACGGTTCCGCAAATCTTAAGGGATCCTGTAGACTTTCCAATTACCATTTTTAAATGTAAACGATTCCACATGATTTCAAATGCAACCAGATCCGGTTAACAAAAAGTTTTGAAATTTTTTAATGTATATACTAGTTTTTAGGAAAAATTATTAATTTATTATTGAAAAATATTAATAACAATTATATAATATTATAATATAATGTATATATATTATAATTATAATAGTTATTTTATATTATATTAAACCGCTAAGTTATTTCGTCTGTGGGCGTTTAGCATATTAAGGGTAAACCATATTATTATTATTTAGTGCTCCTACACATGCATTTTTATTTTCGTTACGCTGACATAAAATGGTGTTTATTATATATCTTATATATCTCTGTGTGTATTATAATTTATATCCATCAGATTATTAAATTTGATATTAATAGTTTCAAATAATTTATTTACACATTACCCAGCAATTGTTTTTGTTATCTCTCTCTCACTCTCTCACTCTTTCAAGTCTCGTGGTCATAGATGTCGTTATTGTCGAGTTCGATTCACGAATCACGATTGACTGGAAAACAAACGTGCCTAATATTTTATTTTCAATCAATATGAGTGAAAAGCGTATACAAATGCATATATTGAAATAAATGAGTTGTTTGGTTTTTTTTTAAATGTAGAAGGAATTGACGATGATATTTTACGAGAAAAATCAAAGCAATTAGTAAATATTTATAGTGTTTATAACCGGATCTTGAGAATGAGATTATAATATTTAAAACAATAATGAAGTATTTTTCAGAAAATGAAAAATTATTTATGCACAGTTTTCTTGAAGTATTAACGGTATCAAAATTAAACGATGCATTCCCTATTATGGAAATAGCTTTAAAACTTTTTATATTTATACCATGTTCAAATGCTAGCGAAGAAAGATCCTTCTCAGTTTTAAAAAGAGTCAAGAACTACCAGAAAACATAATAGGCGTCGTTCATAACCGCACACTTTCAAAAACAGGTCGTCGTCAAAACCGCACACTTTTATATCCTAATTCCACATATGTCCGCCAAATTAAACCGTTCAATACCCCACCCATTGATATATATATATATGTATCAATAACTTATACATTCACCTAAAATAACATGAGTGCACCTCGAGATCGAGCGGAGTCACTTGCTCGCTACGTTCGCTGGGACAGTTAAAAATAAAAATATCCCCTAATTTGTTACGTAATACCACCTCAAATAGGTCTAGGATAAAAAAAAAAACGATTATAAGTGGGAATCATACGAAACAGCAACGTGAACCGTACATGCAAAGTATGCAGGAAGAAAGAACTGTTAATCAAATGTGTGTGGATTTGAACTACCGACCTTTAAAATTTCCCTTTTTAACAATAGAATAAATGTGTGCGGTATTGAACGATGTAAAATGCACGATTATGAACGGTAAGTGTGCGGTTTTGATGACCGCCAAACATAGTTATCTAATGAAAATATGACATAGTTGTTTCTAATATATATTGTAAATATTTTCCTAAAAAGTATAGGTTGGAATAATATTATTGAAGAGTTTGCTGCACAGAAAGCTAAAAATTAGTTGTAAATGTTTTATATTGAATAAATTTGTATTAAAATGTTTATATTTAGTACCTACTAAGGCCTATAAATTTTAAAACTACCGGTGTTACAATATCTTTATAAATATAAATTAATTAAATAATCTTAACTATGTTGTTACTTGTTGTATACACACACACACATATATATATATATATATATATAAATATATTTTTTTTGATTTGTGGAGGGGGTTGAAAGGCGGAATTTTAAAATCTGCCCCCATGTGACAAATTTGTTAATCCGGCACTGTTTACAATAAATCCTTGCAATATTTTTTTGTTCCTTATAATTTCCTTACATTAAGAACACTAATTTATACAATTTTAAAAAGGCCTATGGAGGGATCTGATGTTTCTTAAGAATACCTTAATAGGCTACAGTGGTGTAGCAATGGGCCGCTCATATTAACGATGACCAGATGATCAGCAAAATATCATGGACGTAATCTACGTACCCTGCTGGACATTGCGAAAGGATAAAAGGCATTGTTGAATCGAAAAAAAAGAAGAGGGCTGTTAAGTCGTGAACATGTATAATCGTCTCTAGAATTGCGAGTTAAATTCAGCTGGAAATAATTGTAAAATACATGCGACATATGTCTTATAAATAAAAATTGTGCAAGAGTATATAATTATTATTAACATCGTGTTAACAAAATGTATATGAAATAGATATTTGTATACCACGTGTGCGAACAACAATGTATGAAACAGAACGCACGTTGTGTACTTCAATAATGTTGTGTAATTCAATAAATGCGATTGTTCAATGTGATTAAAATGTTAGATGTTTCACTCAGTTAATGTAGTAGTTGTTAGTGAATCTTGATAAATAAGAAGTCGGTTCCAGCTTGTTTTTGATGTGCGAGACGAGTTTTTTGAAATCGATGTGCACATCTTTAGTCGGTAACTCTTCGTGAGTGTAATAATGATTGCTGCACAGAACAAAAAGAAAAACATTATATTATAAACACATCGTTAGTTAGCGTTTTGTTAACATATAATAATAACATTACGCATGTGTATTATGCATCGACGACAGTGATATCGGTTGTTGTTAATGTAATTTATTATAACGAGTGATTTTAACGACGTATTTAATGCGTACAATATATTTTATATTATATATTATATTTCTACAATTTAAAACGACAATGTACACTAATGTGCATTCATATTATTATTGTTATAAATCAAAACTAATTGTTTTCGGGTGTATAATATGACGTTATACTATTAACTAATACTATAACTATTTGATGTACATAATCCTATGTGCTATTTAATTACGATGAACGTTATTTCAAGTCCATACAATTATTAAAATAGAAACTTGTAAATTCAATCGTATCATCATATTTACTAAATTATTTTATTGTTAGAAATCGATTCTCACACCTAATATCTAGCGAAAAACTTAACCGACATCAATCCATATAACCTCATCTTTTTTCATTCGCGCGCGCGCGTATGTTCTCATATCGTTAAAATTATATACCGAATAAACCGTAATTTTTTAAGATATTGTGCATTTTGTATGTTATTTTTACATATAAGAAAAGGTTGAGATTTATTTTCTGCCGTTAAAAAATAATCATATATATTTTCAATCAATAATCTTATAAAACTCGAGTAATGAATGTTTTTCCGAATTCAAATATTAAAACAAATTATAAGGTTACATTATAAGATTCACAGACATCTTTGAAGTGCATGGGTAAGTAACCCACTCACAGGTTTTTGCTGTATTTACGGCAAGATTTTTTTCCATCGCGAAATACTAAGTAAAAATAAAAACTATTGCCTTTTGTGAGATGCCGAAATCATTTAATTTTTAGTTTCTCGTATTACACTTAACTGTTCATAATATAATATATATGTTTGAAGAAATTCATGATATTGGAGCCGAAAAGAAAAATTATAATCGATTTACGTAACAGCTAACAATAAACATATAAGTATAGTCCGGGGAAGCATATTAGCATTCTGGGGTCGGTCTCGGCACCGGTTATCATTTTAGCTTTCTGATTGGTCATTTGGTTTTGCCACGCTTTTTAAAAACTGTTACTTATAACATTGTTATCTAGTATTATGTGTTATTTAATATTATCAAATTGTAATGCCTATTTATTATTTATGATACTATTATGAAGTATGAGTATAAATAATCTTTAAAAGGGTTTTTACTTTTGAATTTTTGTAAGTAGCTTTTTAAGTAAAATATTATTAGTCAAAAAGTATCTTAAAATGATTTTTTGACTTTTTGTTGAATATAATATAATATAATATTATAATAATTTTCTAATTTGATTTCTGACTTTTGATTTTTAGTTGGTAGCTTTTTAAATAAAATATTATAAGTCAAAAAATATCTTAAAAATGTTTAAATTAATAGTTTTTTAATACTTTACATTAAATGTTACTATAATTAATCGGTTTGTATGTATCATTATAAATATATTTTCTGTCATTCAAATTTTAAATTATCGTTATGTATAAATCCCGTTTATTTTTATTTTCGTTAGCAATTCGCTTGCGACATTCGGAAATTTCGTGATTATTTCGTTTACAATATTTGCAAAATTTTACATTATTTTCGACATATTCGGTTTTTACTTCAGTGCCATTATTTGTTGGATTCCTAAATCCTGAACTTCAAGGTACATTAGTGCGACATTCTCTCTCGTAATGTCCAAAACGGTTACATTTATAGCATTTAATACTCGCTTTATTATTTCGGTGGTTATAGTAATTATTAGTGCCCTTATTATAATTATTCGAATTTTTATTTTTACAATTTCCGATTTTATCACATACTTTTTCATTCTCTATGGCTATGCGTAAAGCTTGGTCATATGACTGAATGTCTCTAGCTTCTAAAATTAGTCGTCTTGACGGATTCATCCCCTCCATTAACACACCTAATGCATTGGACTGTACTGTTGAGGCAATAGTAACTGCTTCAGCAGGAGTCTTTCCAACGGATAAGGTAGTAGTTAACTGGTGATAGACTTCTGTTTTAGAAAATTTGTTTATAATATCATCAACGTCTATAAGAATATATTTTTCTATATTATGTATACTTAATTCATTGAACCGGTTTTGAAATATAGTAGAGTCTACTAAGTAGACCTTAAATATGTATTGATCCTTCGCATTGCCGAAAATGATTTCTCACAAGTGGATGAACTGACTAGTAATATGATTGTTAGTTGAAGGAGCTTAAATGAATTAGGAAAAACTTGTTGTGTAAGACATTCCTTAAAATATTTTTAAATACAGTAATGTCACACTTTAAATCTTCAGTATTTATTGTTAAAACATTCTAAATAAAATAATAGTCAATAATTATAAATACTATTTATGTAATATTTATATTTTAAGGGGAGGGGCTATACAGAAACTATGTTTACCAATGTTTACAAAAATCAGTATGCAACTTGTATCAAACGAATTGTCGTCACGAACGCAACCAAAAATCTTGGTTGCGAGTGTCGTATTTGGTTTGGGTAGCGACATAATAATAAATCCAACATTTTTACTTTTTAATAATTTACAGTTAATACTATTAAAATAAATTTCATTTAAGATAATAACGCGTTTCGGTAGCCGGCGACCCAAGAAAAATAATTCGGTTTGGGTCGTCGGCTACCCAATTGGCTTCACATAAATAAAATCATTTTGATCGCCGACGTGATAAATATATTTTTGTAATAATTTTACCTGTTTAATAAAAAAATCAATAAAAATGTATTTTATTAAGGAAAAATGGGAAAAAATGTATCCTGGTTCTTACCAAATAAAATATGTATTCCCTAGATTCAAGGCCGGCTCGAGGGGTAGGCGACATAGGCGCACATCTAGGTGGCATTTAAAAATTTTATATTAAAGATAATTTTTAAAATATTGTGTGTAGTGAAATAAGTATAAACAATTATTTGTATTGTATTAATAAATCAAATTACGTCATACAGAAATTGTAGTACGAGTCAGATAGAATTTTATAATAACTGATACGTTCATAAAGTATATGTAGGGCCGGCGGAAGGCACAAGAAACACAGGCCTATACCTGGGGTGGCATTTCATTAGTGGTAGGCAGGGCCGTATTTAGGATAATATGTTGCTACTTCAGCTAACGCAAAAACCGAAAACCGTTTTTGAAACACTGATGAGCAAAAAAAGAAATTATTTAATATTTATATATATACATATTTTTAAACAATAAAAATAATAATTAATATGTATCCAGCAATTAACTAAATTTAGTTTTGGTTGGGACGGTTTATGTACAATATATAATACACCAAAATTAAACTGAAGATAACGTATATTGACATTTGATTTTTCTCAGAAATTACGTTCGTGGAACATCGATAATAATAATACACTACATTATTAATAAATAAATAATTTATTTTTGGTGTGGTGACACAGGCTATGCGTTGATGATACTAGCCGAGCAAACGCATTTTAATTATTAATTATGTATTCCAATGAAGTACCTTAAACCACATGCCTCCAACCCAAACGTGCGATACCCCCTTGAATTAAATGGTCTGAAATAAACACTGATTATAATATGACTACTCTATGCTACAGTGATTAGCTTACTTTAACTGACAAATTAATTAGGAATGGTCGATTTGTTTTACAATAACTATTGTAAGGGAACAGAAATACAAAGAACGTATTTGAAAAAATAATTAAAAATATATTTCATCAGTCACTTGTTCAACTTTTTATTTTAACACGGCAATGATATTATGGTCTCTCAACCTAGAGTTTAATAAATTACAAACATACATTATTGAAGTCTCATTCTGGGACAGAACTCTAATATAATCATTACAATCCCATGTAGTAACACCACCACATAACATGGCTGTAAGAAATCCACAATGAAATTAAAAAAATTGTAAATTAAAAGTACTTTTTCACGCTTCTTTATATTTTAAAAATAAAAATTATTAATGTTAGTAATTTAGAAACTAGTAAGAGCAAGCAATGATTTACAGCGAACAATTAATATGAAAAAGTAATACGTGGAAAGCTAGAAATTATATATTTATAAAAGATTAACTTTAAACGTTTAAAGCTGCTTTCATATTTTTTTCACATTGAAACATAAAATTATATTGAAAAATGTATTATATATATTCAATAACAAAAAGTTTCAGTTCTATGGATTGATTTATTTATTTCAAACAAAATTATAAAATATTTTGTGTAATATTAATATAATATACAGTTGAACTAAAAAAACAAATATCAATATTATATTTTCATAAGATCAAATATTTTTACACAAGTACTAATTTTAAAAATATTACTTAAAAATGAATAATGTATAGTTGAAATATATTATACAGAGAAACATATAAAAAATATGTATGTCTATAATGTAAAAATAATTTTTTTTTTATTTGTTATCATGATAAAGTAAGTAACTGGAAACAAATAGCCCAGGAACGTCCAGTTAGAAAAAATTATATTGGAATTATTAAAGTATAAAATCAATTGAAATCCTAAAAATAAAATTGTAATTTTAATAATATTTAAAATTAATAAATTATTAAATACTAAAACTACACTATAAACAAAATAAATAAATATATTTCATAACAAAAATATGTGATTAATATTGATTTGATTACTGTATATCTATAAGTTATTAATTTTTATATGTATATATGAAAAAAAAAATTTTATCAGAATTAAATTCTTACATAACATTGTGTAAAGTTTTAATATTTACAGTGGATATGCTGTATTCATACCATTGTTCGTCTTGTATCACCAACCACTAGATCCAATAGCTTAAAAAATACAAAATGAATTAAAAATGAATTTTATTGGATTTTAGTGGTTCAACTTACTCCACTGATTCCAGGCAAATTAAGAACAGTGCCTAATATTGGTACTCTGCGCATAAAATTTATTGCTACTGGAAAGAAACCACTAGAAAATAAACATATTATATTATAACATTTCACGTTTAAATAATTTAATTAGTAATATAATCATAAAAATCATAATAAAAATACCTATGAACCTGCCATTTTTATACTATTTTAAGTATAACATCTTAGATGCAACAAAAAAAGATGACTAATAGAAAACACATGGTAGGCAACAAATTAGAAATACATCTTTAGTGCTTAATTAATAAATAGTACACAAAAGATAATACACAACAAAATAATTTAAAGTTTAGTAGTAATAACTTATGACTGTTCAATTAAATATTAAAAAAAAAAAAAAAGAATATTTTTATGTTAAAATGTATAGGTGTATATAAATAAATATATCAAACAAAATTTTTCAAACATATTGTTAAATAAGTGTTAAATTACCTGAATAAAAGTATAAACCCATAAATTTCTAATAACATTCCGACAAGAGGCCATCCAAAGAGAACAACGGAAATTCCACCAAAAAATGATAATGATGCTTTGATTTTTTGTCTTTGAAAAAAAAACTTTAAAGTCCGCTGTACTCCTATAACACAGCTTAGTCCCACAATAAATAATATCTGAAAAATTAATTATAACATATTAATTTAATATTGTTCAAAATGTAATAATAATTAAATGCATTTGGTTAAATTAAATTTATTACAACATAAACATGATAAACGGAAAAAAATCCCTGGTAAAGTCTCCTGTTGCAATTTAAATAAAGTGATATTTCTACTATACTTGTTATTTTATTTATAAAATAAATTGGGTAGATAAATCTAATCTGTAGATATTAAAAGACAATTTATTGACATAAGCTATAGTTCGACAGTTACATACACATTGGTAATATACAGGTATCTATCACATGTAACAATAGGTTCTCTTATCTCATCAGCATTAAACACCCCAGTGTATGGAAATCACTAATAAAAATGTGTCAAGAAGTTGAAACGGACAAAGCAAGTAGGAGAAATTAATCGGAAAAAAATCAAAATTGGTCAAGAAGTTGAAATTCGTAAAATTATCAATATTTTAATGAAGACAGATCTGCATATATACCTAATTTTTTAAACTAATAGTCCAAAAGATAAGAGATCTTTTATACCTGAATAAATACATTTTTATATTTTTAAATAATATTATTATAAGATATTTATTTATTTTTTAACAGTAAACTTTTTTTCTGTGTCACTTTCTTACCTGGAACAATTTCCTAATATCCATATTCATTTGTCTAATATTGTTAAAAAGCATTCAAAAATTTTCAAAAGCAGCAAACAATTATATTTATTATAAATATAAAATTAACTTAATACTTACATTACCAATAGCTAAAAGACCTTTATCAAATAGTAATAACATGCCCAAGAATAAGAAAGATATGCCGAAACCAGCTAAGCCGACTCCGATTTCTGTAAAGTAAAAAACAAATTTTTATAATTACAGAAGATACTATATCAATTATAAACGCAAACTTTGTAAATCTGTAATCTCAAACATTGAAGTCATTAATAAGTTTAGATAAATTAAAAATTATGTAAATATCATTTTATTTTATTCCGTAAATTATAAACGTACAGTAACTAAAAATAATACTGAATAAAAAGTAACAATTAACTGTATATTAAATATGCAATATTTAAATGTTTTAAAAGGTATGTATAATTCATACTTGATGTTTAGAGAAATTATTTCACGATTTAAATTTGATAACAGTTCTGATAAGATCAAAATTGGAACTGTTTAAATCACAGATAGGTACATACAATAATAATACAATAACACAATATTTATATATATTTAATAATAATAATAATAATATATTTAATATAATAAAACAATAATACCTAAATAAGTGTAGAAATTACATAACGAAAAAATTTACTTGATGTATAGAATATTCTATGGTTTAAATGTAGAGAAATATCACAGAACTCATTAAAATGATAAATTTTTTTTATTTTTATAAATTCAATATGTCAAAGAAATATTTTTTTAAATAAAAATTAGACTTCAGAACAAAACGAAATTATTTATTAATTATGCAAAACAATTTAAATATTATATCTAATTTTAATGGATAGTCTCCAAGACTTTATATTTTAATTATTTAATATTTAGTAGAACAATAATTGTTAAATTGTATATTGTTATTTATTATTATTGGTATTTGTACAACTTGTTACTTCATTCTTTAAATTTACAATAATTTTTGAAAAAGAGCATGTTTACTATATGTGATCATGTTTGGTGGTGCCACTGTACAGCCAATATGGTATACGTCATGGACTGATATGTTGTCCTGATATACGTATTTAAGTTCTTATCAAAGTTATGATAAATAATGATATTTCTAAACAAGAATTTTACAATTTACATGGCTTTTTAACTAATATTTTCATAAAACTGTAACAAAATGGTTTTGGCCGATTTAGGCCGTAAGATTACTTCAGCCCTTCGGGGTCTGAATAACGCTAGTATCATCAATGAGGAGGTATGTTCAATTTTCAGTATATTTTGTAATTATTGTAGTAAAATGGATTAATAATATTTTGAATAGGTTTTGAATTCTATGCTGAAAGATATCTGTGCAGCACTTTTGGAAGCCAATGTTAATGTTATGCTAGTTAAAAAACTTAGAGAAAATGTACGCAATGTTATTGATTTTGATGAAATGGCTGGTGGCCTGAATAAGAGACGCATGATACAAAGTGCAGTATTTAAAGAATTAGTGAAAGTATGATATTCATCATTTAAATAAATTTCACCGTTTTTTTTTTTATATTAAAATTTATTTTTAGTTAGTAGATCCTGGTGTCAAATCATATCAGCCTGTTAAAGGTCGACCAAATATAATCATGTTTGTAGGGCTTCAAGGTTCCGGTAAAACAACAACTTGTACAAAATTAGCATATTATTATTTAAAAAAAAATTGGAAAACTTGTCTTGTATGTGCGGATACTTTTCGAGCTGGAGCATATGATCAGTTAAAACAGAATGCTACCAAAGCTCAAATACCTTTTTATGGAAGGTAAAAATATAAAAATATCATTATTTATTAATCACTACCAAGGTGCACTATAATGAATTAGACATTTTTATTAATTTAGAAATTTATAATTTATGCTTAATATAGAAAAGAGAATAAGAAGTAATGATATCAATATCATAAAATTAGTTTGGTTTTATGCCAAGAAAATTGACGATGGAGTCATTATTTTGTGTTAGACAACTAAAAGAGAAGTTTAGGGAAAAGAAGAAAAAATTATGCTTGGTGGTTATAGATTTAGAAAAGATATGACAGAGTGCCAAGAGGAGTTAAAAAGTGGGAACTTAATGAGAAAAGAGGCTCCAAAAATATATTTATAAATTTGATTTAGGATATGTATGAAATTTCGAGAACTAGAGTAAAGAGTTTTTGTGGAGTAATAGAAGATTTTAACATAGGAGTTAGTATGCATTAGGGTTTGGCTCTAAGCCAATATTTGTTCTCTGTGATAATGGATGAAGTTACGAAAGACATACAGGCCAGATATCATGGTGTATGATGTTTGCTAATGATATATTTTTGGTCAGAAAAACTGGAAGAAGTTAATAATAGGTTGGATGAGTGGAGGTTAGCCCTTGAAGGCAAGATATTGAAAATTAGTAGAAATAAAACAGTATATAGAGTATGACTTTGGAAGAAGATACTAAGAAGTTGAGAGTATGAGGAGAAAAATGACAATATGCAGGGATATGATAGGTAAAATCGAGAACTTTAAATATTTAGGATAATCTGTATAAAAGGACAAAGGCTTTGACATTGATATAAAACATAGGATTAAGTGCAATTGATTGAAATGGAGATTAGCGTCTGGAATTTTATTTGATAAGAGAATTCCAATAAAGCTGAAAGGTAAATTTTACAGGAGTGTAACGAGACTAACTATGCTTGATGGTTCATAGTGTTGGATGGTTGACAAGAGAATAGAACAGAGTATGAATGTTGCGGAAATGAGAATGCTTAGTTGAGTTGAGTGACTAGAGAAGGTGAAATGAAGAACGAATATGTAAGAGGTAGTATTGGTGTATCGTTGATAGTGGACAAGATGAGAGAAAATAGACTAATATAGTTTGGACATGTGATGAGGCGAGAGAAAACAAAAGTAACAAAAGTGGTTATGATATGAAAATCAATGTTGCAGGGAAAAGAGGAAAACGAAAAAAAAAAAAGGTTGCATATGATTGCGAATGTTATTAAGGCTGTTGTTATATGCGTAGGGGATGTAGAAAATATAGACGAGTGGAGGTTTAGGGTAAGGGCGGCCAACACTAAATATTTAAGAGAAAAAGAAGATACTTTATGCTTAAACTTAATATAATTTAAATGCAATTAAATAGGTTTTAATTCTAATGAAATTTAAATTGAAGGGTTTGAACTCTTATTTTTTTTTTTTAACAATTGAAACTTTCAGTTACACAGAAGTTGATCCTGTTGTGATAGCTCAAGACGGTGTTGATATGTTTAAAAAAGAAGGTTTTGAAATAATAGTTGTTGACACAAGTGGACGACATAAACAAGAAGCTTCCTTATTTGAAGAAATGTTGCAAGTCTCAAATGCTATTGTAAGAAAGCTTTTATAAATTACATTTTTAAAATTGAGTATAAATTAAATAATTTGCCCTAGAAACCAGATAATATTGTGTTTGTTATGGATGCAACAATTGGTCAAGCATGTGAAGGGCAAGCTAGAGCTTTTAAAGATAAAGTGAATATTGGTTCTGTAGTTATCACTAAACTTGATGGTCATGCAAAAGGAGGAGGTGCGCTAAGCGCGTATGTTTTTATTATTTTTATTTTTAACGATGTACTATATTTTATTCATTCTTTAATGTAGTATATTTGGATTTTATATTTTTAATATACAATTAAAAAACCGAATTTTTAAATAGTGTGGCAGCTACAAAAAGTCCAATTATTTTCATTGGTACTGGTGAACATATTGATGATTTTGAACCATTTAAAACAAAGCCATTTGTGTCTAAACTACTTGGTATGGGAGATATTGAAGGACTTATTGACAAAGTAAACGAATTAAAATTGGAAGATAATGAAGAGCTGATCGAGAAAATAAAACATGGACAGTTTACAATCAGAGATATGTATGAACAGTTCCAAAATATTATGAAGATGGGTCCATTTTCTCAAATCATGGTAAATTATTTATAATTTTACCTTATCATTTAAAGAGATTGTTTTTAAATTTTATTGTTTATTTTAGGGAATGATACCAGGATTCAGTCAAGACTTTTTATCTAAAGGTAGTGAAATGGAATCAATGGCTCGATTAAAAAAACTTATGACAATCATGGACAGTATGAATGATGGAGGTAAATTATTTTATTGATATTTAATAAAAAGTGTTAATAAATTATACGATAAACAATTTACTATACACATTTTATAGAATTAGATCATAGAGATGGAGCAAAGTTATTTACAAAACAACCAGGACGTATAATTAGAGTTTCTCAAGGAGCCGGTGTAACAGAACGTGAAGTAAGAGAGCTTATATCACAGTATACAAAGTTTGCTGGTGTAGTAAAAAAAATGGGTGGAATCAAAGGATTATTCAAAAGTGGCGATATGTCTAAGAATGTTAATCCATCACAAATGGCAAAACTCAATCAGCAAATCACAAAAATGATGGATCCCAGAGTCTTACAACAAATTGGTATGATTTAATTTACATTTTATTTATTATGGTTTGATTGAATGTATAATAATTAAGTAAAAGCTGTTTACTATGTAAATAAAGTTACACTTTTTTTTTAAAATGTTGTTAAAATTTGTTTTATAATTTTATTGTAAAAAATTTGTATTTTTCGTTTTTTAACATGAGTCAATCAATATTATTTCATTTTGGAAAGTAAAATTATTAATATGAGTTATATTACATTAAGTTAATAATGAAATATGTATATGTGTATCTGATTTGCATTAAATAGTAATTCATTCTGTTAAATAATGTTTATAAAGATAAATTTATTTCTATTACGTTTTTAATTTTTAATTTATAGGTGGTATGCCCGGATTACAAAATGTTATGCGACAGTTACAACAAGGTGCTGGAGGAGGTCTTGGTAATTTAATGGGTGGATTAGGAAAATAAAATACTTGTTAACAAATAAAAAATATTATTTTCTTTAGAATATTGTTCACTTTTTCATATTTATAAAAATCTGTAAAATAAGAATACTTGTGTTTATTATTTCTCTATTTCCCTTCTCCCATGATAATTATATTTCTACATGTTATGCTATTCATTCTATGGAAAGAGGAAATATCAAAATGAATCAAATTGCAGACATTGTAATACATTGTATTTACAACATGTTAAATTTTTGTAAAAAGAAAAAGTAATATTTAATATTTTATTTTTAGTTAATACATTTTTATTTTAGTCTTGTAAAAATATTTGATTACAAAATAAAATCAATATGGTTTTTAAAAAAATATAAAATGCATTTTATATTTCACTTTTTCTTTTTTTTAAGTACAAAGTTTTCAAATAAAAAATAAATAAATGGAAAACGAATCTTAAATTTATAGTTAAGTAGAAATGTTCCTTCGACGTATTAATTTAAAAAATAATGAATTTGTACGACTTGTTGAAATGAAGCAAAACAAAACCAACAACAATGTCTATGGAATTTAATGAGTGGTTATAATATAATCATAACATAAAAGTATTTTATTTTTTAAATTATTATTCTGCAATTTATACATAATTTAATAACCATTGAAATATTGACAATTATTATAAATTGAGTAATTACATACAGTGACGTATTTATATACAAGCACAGTGGCAAATTTTTCAAAAAATTTTTATTTATTGTTTCGATATTGATGGTATTGCATATTGACTCGGTGAGATTTATTAATAGGGTTCGTAGGGCCGCATTTAAGGGGGAACTGGCCACAACTGCCCCAGGCGCCAGTTTTTAGGGGGCGCCAACATTTTGTGGTCGGAAATTTGCTCATTTGTGAATTGTTGAACTTTTAAAATTATTTTGAAATTATTATTTTTTTGTTTTGAATAACAGTATCATAAATTAATGCAGGGGGGTAATTGCCCCCCCCCCCGAATACGTATTTAAGGAATCGATTGAACGAGTAGGTATGTGAGATACACATTATAACTTTTTTTAATGTAGATAAATTTATAATGAAATCAAATTACGCGTATCTATGAATACTGAATTGGGCTTTTTGTAGGGTCCATACTTAGTGAAAAATCAAATAAAACACAAGCGTAACTTTCAAAACACAAACAGGTATTACAAAATAATTACACAAAAGTCCATTCTAAGTGAATCTGACTTTAGATTAAAAAAAACCACAAATATTAAGGATTCGTCCAATTTAAATATTACCAAAATTTAACTTGTAAATTTTGAGCCTGAATTAAAGAATATGTATTATATATATATATATATATATATATATAATGTAATATAATATAATATATATTATTAATCTATAACAATCAGCAATCCAGAATATTATTAATATACCTAATATCAGTTCCCAAATTTGTTGTGATAATGTCAATAAACATAAGTTATTTATAATAATACAGCGTATTATGTTATCGCGTGCCTGACAAAAATAGCATTGATTTTAGAATATCTTAAAGGCTCATGAACTATCTCCTATTTTTTCCGTGGATAAGCCCTTAGAGGGGCGCCAATTTTTTTTTTTTTGCAATTGGTCTATAATTATTAATATTCATTGAGTCACCATTTTTTTATAATGGTTTGATAATTGCTAGTTTAAGTTTATGAAGAAATGTATATTTAGAAATACTTAGATTATAAATATATGTTAGAGATTCAATAATATTTGTAGCATTAGTCTTTAGTGTTTTCACAGATACTCCATCAAAACCTGCAGCAGTATCATAATTCAAATCTATATCTATATCTATACTTTTTTACAGTGCTCGAAGTGGAGGGGAGGGTGATACGGAGGGATGGCATCTCTCTTCTTGTTTTGTCTAGAATAACGCATTCCTCTTAAGACTCATATTTTAAAATGATATACTTATAATTTTTATATTTATATATAAGACATTTTTTTTCCAGTGAAAATAATTATTTTTAACATTCAGACCCGGGCGCCTGGCTTATAGTGTTGTTTAGTATAAGCCGTTTCGCAACTCATATTATACCCGTATTTAGAGCCACGGACTAAGATAATATACTTCATGTGAACTACAAAAAAAAAAAAAATATAGGTACACAATGTGTGAAGAATGTTATGATGATATCAGGAAATCTGAATTATAAGGCATCCCTCCACTTATCTTGAGCCATTTCAAACACTGCTTCTATACTACTATATAAAATGAAGTCGCTCTTTTTTGTTCGGAGTAAATTCTGAAAATACTTATTGGATGAGTTTTTTTTTAAATTAAAAAGAACATCACAGTGAAGGTTTTAGGCATGAGTTTAGTCCGATAAAGTTAATAAATATTTAGTTATTATTAATTAAAATAAACTTGTATTTGTATATCTATATATATATATATGCTATGTACATATTCTTTCAAATTTTTTAAAGACGAGTTGACTTCATCAGCTCTTGTCTCTCTTGTACTCACAGGCAAGATCTGACGGAAGTCTCCAGAGAACAACACTGTGCAGCCACCCGTAGGATTATTATGACGCACAAGGCCGTATCTGGGGGGTCCAGGGTGTGTGGACCCCCTCCGAAATTTCTTTAACATTTTACGAAAGTTTAAAATACATATTTATTTTTAATACAAACATAAATATTTCCTATAAATAAATAAATAAATAAAACTTGTAAAAAATCTTGTAATCAATTTTCAAACTTTAGAGCATAAAAATATTTTTGTTGTTAAGAGTTACTCCTAGGTACTTAAATTCTTTAACTTGTTCGAATTCATTATTTCCTACTTTAAGTTTGGAGCTATCTTCTGGTCCTCTTGTTACTACTATATATTTTGTCTTTTCCGCATTTACTGCTAGACTCATAATCTTACTTGCCTTTATTAATTTCTTCAGATTTATTTGAACTTCTGTTCGAGTATTTCCAGTGATTATAATATCATCTGCGTATGCAAGTAGCATTCCATCATCAGGTGACTTAGCTTCTCAGTTTGACATCTCTCAGACCACTCTTTGAAATGCCATGTTAAAAAGTATGGATGACATGGCATCCCCTTGTCGTAGTCCACTTTTAATTTCAAATGTAATGGGCCGGACATGCGTAGCGAGCGAACGGATGTCTAATAAAAAGAGTAATAATTTGGACGTTAGCGGGGAGGAAACAAAGGGAAAGACCATGAAGAAGATGGATAGATGGTATAAATGAGAAATGGAATGAGGCAGACCATGGTGGGGCGGATTAGCAAGTAATAGCGTATGATAGAGAGAAATGGGAGGAGGTAGTTTTGGCGGTAAAGATTCTCGATGGATCGTATAGCCGGGAAAAAAAAGTATAAAAATTTTATGTTTTATAAAAAAATATAAAAATAATTATTCTGTTTTATAAAAAAAATGGAATAAATTATTTTGGATCCTATTCTGGGTACATAATTAAGGGTAATGTATGAGCAAAAAAAAGTCTAAAATCACAATATTTATTTATTATTTTATGTTAAAATATTCGTATCAAAATCTAATAGATAATCAAGTAGGTACCTATAAACATTACCAACTTAATTAAAACATTTCGAACCTATAAAATGTCTATAGCTAAATAACTAATATTTTTTTGTTAGTGAATTCATTAATTCAATAACAAATTAATTAAATCTTCTTCTTCTTCTCCTTCGCCTTTCTCCTAACTATTTGGGGTCGGCCACCCTTGTTCTAAACTTTATTTTCTACATCTTCAACGCACACACCAACAGTCTTCATATAATTCTCAATCGTATCCAACCATTTCTTTTTTGGTCTTCCTCTTTTCCCTTCAACGTTAATTTTCATAACTACTTTTACTGCTTTTGTTTCTTCTCGCTTCATCACATGCCCAAAACACAATTGTAGGGGCGGAACTAGGGCTGGAAGACGAGAATCATTCCAGGGCGTAACATTTTAGAAGGTGTAATTTTTGTAATTATTAACAACTAATTTGATATTTTTAACTTTATTGAAAAAAAAATCTCAAGTAAAGTATTTGATTATTGATCTATTATAGGGCCTAATTTTAACATTTTCCCCAGGCGTAAAAATTCTTAGTCCCACCTCTGCATATCAATCTATTTTTTCTCATCTTTTCTACTATCGACGCTACACCATTACTATTTCTAACATATTCGTTCTTTATTCTATTTTATCTTGACACTCCACTCGTCTATCTAAGCATTCTAATTTATGTAACACTCATACTCTACTCTATTCTCCTGTCAACCACCCAACATTTCGAACCATATATATGATAGTTAGTCTCACTACACTATTGTAAAATTTATCTTTCAGCCCCATTGGAATTCTCTTATCTCATAATATGCACGGAACTTCTCTCCGTGTCATCCAATCGAATTTAATCCTATGTAACAAATTAATTAGATAATTAAACATATTAATTAAATTTTGAGGAGAATCAACAAAATTGGAATCAAATCGAAAAAATGTCAATAATTACATAAATTTGCACTCACATTTTTTTAGATAAAATTAAATTAATAAATAATTAATTCACTAATTTATTTATTTATTAATTAATACTTGCACGAAATGAATTTATAATCTACTTAGCAATAAATTCAAATAACAGAAAAAAGTTGCAAACGCAACAACTCCTCAGGCCTAGTTATAAGTTTAGACCAAGATCAGAATAATTTTGGAAAGTACATTGGCATTGTTTCCAGTTTAATAATTTAGGAGGATTATAGTTAATTATCAAAAACACAAACAAGTAATTGAAAATTTTCTTAGGAAGAAATTTTTATTTTTATTCCGCAATTAATGGAGGAATATAATAGCGTTATAATGAAAGAAATGAAAACACCAAACATTGCGCAATTGGCCCATGAGATATTAGATACATTTAAATACAAAGAAAAATTTCTTAATATCCAGAAGTGTCTGACAGAGTGTCTGGACCACCCCCCTCGAAATTTCTTCAATATTTTACAAATGTTTAAAATAATTATTTATTTTTAATACCAACATAAATATTTTCAGTCAAAAATGACTTAAGCTCCAATTAACCATTGACTGCTTTTAGTTTTATATCATAATATCATATGAAAATATGATATTAATTTTAATAAAAGAAGATTAATTAAATCTTTTTCTGTCTAATTTTTAACCAAATATCAAAAGTTAAAATCTTAAATCAATAAAATTACAATATACATGTTTTGGACCCCTCCCAAAAAATATTTTTAGATACGACCTTGATAACGCAAGTCTCGCACCGTTCTATCTAAAGCCTAAATTGAAGTTTTTTGGGACATTGACGCTTCGTCCCAAATAATGGGACTATAGTCCCGCAACAATTAACCAGTACCACTTTGTTTTGAAACGTTATAATCACTCACAGCATCATCACTGTCATATTTCAAAGGAAGTTAAAATATAGAATGAGCTGTAAGCCCCCTAATAATAGCGTAGTTGCAATGCCAGATGATGCTACCGCAAAAGCAATTTTTCCACCATATTTTACTTTTGCAAAAAGTAAATTTATCAAAAAAATTTTACCCGTGCCCCAGAAGCATCAAAAAATATTTTGTCTTCATTATTGTTAATAGACAGTGCCGGCCCTAGAGGAGGGCAAGCCGTGCGATCACACCGGGCTCCGCTCTTGTATGGGGCCTCACAAATTGTGTATTACGAATATTACTTTATAAGTAAAAATAATAAAATCCCAGTACACAAATCGGAACCCATGTGGTCTTGTGATTTTCTCAGAAAACGGGTTGTTATCGATGAAAATTAAGACGGTACCAAATACGCATAGCTTTGAAGTATTGCACGCGCATGCACTTGTAAAATGGTTTATCGTTGATGACGGTTCGAAATATTATTTAGTTATATAATAACATGAACAAACGAAGATTTTTATAAACAATTAATAAATTAATAAATTAATATATATATGGGGCCCCGCAAAATTCTACATCGGGCTCCAAAAAAACCGTCTCTTAAACTTTCAATTTTTATTGTTGTCCAATTTATGTTTATAGGTAAAGGAAAACCAAAATGTACTTTAAATTTTCCCGATAAAACTTCCACATTTTTGTTTAGTTCAAATAAAGTTTAATCAAATATACTTTGGTCAAAACTAATAACATCTGATTACAGTTCCTGTTGTTTCCGATGCACTATATGTTCGGGCATACTATCGCGATAACTTTGCCAAAGCATCAAAGAATCAGTAATTTGACAAAACGTTAGCATGATAGCAAATAGAAATCTGAGTGATTTAAGTGTACAATATCTAGAACCTTCTGATAGCGTGTTTTCCCAAGAGACTTGTCATCCAATAAACCAAATGCTTTGCACATACCTTAAAAAGTATTATAAATGTTATTTTGCACTGTGCGAAGGCTTTAAAAAGAAGTTGGACCTTTAACTATATGGAGCAGTATCGGCAAGTGAAAACACTTGGTATTGTTAGGATGGATTGTATATACCCTGCTCCAGGGGCGTCATTTCACCTTTTAAACTGAGGTGGCAAGATCTATCGGGTGGTAAAGAATACTCCCTGGTGAAAGGGGTACGAGGGATATTCCCACCCCTTCCTGAATTTTTTTTTCAAAAACTGGCTTTAAATTTCTTATTTTTGAAACTCTCAGACTATTTCTGTAAAAATTAAATTGCTAACAATTTATCCTAAAAAAATAATTTATTATGAATTGAATTATTAATTAAACCACATGTAAAATAATTATCGTTCGCACACAACATAAAAATGTGCCTAATTTTAATTTATGTGTGTCTGGCTCATTTGCTTATAAAAAAGGATAAATCAAGTAAAAATGATACAAAAAAAAAAAAATATTTTAATTTACAGCATACTTAAACTATTTTTACACAAAACAGTCTTCTCTTCTGGCTTAAATTAAAGTCGTCAATCACTTTGGAAATGTTTACTCCAATACTTCTTTCTATAGCCAAAATTGCTAACGAGGACAACCTCTCCTGGCCAATCTTGTTTCTGGTGGATGTTTTTAACCGTCACAAGTACGAAAAAGACCTCTCACAAGATGCCGAGTTCATTGGAATCGTAAAAAACAGACGAAAAAGTTCAAAAAGCATAGGGAACACACTTTTCAAAGATTTTTGTACAAAAACGTCAGATCTTTCTTGAATAGTTTTGTTTCTTGATTCTT